>NC_136527.1:55659961-56077461 GCF_053919585.1 Euprymna scolopes | reverse complement strand
CAAGAATGCAAAAGCTCTGCAGCAAAAAATGAGCTTTAACTTAGCTTAAAATATCTACCTTTTAGGCAACAAAGCATTTCTAATAGTAATTGTTGTTGTCTAGAATCTGATGTAAAAAAAAAAATCCAAAAAATGTTTACAATAAAAACTTTTATGGTTTTTCGGGTGTGCTGAAAACGAATATATACTTCAAACGTGATGCAGAGAATTAGATTTCACGATATGAGGAAATTACTTTTTCCAAAAGTGGGGATCACTTTTTTATATGAATTTAATATAAAATGAGTGGTACTAGTGCACTTATTGATCCATACTGAAATAATAATGTTATTTTTAGAAAGCCATTCTTAACATTGGGAAAGGAGGGTGTTTTTTGTTTACCTATTCTGTACTTTAACCTTATAATTTAATAAAAACAGATATCATAAAACCTTATTTGAACTTGAAAATGCTATTGAAAGAATCTGTAATCTATACAACATCAGGTTAGTGTTTGGGAGTTATTCGGCTCTCCAGAAACATGTCGTGTGTGTCAAGTGGTTTATGGAAAAATCATGACAAAGCGATTCCATATGAATGAGGAAAATTATACAAATGTGAGCCATGTCATTCACTAACAGTAAGGTTAGGAAAACATTGGAGAGATTGAAAAATCAGTTATGGCGGAATATATATGGATGTAAAAGGGAAACATCTAACCTTATGGGATGAAGTAAAAATTATAAATGGAGAAGAACAATAAAGAGTAATCTGGCTTAAGGAAACCGTATATATTCTGGGTGATGATCAATTACTAAGCCTAGTATAGTATTTAACACAATATGGGAACCATTAATTATAAATAATATAGCAATAAGTAGTAAAAAGTTTCTATACATCCATATATATGCTGGTGCCAAAAAGAAAGTCCGCACTTGTGTTTTTTTCAAAAACTGAAAATTTAAGCTAAATTGCATGTAATTGTTTAAACAACCTTATACCTCATTTGATTCATCTTTTATTCCTCTATAATGTTACCTGTTCATGTTTGACTTTTGGTTGGAGTATCCTAGCGTTCATATCAATTTAGAAAATAATAAAATCAAGAAGGCAAAAACTGCAGCAAAAAATGAGCTTTAACTTAGCTGTAAATATTTACTTTTTAGGCAACAAAACATTTCTAATAGTAATTGTTGTTGTTGCAGGTTATACAAGGTAACATTTAGTCCATATACTTCGACTTTCTCTTTGTGATCTTCACCTTTCTGGTTTATCTAATAAAGTAATCGGCGTCGATCCTAGATGCACAGTTGCAAGGTGCTAGAGATTCAGTTTTGGTGTGAGCGTTATTAGTGCCAATGGTCTAGGGCCTATATTTCGCTTTGAAGATCCAATTAATTCGCCAAAGTACATTAATATGTTGACTGAGCATTTTCTACACTACATTGGCTGGAATTTTTAAAATAATACCATCTTCATGCAGGATAATGCTCCATTCATACAGCTGGCAATGTAAAGATGTTCCTTGAACAGAATGATATTCTGTGTTCGGATTGACCTACAGAATCTACATACCCCAATCCTATCGAAAACGTATGGCATTACATCAAGCAACAGTAACACAATGATGAAATTTCAAATCTGAAAGTCGATATTAAATCTGAAAGACTGATATTAAGTAGATATTAATAAGTCCCTCGAACCTAATAATTTTTCTAACCTCTTTATCTCTAACCTTTTTATTTTTTTAACCTTTCCTTTTTTTAATGGAGAGTAGATACTGCACTGTGGATGTGTTATCAGCAGCTCCAGTAACTCTTATTTGTCCTTCACTCCTCATTTCCAATGAGTGATTTTTCGGATAAAGGGTGAAGAAAAAGCTGCTTTGTAGGTCGGCAGTACTTGCGTGAACAGTAGCCTGAGATGTCGGAAATTTTCTGTTTCTATGCCTGTCCTTGTAACCATGTCACTACTAAGTGTGCTGGAGGTAAACGTTTCATATGTCTGACGTTATGCGTCTGATAGTCAGGGGCCCGAACCTTGGATTAATTACTAATGAGGGTGTCCTATCAGCAGGCAAAAAGTACTGGGACTGCTGTATTGCTATTTGATGAATGGATTTTGGACTATGCAGTACTTTCGATGCCATACTAGTGGTTAATTGTTACGGCTTTACCTTTGCTACAAAAAAATCCTGTCTTTTCTCTTACTTTTCCTCTCTAACTTGTTCTAACCAAGTCTTTCGACCTGATCCACGAATCCCAACACCTCAACATTAAATATTTCCAGAAAAAAACATGGACAAATCTAGAACCCCATCTTCCAACGTGGACCTCTATTACTATATCTCCTTCTCTAACATCAGGGGTCTACGTTCCAACCTTCCAGACGTTGAAACCCAATTGCAGGAGACAAAATTGGACATATTCTTCCTAAGCGAAACTGGCATAGGGCTGACCACTTCGTTAGATGAGTTCGTAATTAAAGGATACTCTAAATCTGACACCAAGATCGCCATGGGCATGGAATATGTGCCTACATTAAAAATGGTTTTCGTGTGGTAGGGATATCTCCAGAGAGGACCCTAATTTACCTTATATGTGCTTCCAGGTTGCACTTGCTTACGCCACTGCATTTATAGTGGCCCTCTATCGCCCCCACAACAGCAGAGTTACTATCTTTAAGAGCATCTAAAACCAAGCTTCTATCTTTACATCATGAACGCTCTGATCCCAATCTGGCATAAGTTGAAATGGATGGGTCTCGTCTTCGAGAGGCTCCGTGTTTTGACAGACTTCTGGGATTGACCTTTGCTCCTGATCTGAAATGGAGCATGTACATCAAATCTGTTACCAAGGTCGCTGGAAAAATGGTGGGATCCTTCTACTGCTCCAGTAGATATCTCACTGCTGATGCAATTCTCTATCTATATAAAAGCCAAGTACGTTCAAGGATGGAGAACTGCTACCATATCTGGTCAGGAGCTGCTAAAAACAGCTGGGTAATTCCATCTCAAATCATCCAGACCATGACACTCTTACTTATCAGATTTTTTCCAAACTTTCACTATATGTTGGTATCATAAACACTAGGGAATCCTAAAAATTTGAGCTTGTAACTCAAAGCGATTCAGGAAATATGCCAATTTTGGTATTTTACATATATAGCGTCAAGGCACAAATTTGCGATATTATGAAATTACGTTCTTGGGCATAAATCAATTTCTAGACTAGGTAGAACCTTGAAAATTTATCCCAGCCCTCTGTGATTAACCCATTATTATATCCTATAGTTGCATTCCTCATTCAATTTCATTACAGAATTGACAAATGCACATTCCTTTTCTTAAAACTATTTTATCTCTAAGCTAAACAATGGTTTGTTTTTACATTCCATTTGCTAATTCTCTATCGTAATCTATTTCTAAACCTAAATTACGAGGTTCGAATTTCATCTATTCTATTTCATTTTTACATTTAACTAAATCTCTATTTTTATACTTACATTAAAAGGGGACAGCCCTTATCATGTAACACCTAGTTTTTATGATACCAACATATGGCGAAATATGGAAAAAATCTGAGAGGTAAGGGCGTCAAAGATGTTTTTTTTCTGGATGATTTGAGATGGAATTACCCAGCTGCCATATCTGAGCAGGAGCTGCTAAAAACAGCCTGTCCTGCCTTGACAGAGTACAAAATAGACTTCGTAGCCTAGTGGGGGATGCCCTTTTCTCTTCCCTACAGCCTCTCTCTCACAGAAGGGACGTTGCGAGCCTGTCATTGTTTTATCGTTATTTCCATGGGAAGTGCTCGTCTGAGCTCCAATCTCTGGTCTCCGCTTGCCAATCTTTCAGGGAAAACACCTGTCTAGCTGAAAACACTGTCAGTAATTTTCCTCACTCTTTATCTGCCTAAATCAAAACGTAGATTCCATGAACAAAGCTTCGTTTTTAGAAGTGCATGCCTTGACTAAAACTTGGATTTCTTCAAGTCCAACATAAACAAGTTTAAGACACTTTATCAGATCTCCATTACTAACGATTACTACGATATTGTCCAAGTGATTACTGTACATGCAAAAACCCTTATCCCCGAGTGGCCTCTGGGCCTTGATAAGTGATGACGTAAAAAATTAATTTTTTTAAAATAGCGCAGATCACTAGCACCCAATGAGCACCCACTTTCAGGCCACACGGTGATAATTTTTTTGGTTACTTTCGACCTTATCAATCACCTGTAACATGACGATTTCTGTAGGTTTTTGTATGCTGAAAACGAATATCCAATTAACTTTGTTGCAAAGAAGTCGTTTTTTTTTTAATATTTCACAATATAAAGAATAGGCCACTACTGATAACATAAGGAATTATACTGAGGACGAAGAATTTAATCCTAGGTGCGCAGTTTCAACGCTATAAGGTGGTTGAAGTTCAGTATTAGTGCCTATAGTTCACTCGCAATATAGAATTCATTCGACCAAGTACATTAATTGTTTATTGAGCATTTTTTACCCTATTTTGGCCGAAATTTGGATGATAATCCAATCTTTATGTAGGATAATGCTTCCATTCACGCAACTGTTTGAATTGACTTGCACAATCTCCATACCTCAATACTATCAAAAACATATGACATTACATCAAACTACAGCTACACAATGATAAAATTTCAATTCGGGAAGAATTTTGGACAAAAATGAAAGTGAAATGCGATGCCCTTTCACCAGAGTTTCTGCTGAAGACTAATTAAAGTAATGCCCAAAATATTGCAGATTGTCAAATTGCAGAAGGACTATACTACTAAATCTTAATTAGTTCATTGTGTTCATGTTGTATTTGTGTTGCAGTAATGTTCTAAAATTATATTAAAATACAATTTTCCAGAGTTTCTTTATGCCTTTTCAATTTAAAGTTAATTTTGTAAATTGACGTGAACACTAGGGTACTTCAATTAAAAGTCAAATGTGAACAGGTTTTTTTAAATTTTAAATTTTAGCTTAAATTTGCAGCTTTTGAAAAAAGGCTAAGTGCGAACTTTTTTATCCAATTATATATATATATATATATATATATATATATATATATATATATATATATATATATATATATATATAATAAATTCCACAGCCAAACAACGTTGCACAAGAGCCATGAAAGTCAATGAAACAGAAGTCCCAGACTCGAGCTTCGCCCCCATTTGGGCTCATCAGTTAGACACATCCAAACTCAGGATTCGAAACCCGAGCTCTTGCATGTGATGCAAGCACTCTATCAACTGAGCAAACACCCCGCACTCAAGAAATTCAATTAACAAACATTCAAGCAAACCACGCCAGAATCCAACTGTGAAATTAACCTACTTCATCTCGACAAGGGATGTGGTCATCCATATATATATATATATATATATATATATATATATATATATATATATATATATATATATATATAGTGATCTATATATATAGTGATCTATATATATCTAGAAACAAAAATGTTCATAACTTCATATTAGCGTTTTCTGATAATGTTCTAATTTGTGTTAGGGTTTTCTGCTAGGATGCGTGCTACTATGGTTAGAGTACTTGGAAAAATTCTGTAAAATTGAAAGAAGAATTTTTAATGAGGCTTTTTTATCCAGTCATCGCTTACGACACGAAAGCATACTACACTCACGTACTAAATAAAGGGTTCCATTGAGAATTTTGTACATATTTCTTAGTTCAAGAGAAAGGTTTCATGGTATGACAAAATACATCTGAATATGATTGGAGGTAACAAAGAAACGTGAAAATAACACCCAAGATGAGAACAGTATTCTGAAGAATCCAAATAATATGAATAATCAATCCTCATCTCTAAAATTAAGAAACGTAAAGATTTTTAGTTAAATATTTGATATTAGAAACACATTAATTTTGTTGACTAACCAGTATTGAATAAAAATATACTAATTTTCTTTTTTGAATTTCATTAATAATAGATGTTTTGGATATTTTTAATAAAAAACAACATGAGAAATTCAACTTTACCACATGGAATATAATTTTTCAAATTTATTTTCAGAATTTGCAACAATGAAAAGAAATTAATGGATAAGAAGTAGTTTTCTTTTTATTGGTGATTTAAAAAGGTTTAAAATAATTATACATTTATTCATATAAATATTCTAAAGTTAAAATATACTAGCCTGGTTATCACCATACATATATATTTTGTGGAATATATCTAAGATGGCTGACAAACCACATTCATGTGAAGTATGTGGTTCCTCTTTTGCACATAAGTCAACTTTGTTGGATCATATGAAAATACATACCGGATTCAAACCACATTCTTGTGAAATATGTGGTTCTTTTGTACATAAGTCACATTTGTTGCATCATAAGAAAACACATAGAGGGGATAAACCACATTCTTGTGAAGTATGTGGTTCTTCTTTTGCACAGACGTCACATTTGTTGGATCATATGAAAACACATACAGGAGAGAAACCACATTCATGTGATGTATGTGGTTCTTCTTTTGTACGGAAGTCAACCTTGGTGAGTCATATGACAACACATACGGGACAAAAAATTCTCCACTAGAAAAACTGTAAAAACCTTAATATCCAATGTAGTAGCAAATCTTGGGAACATCTACCAGAAAGAACAGTTGGAAATAAATCATACACTAACCACTATGACTACGAACCTCCTACAGTTACATACCTAGAAAACGGGGCTATTAAGTCTGACATATTGATATGGGCAAGAAGGAGAATGTGGCAAGCCTAGTTGAAGTAAGCATTCCTTAACAGAAATGAGTTATGGATTATTATAGGACCAACCAGGCTAATGAAAAAATTTCAAAAACTATCTGGCGAATACACTCAGTAAACCAAGTGCAAAATAAATACAAACAATAGCACTTGAAGGGACGGTTAGAATCTTAAAACGTGTCGGTTGGAGCAGCTGAATTAATGGGAGAATGTTTGGCATCCAGTAAAAACAAAGTGATAAGAAAATTAAAACAGAGAAAAAACACATTGTTGGTAAGTATATGGTTCTTCTTTTGAAGGGAGGTAAGATTTATAGCGTGGATGCTAAAAAGATAGGAAAATTAAGAATTGTTGGCACAGATGTGAGATTTGATGCATTATATGAAAACACATACAAGAAACAGTATCTGATAATCTTCCAATATCCATATCTCAACATTGTATTGCGGCCTTATGAAACGAGCCAGTACAACCTCTATCACAGAAGTGGCCAACCATTTTAAATTTATTTTACAAATATGAATTAGGAAACAAGTCTGCTACGGAAATCACCCAAAAGGAGTTGTTAAAAATACTCCAGAACTTCCATTACAGAAAATTGGGAAAATGGGTCAAACAATATTGTGACAAGTATTTTCTGGATTCATTCACGCAGGCTTGTTTAAGTTTTAAGGACAATATAAGTTTGAAATACACAGAAATATTAAGGATAAGCCATTTGACATCGGGCTGTTAGGTTCTTCAAGAGGATGACTACTATACAATGGAATAAAACAGCAGTTGGGCATATTATACACAATCCGCTATGACTGTCTATGATTCCTAAAGCTACGTGCCTTGAAACGGAGCTGTTAAACCTGACATAATTATAAGAGACAATAAGTAGAAAGTCACTACCTTCAATAACACTGGGTTCAAAAGAGTGAAAAAATAACAAACTACCAGGTTTTTGTATGACGTGAAATAAAGTGGAATTTTTGGAAAATCTTTTTTCAGTAATTATAGGGGCAACTGAAATTAGACAAAATAATGTTAAAAACTACCTGACAAATATACCTGATGAACCAAATGCAAGAGAGATTCAATCAATTGCTCAAAAACAGAGTTAGAATCTTAAAATGTATGAGATAAAGGGTGAAGGTCTGATATCCGTTAGGGTGCGCCATCATCAGCTTAAATGAAAAGTTTTAATTAGAATTAGTCAAACCACATAACTTTGACATATATTGTTCTTTGCATAGAAGAAGGAACATTTGTGTTGTCATATGCAAAAACATACGGAAGATAAAAGAACTTTAATAGAACATTCAAATATCTATGTATTTCATATGGAGTTAAATGTGAGCTTCATATAGGGAGCCCATTGATTTCTGAGAACTTCAACTGATCAAAATTGAAACAAAAGAAAAAAGTGTATGAAATATACTAACAAGTTTAATAAAAAATCTTAAGAAATATTTGCACACAATTCCTAGAAAACCAATCTTTTGCAATGAAGTGAAACAGGGATAATAACTGTCTATAAATATCTATATATGCTAATAAAATCACGTGTAAGTTCCAGGAAAACCTCTTCAATCTAACTAAAATGTATGGTTAAACTAAGAATTTATCAGGTAAATTCGACACTTTATTGTCAAAACTTCCAGTTCCAAAACTCAACACTATTAATACAAAATTTCCAATTCAATACTCTTTCAATTCCAGTTGCACACAACTTACATGTCCATCCACAGTGAGAACTAAAATGATACAAAATTTTAAAAGTACCAAATCATAATCTGGTTATGTGTGTTTGTATTCTTGTGTGAAAAAATATGTTATTCTCTCATGCAAAAACATGATAAACGAATATGATATTCTGATTTTGTTAATAATTTTCTTTTAAAAACAAAGTTTTTATTTTCATGTAAATCTTTAAAACATCCCAAAAGAACTGAGGTCATGTCTTAACAGTTTTTTACTTTTATTTTTTAATTTAATATATTTTAAAAAAAAACGTCTATTTTATAATAATTCATGTTTTAGCCTTTCATCATGGTTGTTTTTATGTTTGTGTTTGTGTGCAAGATTTTTTAAATACAAGGAACGTTCAATAAGTAATGGCCTTGACCCACTTTGGTTGGTCTGATCTAGTAGAAATGTTGCATGTGCAATGATTTATATCGCTGTGTAATGTGGCAAATTAAAACTGAACTAATTCTTGATTCTGATTTACAAGTGTTTGAAATTTAAGTGTGAAATAGAACCTGTCAAGTGCCATGCAGTGATCAACTGTCTTTTTTCAAATCTATAGAAAAATTGATGACATTAAAAGAAACGATGTCATATCATTCTTGTAAAACGTTGTTAATTCCAATGTCATGAAATCTGTAGCAGCAGATTGCACCTAGGTTTGCATACACTCCATCTGTCATTGATGAGGCAACTGTCAGCGACTGTGATGCAATCTTTTTTTGAAGATCCATGCTTGACTGTTTGTCAAATCGCCTGAAAGCTCATGATTAGTGTAGTGTCTGTGAAAATGATCTAATGGATTCATAGGTTGCTGACACCTTTCCACATTGTTTGAGATCACAAGTGCAGACGTCTATGGAATCCTCTGCCATGCACTTATTCTGCATCACATTGCATTGTCCGATTCTCACATCTTCAAGCCATAAAATTCTTTTTGAAAGGAAAGCCTTTGCCAGATGATGCAGCTTCATTTCTGATTTAAAAGATGCGAGAAGTGTGTAACTCTGTGATGTTCTTATCTAGAAAAACTAATAACTGTGACAATTTTTGTTGTTCTACTTCTATGAGAAATTAGACCAGGGAATTACCTACTGCCTGTCATAACAATTTTATATTTTTTGCGAACATTTTTCAGAGGCAGTTTCTTCTTCCAAATCATACGATAAAGTAAGAGTGTTGAACAACATCCGATTATCATTTACTCTTGCAGCATCAGGATATCGAGAAAAATTCAACAATTATAAACTGATTATCCATATACAGCCTCGACATAGATAGTAAGTTGTGTAGCAGTTATATTTTGTGCGTCTGTTTTATATTTATGTGAACGAATCTTTCTGCTTAGAATAATTGATTTATTATTATCAGATTAAGTACTTTGCGTATGGTGTACATTGTACATCTCATGATCTTACTTATCTCGTATCTAAATCAGTTGGCTTGGAAACATTAAAACACTGGTTGTTTAGAACCCCCCCCCCAATCAAATTCACCAGCGATATGACATTTCTTAATTTCTTTTTGTTCTTTGAGGAGGGAAAACGGGAAATAAAGTTTTTAAAAATTGATTAATTTAACTTTGGCTTAAAAAGTTTTATTCAGCATGTTTTTTTTTATTTTTTTCATTTGCACACGTAATTTATCATTAAAAAATTGTGTTTCTTTTTTCTACAGACCATTGCTAGATTAGTTGTGGAATAATAAATTGTGACGTCCATATTTTTTATAAAAGAAATTAAACATTAATGCATATTACGATCACCAGTTAGTAATTTTGCTAATTAAGCATAAATAGAATTTTTTAAATAAAAAAATGGAAGAAAACGAAATTTTATGGCAAAACATGTTTATATCTACACGTTTATAATAATATAATTGTAATGTTTAATCATGTTTATATCAACACGTTTATAAGGATATAATTATAATATTTAATCATGTTTATATCTACACGTTTATAATAATATAATTGTAATGTTTAATCATATTTATATCTACACGTTTATAATAATATAATTGTAATGTTTAATCATGTTTATATCTACACGTTTATCAGAATATAATTGTAATGTTTAATCATGTTTACATCTACACGTTTATAATAATATAATTGTAATGTTTAATCATATTTATATCTATACGTTTATAAGGATATAATTGTAATGTTTAATCATTTTATATCTACACGTTTATAATAATATAATTGCAATGTTTAATCATGTTTATATCTACACGTTTATAATAATATAATCATAATGTTTAATGATGTTTATATCTACACGTTTATAATAATATAATTGTGATGCTTTTTTTTGTTTTTTTACATGGGGGTCACCACTTATCAAGGCCCGAAGGCCACTCAGGGATAAGGGTTATTGAATGTGCAGTAATCAATTAGATAGTATTATAGTAATCATTAGTATTGGGGTTTGATAGAGTGTCTTACCTAAGGCAGCGGTTTGTCAGGAGTTTGTTTATGTTGGACTTGAAGACGTCCAAGTTGTAGTCAGGTGGGAAACAGGCAAGCGGCAGAGAGTTCCACTGGCGTACAGTTCACAGAAAAGCTTTGCTCATGGAATCTACGTTTGGATTTAGGCACAGATAAAGAGTGGGGAAAATTATTGACAGTAGTTTCAGCCAGACGGGTGTTTCTCGTGAAAGATTGGCGAGGAGGGACCAGAGATTGGAGCTCAGACGAGCACCTACCATGGAAATAACGATAGAACAAAGACAGCCTCGCAACGTCTCTTCTGTGGGAGAGAGGTTGCAGGGAAGAGAAAAGGGCATCCCCCACTAAACCACGAAGTCTATTTTGTCGAGGCAGGATAGGCTGTTTTTAGCAACTCCTGCCCAGATTTGGCAGCAGTACTCCATCCTTGGACGTATTTGGCTTTTATACAGATAGAGAATTGCATCAGTAGTGAGATATCTTCTGGAGCGGTAGAAGGATCCCACCATTTTCCCAGCGTCCCTGGCAACAGATTTGATGTACGTGTTCCATTTCAGATCTGGAGTAAAGGTCAATCTCAGAAGCTTTTCAAAACATGGAGCTTCCCATTTCAATTGATGTCAGATGGGGATCAGAGTGTAGATGATGTAAAGATAGAAGCTTGGTTTTGGATGAATTAAAAGTGGCCAGCCACCTCTTCCTCCATTGTACCACCTGCTCAAGATCAGAGAAGAGAGAATTAGAGAGAACTTTGTTATTTACGGCCTTTAATGTGTTGCCATAGATGGTCTTGTCATCAGCAGAGATGTCAACAAATGATTTAAGTATGTGTTTTGGGAGATCATTGATGTAGATCAGGAAGAGAGTTGGACCCAGGATGGACCCCTGGGGGACTCCAGCATTAATACTGTGGGACTCTGATTTTTGTCCATCAACCACTACTCTTATGAACCTATCAGAGAGAAATGATTTAATGATTGAGAAAACATTTCCAGTAATATCGTAGCTGGAAATCTTGTGAAGTAGGCCCTTATGCCATACCTTATCGAAGGCCTTCGATATGTCAAGAGCAATTGCCCTAGAAAGGAAAACGTTGTCAAAAGATTAACTAATCCTATGTGATATAACCGTTAGCACATCTGCTGTAGATCTTGCAGAGCGGAAACCATATGGCATGGCACTAAGAAGGTTGTTTCTGTTGAGGTGGCTTAATCATGTTTATATCTACACGCTTATAAGGATAAATACTAATGTTTAATCATATTTATATCTACACGTTTATAATAATATAATTATAATGTTTAATCATGTTTATATCTACACGTTTATAAGAATATAATTATAAAGTTTAATCATGTTTATATCTACACGTTTATAATAATATAATTATAAAGTTTAATCATGTTTATATCTACACGTTTAGAAGAATATAATTATAAAGTTTAATCATGTTTATATCTACACGTTTATAATAATATAATTGTAATGTTTAATCATGTTTATATCTACACGTTTATAATAATATAATTGTAATGTTTAATCATGTTTATATCTACACGTTTATAATAATATAATTGTAATGTTTAATCATGTTTATATCTACACGTTTATAAGAATATAATTATAAAGTTTAATCATGTTTATATCTACACGTTTATAAGAATATAATTATAATGTTTAATCATGTTTATATCTACACGTTTATAATAATATAATTGTAATGTTTAATCATGTTTATATCTACACGTTTATAATAATATAATTTAAAAGGTTTAATCATGTTTATATCTACACGTTTATAATAATATAATTGTAATGTTTAATCATGTTTATAAATACACGTTTATAAGGATATAATTGCAATGTTTAATCATGTTTATATCTACACGTTTATAATAATATAATTGCAATGTTTACTCATGTTTATATCTACACGTTTATAATAATATAATTATAATGTTTAATCATGTTTATATCTACACGTTTATAATAATATAATTTAAAAGGTTTAATCATGTTTATATCTACACGTTTATAATAATATAATTGTAATGTTTAATCATGTTTATATCTACACGTTTATAATAATATAATTTAAAAGGTTTAATCATGTTTATATCTACACGTTTATAATAATATAATTGCAATGTTTAATCATGTGTATATCTACACGTTTATAAGAATATAATTGTAATGTTTAATCATGTTTATATCTACACGTTTATAATAATATAATTGTAATGTTTAATCATGTTTATATCTACACGTTTATAATAATATAATTGCAATGTTTAATCATGTTTATATCTACACGTTTATAATAATATAATTGTAATGTTTAATCATGTTTATATCTACACGTTTATAATAATATAATTGTAATGTTTAATCATGATTATATCTACACGTTTATAATAATATAATTATAATGTTTAATCATGTTTATATCTACACGTTTATAATAATATAATTTAAAAGGTTTAATCATGTTTATATCTACACGTTTATAATAATATAATTATAATGTTTAATCATGTTTATATCTACACGTTTATAATAATATAATTGTAATGTTTAATCATGTTTATATCTACACGTTTATAATAATATAATTGTAATGTTTAATCATGTTTATATCTACACGTTTATAATAATAAAATTATAATGTTTAATCACGTTTATATCTACACGTTTATAATAATATAATTATAATGTTTAATCATGTTTATATCTACACGTTTATAATAATATAATTGTAATGTTTAATCATGTTTATATCTACACGTTTATAATAATATAATTATAATGTTTAATCATATTTATATCTACACGTTTATAATAATATAATTTAAAAGGTTTAATCATGTTTATATCTACACGTTTATAATAATATAATTATAATGTTTAATCATGTTTATATCTACACGTTTATAAGAATATAATTATAATGTTTAATCATGTTTATATCTACACGTTTATAATAATATAATTGTAATGTTTAATCATGTTTATATCTACACGTTTATAATAATATAATTATAATGTTTAATCATGTTTATATCTACACGTTTATAATAATATAATTGTAATGTTTAATCATGTTTATATCTACACGTGTATAATAATATAATTGCAATGTTTAATCATGTTTATATCTACACGTTTATAATAATATAATTATAATGTTTAATCATGTTTATATCTACACGTTTATAATAATATAATTGTAATGTTTAATCAGTTTTATATCTACACGTTTATAATAATATAATTGTAATGTTTAATCATGTTTATATCTACACGTTTATAAGAATATAATTGTAATTTTTAATCATGTTTATATCTACACGTTTATAAGAATATAATTGTAATGTTTAATCATGTTTATATCTACACGTTTATAATAATATGATTGTAATGTTTAATCATGTTTATAAATACACGTTTATAAGGATATAATTGCAATGTCTGATCATGTTTATATCTACACGTTTATAATAATATAATTGTAATGTTTAATCATGTTTATATCTACACGTTTATAATAATAAAATTATAATGTTTAATCATGTTTATATCTACACGTTTATAATAATATAATTATAATGTTTAATCATGTTTATATCTACACGTTTATAATAATATAATTGTAATGTTTAATCATGTTTATATCTACACGTTTATAATAATATAATTGTAATGTTTAATCATGTTTATATCTACACGTTTATAATAATAAAATTATAATGTTTAATCACGTTTATATCTACACGTTTATAATAATATAATTATAATGTTTAATCATGTTTATATCTACACGTTTATAATAATATAATTGTAATGTTTAATCATGTTTATATCTACACGTTTATAATAATATAATTGTAATGTTTAATCATGTTTATATCTACACGTTTATAATAATATAATTGCAACGTTTAATCATGTTTATATCTGCACGTTTATAATAATATAATTATAATGTTTAATCATGTTTATATCTACACGTTTATAATAATATAATTTAAAAGGTTCAATCATGTTTATATCTACACGTTTATAATAATATAATTATAATGTTTAATCATGTTTATATCTACACGTTTATAATAATATAATTATAATGTTTAATCATGTTTATATCTACACGTTTATAATAATATGATTGTAATGTTTAATCATGTTTATATCTACACGTTTATAATAATATAATTGCAACGTTTAATCATGTTTATATCTACACGTTTATAATAATATAATTATAGTGTTTAATCATGTTTATATCTACACGTTTATAATAATATAATTGTAATGTTTAATCATGTTTATATCTACACGTTTATAATAATATAATTGTAATGTTTAATCATGTTTATATCTACACGTTTATAATAATATAATTGTAATGTTTAATCATGTTTATATCTACACGTTTATAATAATATAATTATAATGTTTAATCATGTTTATATCTACACGTTTATAATAATATAATTGTAATGTTTAATCATGTTTATATCTACACGTTTATAATAATATAATTGTAATGTTTAATCATGTTTATATCTACACGTTTATAAGAATATAATTGTAATGTTTAATCATGTTTATATCTACACGTTTATAATAATATGATTGTAATGTTTAATCATGTTTATATCTACACGTTTATAAAAATATAATTATAATGTTTAATCATGTTTATATCTACACGTTTATAATAATATGATTGTAATGTTTAATCATGTTTATATCTACACGTTTATAATAATATAATTGTAATGTTTAATCATGTTTATATCTACACGTTTATAATAATATAATTGTAATGTTTAATCATGTTTATTTCTACACGTTTATAATAATATAATTATAATGTTTAATCATGTTTATATCTACACGTTTATAATAATATAATTGTAATGTTTAATCATGTTTATATCTACACGTTTATAATAATATAATTGCAACGTTTTATCATGTTTATATCTACACGTTTATAAGAATATAATTATAAAGTTTAATCATGTTTATATCTACACGTTTATAATAATATAATTGTAATGTTTAATCATATTTATATCTACACGTTTATAATAATATAATTGTAATGTTTAATCATGTTTATATCTACACGTTTATAATAATATAATTGCAACGTTTAATCATGTTTATATCTACACGTTTATAATAATATAATTATAATGTTTAATCATGTTTATATCTACACGTTTATAATAATATAATTATAATGTTTAATCATGTTTATATCTACACGTTTATAATAATATAATTGTAATGTTTAATCATGTTTATATCTACACGTTTATAATAATATAATTGTAATGTTTAATCATGTTTATATCTACACGTTTATAAGAATATAATTGTAATGTTTAATCATGTTTATATCTACACGTTTATAATAATATGATTGTAATGTTTAATCATGTTTATATCTACACGTTTATAAAAATATAATTATAATGTTTAATCATATTTATATCTACACGTTTATAATAATATGATTGTAATGTTTAATCATGTTTATATCTACACGTTTATAATAATATAATTGTAATGTTTAATCATGTTTATATCTACACGTTTATAATAATATAATTGTAATGTTTAATCATGTTTATATCTACACGTTTATAATAATATAATTATAATGTTTAATCATGTTTATATCTACACGTTTATAATAATATAATTGTAATGTTTAATCATGTTTATATCTACACGTTTATAATAATATAATTGCAACGTTTTATCATGTTTATATCTACACGTTTATAAGAATATAATTATAAAGTTTAATCATGTTTATATCTACACGTTTATAATAATATAATTGCAACGTTTTATCATGTTTATATCTACACGTTTATAATAATATAATTATAATGTTTAACCATGTTTATATCAACACGTTTATGATAATATAATTGTAATGTTTAATCATCTTTATATCTACACGTTTATAAGAATATAATTGTAATGTTTAATCATGTTTATATCTACACGTTTATAATAATATAATTGCAACGTTTAATAATGTTTATATCTACACGTTTATAATAATATAATTATAATGTTTAATCATGTTTATATCTACACGTTTATAATAATATAATTATAATGTTTAATCATGTTTATATCTACACGTTTATAATAATATAATTGTAATGTTTAATCATGTTTATATCTACACGTTTATAATAATATAATTATAATGTTTAATCATGTTTATATCTACACGTTTATAATAATATAATTGTAATGTTTAATCATGTTTATATCTACACGTTTATAATAATATAATTTAAAATGTTTAATCATGTTTATATCTACACGTTTATAATAATATAATTGTAATGTTTAATCATGTTTATATCTACACGTTTATAATAATATAATTGTAATGTTTAATCATGTTTATATCTACACGTTTATAATAATATAATTGTAATGTTTAATCATGTTTATATCTACACGTTTATAATAATATAATTGTAATGTTTAATCATGTTTATATCTACACGTTTATAATAATATAATTGTAATGTTTAATCATGTTTATATCTACACGTTTATAATAATATAATTATAATGTTTAATCATGTTTATATCTACACGTTTATAAGAATATAATTGTAATGTTTAATCATTTTTATATCAACATGTTTATAATAATATAATTGTAATGTTTAATAATGTGTATATCTACACGTTTATAATAATATAATTATAATATTTAATCATGTTTATATCAACACGTTTATAATAATATAATTGTAATGTTTAATCATGTTTATATCTACACGTTTATAATAATATAATTGTAATGTTTAATCATATTTATATCTACACGTTTATAAGAATATAATTGTAATGTTTAATCTTGTTTATATCTACACGTTTATAAGGATAAATACTAATGTTTAATCATATTTATATCTACACGTTTATAATAATAGAAGTGTAATGTTTAATCATGTTTATATCTACACGTTTATAAGGATAAATACTAATGTTTAATCATATTTATATCTACACGTTTATAATAATATAATTATAATGTTTAATCATGTTTATATCTACACGTTTATAATAATATAATTGTAATGTTTAATCATGTTTATATCTACACGTTTATAATAATATAATTGTAATGTTTAATCATGTTTATAAATACACGTTTATAATAATATAATTGTACTGTTTAATCATGTTTATATCTACACGTTTATAATAATATAATTGTAATGTTTAATCATGTTTATATCTACACGTTTATAATAATATAATTATAAAGTTTAATCATGTTTATATCTACACGTTTATAATAATATAATTATAATGTTTAATCATGTTTATATCTACACGTTTATAATAATATAATTGCAATGTTTAATCATGTTTATATCTACACGTTTATAATAATATAATTGTAATGTTTAATCATGTTTATATCTACACGTTTATAATAATATAATTATAATGTTTAATCATTTTTATACCTACACGTTTATAATAATATAATTGTAATGTTTAATGATGTTTATATCTACACGTTTATAATAATATAATTGTAATGTTTAATCATGTTTATATCTACACGTTTATAATAATATAATTGCAATGTTTACTCATGTTTATATCTACACGTTTATAATAATATAATTGTAATGTTTAATCATGTTTATATCTACACGTTTATAATAATATAATTGTAATGTTTAATCATGTTTATAAATACACGTTTACAATAATATAATTGTAATGTTTAATCATGTTTATATCTACACGTTTATAATAATATGATTGCAATGTTTAATCATGTTTATATCTACACGTTTATAATAATATAATTGTAATGTTTAATCATGTTTATATCAACACGTTTATAATAATATAATTGTAATGTTTAATCATGTTTATATCTACACGTTTATAAGAATATAATTGTAATGTTTAATCATGTTTATATCTACACGTTTATAAGAATATAATTGTAATGTTTAATCATGTTTATATCTACACGTTTATAAGAATATAATTGTAATGTTTAATCATGTTTATATCTACACGTTTATAATAATATAATTGTAATGTTTAATCATGTTTATATCTACACGTTTATAAGAATATAATTGTAATGTTTAATCATGTTTATATCAACACGTTTATAATAATATAATTGTAATGTTTAATCATGTTTATATCTACACGTTTATAAGAATATAATTGTAATGTTTAATCATGTTTATATCTACACGTTTATAAGAATATAATTGTAATGTTTAATCATGTTTATATCTACACGTTTATAAGAATATAATTGTAATGTTTAATCATGTTTATATCTACACGTTTATAATAATATAATTGTAATGTTTAATCATGTTTATATCTACACGTTTATAAGAATATAATTGTAATGTTTAATCATGTTTATATCTACACGTTTATAATAATATAATTGTAATGTTTAATCATGTTTATATCTACACGTTTATAATAATATAATTGTAATGTTTAATCATGTTTATATCTACACTTTTATAAGAATATAATTGTAATGTTTAATCATGTGTATATCTACACGTTTATAATAATATAATTATAATGTTTAATCATGTTTATATTTCCAACTTTTGATGATATAATTGTAATGTTTAATCATGTTTATAAATACACGTTTATAATAATATAATTATAATGTTTAATCATATTTATATCTACACGTTTATAATAATATAATTATACTGTTTAATCATGTTTATATCTACACGTTTATAATGATATAATTGTAATGTTTAATCATATTTATATCTACACGTTTATAATAATATAATTGTAATGTTTAATCATATTTATATCTACACGTTTATAAGGATATAATTGTAATGTTTAATCATGTTTATATCTACACGTTTATAATAATATAATTAGAAAGTTTAATCATATTTATATCTACACGTTTATAATAATATAAGTATAATGTTTAATTATGTTTATATCTACACGTTTATAATAATATAATTGTAATGTTTAATCATGTTTATATCTACACGTTTATAATAATATAATTATAATGTTCAATCATGTTTATATCTACACGTTTATAATAATATAATTATAATGTTTAATCATGTTTATATCTACACGTTTATAATAAAAAAAAGTTTAATGCTTAATCATATCTCTACACGTTTATAATAATATAATTGTAATGTTTAATCATTTTATATCTACACGTTTATAATAATATAATTATAATGTTTAGTCATGTTTATATCTACACGTTTATAATGATATAATTGTAATGTTCAATCATGTTTATATCTACACGTTTATAATAAAAAAAAGTTTAATGCTTAATCATATCTCTACACGTTTATAATAATATAATTGTAATGTTTAATCATTTTATATCTACACGTTTATAATAATATAATTATAATATTTAATCATGTTTATATCTACACGTTTATAATAATATAATTGTAATGTTTAATCATGTTTATATCTACACGTTTATAATAATATAATTATAATGTTTAATCATGTTTATATCTACACGTTTATAATAATATAATTGTAGGACTTTGTAGATGTGAGCCAAATTTACTATGGACATACGGTCACAATACATAACATTAAGAATGTTAATTTTACAGTTTAAAACAATTGGCGAAGCTTAAGAATATTTTGACTTAACACGTTCTTGTGAGAACTAACTTGCTTTGGGAAATGACGATAACAATTTATAATCATTGCAAAGTATACGTCGGTATTATGCTAAGTTGTTTATTCTGCAATACTCAAATATAGCACGCTCTTCCACACAATAAGAAATATTATCAGCCTAAAAAGAACTCTGTGTTAATAATTTTGTGGTGGAATGCGCTTATATATATTAAAACCTTCTGCATGGAAAACATAACTTTAATTCCCTTCCAAAATTTGCATTGTTTCATATGCCTCCCAGAATGACAAATTCATTTTATAATCGGAATCCAAAAATGAAACAAAATAAACACATTCTATTCACCCTCTGACAACAGGAGGTTTTACCTACAAACAGATCCTTCTAGGACAGAACAAACACCGCACTGATATACTACCACAAAAGTCTTATTTTTTACATGCTTTCTACGACATTAGTAAGGCACAAGGTCATTCATATTCAGAATTAATTTCTGAAAAATATCAACTTAATCAAGCTGCAAACAGCCTTAGTAGTACCTTGACATACTTCACGCAATAAGTAATATAAAATTTTTTATCTTCACCAATCGCTTATTATAATTATTACTAATACACAACGTATCCTAGGCATGTTTTTCAGGCTAACCTGCTCTTCCACTTGAACGCTGACTCTTCAGCTCCCTTTTTCCGACTCACGTGTTTCATTCCCCAAGCAGTTTCATTGGCTCAACCGGCAGAGTGCTATTTGCCAACAATTGAAGTCTCATTCTTTACGTTTAGCCACACATGAGGCTTTGTGATGACGACACATGTGTCTGTCGAGATCTAACAGAATAAAAACATTTCACGGACATTTTACAAAATGAATTCTATTCAAAACTTGTTAAGACAATAAAAGATAAAGAATGAAAGTTTTCAGATCGCCCAATAATTGTTTATGAAAATATGAAGTAATATTTGTAATAAGGAATGAAGACTAAGCCAGATTGAGGAAGGGCCGAATCAGCGTGTTTATTTTCTAAGGCACAGAAACCGGAACTTCCAGTAGTTCCGCACGTATAAGTGCGCCTGCAGCATATGATGTTTCATATTACAACATCCCCCTATTTAGTTATGTATTTGTGTGTAAGACTCACTTCTAAGTTAATTAAAGTTCTACTGAGAGGATGCTAGAGAAGGTGTAAAGTGATAAGTCTGTTATGTTGGCCAGTTTTGTGTGTGTTTAGTGTGCAAGTTTTTTTTATATTCAGTCCTTGAATCTTGTTGGGGTTTTTATGACTCGTTCAGATCGAGTTCGAGTTGGGTTTTCGTGGACTTGATTGTCTTCGTCTTCTTGTGTTTTTCTATTGTTGTAGGACGTGATAGTTTGTTTTTGGCCGTTATGTACATAGGGCTGTTCCACGCTCTGTGCTGTTGTTGGTGTTGTGTTGGCAAAGTTGACTTTCTTCCTTGTGGTCAATATTGGTACAGCCAAGAGGTGGGCTCCGTTGTTATCATCCTTCCAGACTATGGTCCCAGGTTACCACACCCTGTCGGTCTTGTTTATTATGGTCGCATGTTTTCCTGGCTATTTCGGTGGTAAGTCTACAGATTGCATACTACTGTCATAGTTTCTCTTCATTTCTTTTGACCTTTCCTCTTATTGTGGTCGTGTTATTCTTTTCCTAGCTCTGCTCGGCTGGGTAGTGTCGTCGGTATAGCTCGTCCGAATAATAGTTCAGCGGGTGATGGTAAGTTACTGTCTATCGGGGTTGCTCTGATCTGCAGTAGTGCTAACTGTATGTCACCTTTGCTTTTAAGGCATTTTTAATTACCGATTTGACATGTCGTACATGTCTCTCAATAAATCCAATGTTTCTAGCAAAGTATGGTGAGCTGGTAGGATGTTTAGTACCCCATGATATGGTAAAGTTCTGGAAAGCTTGTCCGGTGAATTGTTAGCCATTGTCCATCATGATCTGGTCTGGTCACCTGAATAGGGAGGCGTAGCTCTTGATTTTGTCAGCTACTGCTCTGCTCGTTACAGGTGTAGGCATTTCATCAATTACTGGGTATTTCGAGTATCTGTCGACAGTAAGGAAATACTGCCGTCCATTTATTTCGAACAGGGCCAATGCAATGTGTTGCCACGGTAGTGATGGAATGTTGTATGGTTCGAGTGGTTCACGTTTCTTTGCATCCTGGTGTTCCTGGCAGCACAAACACGATTGGCACATTTTTTTCGATATCCTTGTTGATGTTTGGCCAGTAGATACTCCCTCTTGCAAAGCGGCAGGTTTTCTCAACGCCTTGATGAGCTTCATAGAGTCGACGTAGAATTTCATCTCTCGTAGTTTCTGGAATCAGAACTTGTCATCCTTTGAAAAGTATTCCTGCTTCGACAGCCAGTTCGTTGCAGAATGACGAGTATACTCGGATGTCGGTCGGTAGATCTCGAACAGTTTCTGGCCATCCTTGAAATACAATTTCTTTCAAGAGATTCAGTGTTCTGTCTCTTGTTTCTGTTTTGCCACTTGCCACCATGATTTGTAATATTTGTAATAAGGAATGGAAACGAAGCCTGATTGAGGAAGAGCCCCGAGCAGTGTGTTTTTTTCTAAGGTAGAGAAACCGGAACTTCTGGTAGTCCCGCACGCATACATGCGCCCGCAGCATAGATGTTTCATATTAAAAATACATATTGAGGCGTTGTCATGCGTGTGAGCCATTATTGTGACCCCCAAGAAAAATCTTTTATTCTTTATCTTTTATTGTTTTAACATTTCTTAATCGAAATGATAAATTTTGTAAAATTACCATTGTCATCTTGCTTTAGATAATGTATTTATTGGTCTTTACTTCCGGGTCGTCTTACCGTCTTGGTTGCTGTCAGGTTAAAGGGGGTGCAGTCAAAACCACTGTCGTGACATCCGAAAACTTTTGTTTGGACAAATTTTCGAATAGAATAATTTTGTAAAATGTTGTATTGTCTTTACTACAAGGAATTGCATCATTCTTTAGGTCTTATTGTCTTAGTTTCTGTCATGTCAGGCTATGACAACGTAATTGTATGAAATTGGGAAATCTCATACGTGTAAATCGAAACATAAATTGAATGTTGTCGTAGACCCGTGCTAGGGATTACAAATGAAAGAAACCACAAGTAGTGTTAAATGTATAAAATATTATATGTATTTATCATAAAGAATACAGGAGCCACTAAAGTGGTATGAGAGGAACGTGTTCGTAGCATGCGGGTAAACATGACATGAATGTCTCCATTTAGTCTCTGAAACCAGTGGTATTCATAGGATTAGTTGATTCCACTTAGTTCTCAAATAGGCGTGATTTGTACCCCACAACACCCCCTCCCGAGCTTTTCATTCCACTGAGATGATTGTACAGCTCTTTTTTGCTGGGGCTGATATTTATCGGGTCGGTCATTTTCCTTTTCCTGGAGGACCGACGGTGTCCGGCTGCTTGTGGTATTACCAAGTCGAACGTGTCATATATCTGGTCCATTACTTCTTCTTCTTCAGCAGGCGGTTGTCTTTCCTCATCAGTTATACGTTTCCGAATTTGGTTTAAGTGTTTCTTGTGCGTAAATCTTGGACCTTCGATAATGTAGACCATTCGTCCCATCCTTTTCTGGACATTTCCATTTTGTGTACCTGGAAAATACCTTTTCACTCGCTAACTATAGTATTTGGCCGTTTTACCTGTTTTCATAAAAGTTTCTCTAAGACTGACCTAATTTTTATCGCGAACATTAACTCTGTCGGCGACATATTCGCTGGAGCGCTTTCATTTGGCGTAATTGTAAACTTGTAAAAACTGCTGAAGAATTGGTGGAATTTTGTAACACCGAATATGATCCCCAGTGCTTCCTTTTCGATTTGGGAGTAATTCTTCTCGGCAGGAAGTAAAGTTCTTGACGCATGGGCGATTGGCTTAATGGACCCATCAGGCATCTTGTGTAGAATGCACGCCTCGATTCCATAAGAACTTGCGTCAGTTGCGACAATAATCTCTTGTTTTGGATTGAAATGAGTCGGGGATAAATCTGACGCTAATACATCTTTTAATTTCTTAAACGCTGTCTGGCACTCAGGTGTCCAGTGCCATTTTTCTCCTTTTTTAATAGTACATTCGATGGCGCATGCAATTCATGCATGTTCTTTATGAACGTTTGATAATAGGTCGCGAGCCCCAAAAACTCTACAATGTAGTCACATTATGAGGTTCTGGCATGTCTTTTATAGCTGTGGACCTGTCTGGGTCGAGTTTCCTCCCGTCCTTATCTATGATATGACCCAGCTACTATTTGATTCTTTCCAAAAAAAATTCGCATTTTGCTTCATTCAATGTGAAGCCGTATTCTTTTATTCTGTCAAACACTTGAAATACATGATCTCTATGTTGTTCAACATTTTTACTACGCATTAAACGGCTAAGCAAAGTATCACTTGTTGAAAAATTGCAAAAATGTTACTTTTATACCAAATGCTAATCTATTGAATTTATAGAGTCCTCATATTTCGTCTGGGTTTGACCACAGCATTCAATCCGGTCGAGAAGTCCGCGCAAACCATAATCTCTTTAGATTTTTAAGTATACAGTGGGGGCTGCCCACTCACTATAGTTAATAGGGGTATAAATCCAAGTGTTAACTAGTCTTTCCAATTCTTTTTCAATTTTTTCCCTGGAAGCGAACGGTATGCTCTGTGGATTTTTGAATATTGGTTTTGCATCATCTAGCAATTCGAATCTCGCCTTTATTTTTGTGCAGCATCCAAGCTTTTCGGAGAAAACACTCGGGAAAGATTCTTTAAGATCTTTTTTGAGTTTGTCGGCTTTGGTCGTTAGGTTTTTGACTTTGTGAAAAAAACCCGTTTATTGGCGAGTCCCATAATTCAAATTTCTGAATCCAATCTGTCCAAATAAGTTCGGTGCGTTCCTTAGAACGAAAACTTGGAGGTTTTTCTTGTTCTTTTTAGCGACACATTAATAACTACCTCAAAATTTATTTTTTTCACCAGTTACCAATCTTGCGACTTTATTCGTCTTTGTCATCGTAGGCTTTCCTATTCTCTTCCACGTGTTGAAATTTATAATTGATAAATCCGACACTGAATCGAGCTGCAGTTTTACTTCCTTATTTCTGATTCTCACCGTAACATATTTCCTTATGTTCTCTGTTGGTGAAGGGTCCATTTTTGCAGGTTTTACGTTAGGTATCCTCAAAACAATGTGAAAAACGGAGCGCATGTTCCCGTGACGTCAGACTTGTGTTAACTATACGAACCATGGAAAAGCAGAAGCGACTTAATGATTTTTAAAACCCTTGTTTATCTTCTTCAAACTGCAATTAATAATTAATCTTTTTTTATAATTTTTTTAGGTTTTAAGATTTACACAGTTTAATTATTAATAATATTATAAACATTTGTATTTTAAATATGAAATACAGTTTTACTAAATGATCTTTTGGTTACCTACGGGCTTCCATATTTTGTTTGGTAAAAAGAGACGAACAAAATATGAGGGTGGGCCCACAAAATGCTTAATATTTGTGCAATAATATTTTCAAATCGGTTTTAATCTGGCGATAAAATAGCTGACAAGATCCATGTTTATGTAAAATTACTTTTTAAAAAAATTAAACAATTAATCTATGTTGTAACGGAATATTTTGAAATAATGGAATTTAAATCATTTTAATCTTTTAAAAAGTAATTAATGTTTACCAAGTTTCTTTTTCTTGGCAATTTAATTGATTAAAGTATATATTAATACGAAAAAAAAACGCTATTTAAAAAAACATAATAATATCATTTTTGAGGTTTGTATTACTGTACACATAGATTCGAAAAAGTTGTCAAAAAACAAATATAGAACAAATAAATGTTATCAAAGGCAAGATAAGTTACTTTTCTACCTAACTGGATATATTTTTTTGTGTTTTTATTCAGTGTAAACATGTTTATTCAACTCGAAAAACAGGCAGTGTTTACCGATGTATTGGAAAATTCAAAATGGCGGCCGACTCTCTCTCTTGGAGAGGGTACGTTTGGGAAAAGGTATTATAAATAATAAACTAGACAAAATACTGTTAGAAATTCGCTCAATATATGTTACCGTGACATAAGTTGACATATATTCGGTTGTTTTCTAACAGTATTTTGTCTAGTTTATTATTTATAATACCTTTTCCCAAACGTACCCTCTCCGAGAGAGAGTTGGCTGCCATTTTGAATTTTCCAATACATCGGTAAACACTATGTTTTTCGAGCTGAATAAACATGTTACACTGAATAAAAACACAAAAAATATATCCAGTTAGGTAGAAAAGTAACTTATCTTGCATTTGATAACATTTATTTGTTCTATATTTGTTTTTTGACAACTTTTTCGAATCTATGTGTACAGTAATACAAACCCCATTTTTTTAATTGCAACATCAAGGTAATTTTTTGTTCAATATGTGTAATTTAAAGTTAAAAAAATAAATATTTTTTTACTTATTTGAACTCTTATGTTTCATAATAAATAGAAATTTCAATAGATTTAAATATATGTTGTTCGAATTTCGATTAATAAATATGGGGGGGCACGCACTAAAAAAATATTTCCCCTCATATATTTTACAGAAACTGCATTTTATATGTAATTTCATTCTAAAATGGATAAATACCGAAAATTACACGAAAATCTGTATATTAGTTGATTTTTTCTAGATTTATTAAACACGGGTATGTTTTCACGTTCGGAATGTCAACTGCATGGGAACATTATTTTAAAGCGCCAATTATATAAACATGATTTTCGTCTTGCAATTTCATTATTTTCGTTCGATGAAAAAACATTTTTTAAATTATTTACTGGTTTATATTGCCCTTCTTCTTTTAAATGATACAAAAGTTATACTGATAATATTAATTCATAATAAAGTTACATCGTGTTACATATGGGGTGGGGTAATCCTGTGGTGAATTTTGGCAGTACCTATAGATCTTTTTTTGGTACTTTTGCTCTGCAATATGAGGCCTTCTGCCCTGCTCGCTTGCATAGGCCACATATATAATTTTCCTTTGCTATTGACATGCATTGTACACATGAGGTCCTCCAGGTGGATAAGAATTTGGGGGGAATTTTTGACACCCCTAACACAAAGCTGCGAATAAAATATTTAAAAAACTTGTAATTTCTCTTTTATAATATGGCAAAAAACCCAATTCGTTGATTTACTTTTCCTATAGTACCAACCATAGAAAAAACCTTTACAGAATTTTTACCTGTTTATTTAATGAATATTTCTTTCATATATTTATTTCCTCGTGTGGCAATTTTCTGAGAAAATAGTTTGGCGTTTGCATTCATAAAGAAAGCAGTAGATTTCGTTCGTCATTTTTCAATTTTCGTAACGTGTAGGTACTGGGTTCAATTCCTTGTTAATCCTATACATTTTTTCCTCTTTTTCCTTTAAAAAGAAAGTTTCTTATCTGTGATAGAGTGTTTATAGCATTTATTTACTAGTGGCAACTCTTTTCGATTTCTGTGCGAAAAAGCATGTCCTTTTTTCATTAACACTTATTTTGTTGTGCTTAAATCGTTTCTTTTCTTCGACGTACAGTCCCGTCGACCAGTGAAAAAAGTTTACTTTAATCAGATTAAAATCCGACGTCTTTTTTGTTGTGCTTAGCTAAATCGTTTCTTTTCTTCGATGTACAGTCCCGTCGACCAGTGAAAAAAGTTTACTTTAATCAGATTAAAATCCGACGTCTTTTTTAATTTGTGCAAATACTCGCTTTAGCCAATAAAATAAAATATATCATTTACTTTTGCAGGAGTTTTTTTTTCAAACTAATGCCCTTTAACCATAAGACGTATTAGCAAGAAACGCTTTTTAGAACGACAAAGTTTTTATTTTGTACTTACTGAAAATTTGTTCTTGCCATGCCGTGTTAAGCATGTATGTGTAATAATAAGACAGGAACACGTGTGTTTGGTTGTAAGAAAGGAACTGAATAATGGCGCCCGCTTTATTGATCGATTGCTATGCGCATGCGCATCCAAAAGTTGGATCAGGAAACCGAGATGAAAGGGTCCATATAAAAATAGCTGAAACGAAAGGCGATATCATTACAGTTCTCATTAATTCAGTAATAATAATTAACTTTCCAGGAAATTCGTCTTATGATGAGTTCTATTTAAGTAGTTTACGTTTTAGTAGCTTTTGTAACAGCAAGGCTTTTTTACGACATCTTGGTAAAATCCTTTTTCGGCAAGAATTCTTGTCTTTTCTTGAAAGGGTTCTTTATCCAGTATTTTTCTTTTTTTTACACTCGAATGTTTTTTTTCCCCAAGTAGGCAAGTAGTTTTTCCCGTTCTTCACCGAACTTTGGAAAAATAAATACTTTTGAAGTTTCGAATTTCACCCGAGTGTAGAAACAAACTATTTCGAATATCCACGTGTGTTCGTTTTTCTTGGATCCTTTTCGGTCGTCAAATGCTGTCTTCTAATAGCTGTTTTATTTTTCGTTTCCCGAATGTTCATCATTCAGTTGTGGCTAGCAATTATTGCAGATTGATCCGGGAAGTTCTTGAATCGTCCTCGTCAGCCAGTTGTTGTAGAGCCGTTCAGGCGTTACATATGAAAGAAACCACAAGTAGTGTAAAGTGTATAAAATATAATATGTAAAGTGGTATGAAAGCAACGTGTTCGTAGAATGTGGTTAAACATGGTATGAATTAGGCACCGCCAAAAATGGCCGAAAAATGAAGTTGTTGTTGTTTTTTAAAACGAAATTACATTTATTAAAATCCATTATTTCTGAGTAACTCTTTTTCCCGAAAGATAAAACCCTGAATTTTATCATATAGAAAACAGAATAATGTAAAACTTTTTCTAATATTTTTAATTAAATTTTAAATGTTAAATTTTACCAAAAAGTTAACAATTGACATTTTTCTGTCTTGCACAAAAAAAAACGTACATAAATATTTTTAAAAAAAGGTTTTTGAAATAATTAATTTATTTATTTGTTGTCTAACTAAGATTTAGGATGATTTTCTATGAGAATATGGAAAAATATTATAATATAAGTACCTGGATTTCAAATAATTCCACTTATTCATATAGGCAACCAGTTACTTCGCGTCGATCTAGAGTCTAGATCGACACTGTTTACGTTTGTATTCGATAAAAAGGAAACCATGGAAGACCAAACAGGCTAAAAAAATTATTTTTCAGTAACGAAAATTTCAATGTATTATTAACGCTAAGGCTGGCCAGTACCAGATGGGTGACCATTTGTATGAATTTGATTTTTAATGTGTATGTGTGTGGGAGCCAGGCTCCCCAAAATGGGGGAGGGGCAATTTAAAGCAGAATAAAAAAAATTATTTCAGCGCGTTTGATCCACCATTGTCGAAAGGCGGCAAACATTTTCAGATGGGATCGAAAAAAATGATGCTATTTTTAACACAAAGGGCACAATATTTATCGAATTTTTTTTGTATCGATTCTTCAAAGCATGCCCTGTTCAATAATGGTCATGCATTATTCGGCTCGCTAAAAAAAATTGTTAATTTATTTATCAAAGATTTTAAAATGGCTTTTTTCGTATAAATATTAAAAAAAAAATTTTTGTTTTGCTTAACTTAAATTAATTATTTTACTTAACATATTCACCGAATTTCACACTTCAAAACTCAAAAGCGGGATAATTAAACACAATCGAAGTTCTGATATTCAGACGTCAAAATAAGGTATGCGAACAATTTTTTTTTAATCTATAATTCTGTCCCTTACAACAACACAATATGTTGCGTTCAGTTTCAGATGATTATTTTAAGCATATTTGTACCACCTCAAAACAAGGGGGTTTGTAAGTAAATATATATATATATATATATATAAATATCGTTTATGAAAAATAAGTACACTGTTATAAAGTTCATTCTTCTTTTAATAATCGCTGAAAATTCCGTATTGATCGGATAATTACCTGATTTTTGGTAGATTTTTAAAAAGACGGTCCGTCAAAAAGTACTTACCTGCCCACCCCAGTTTTGGCGGTGCCTAGTATGAATGTCTAGGTGTATCAGAATTTTTGACACCCCTAACACGAATCTGCGAGTAAAATGTAAAAAAAAACTCGTAATTTCTCTTTTAAACGTGAGTTGTTTATTTTCTTTACGGAATATACTTCCAAAATAAACTATTTAAGTTGTTTAAAAAATAATAGAAATTTTTTTTTTATTTTAGAAAAAACAGTGTTTACAAAGTGCCGGCGTGCCTTCATGCATCTTTTTACGTAATGAAATCAATTGAATTTTACGAGTTAATTTTTTTCAATTTCTAAAATTTAAAAATCTATCCAAATTTTTCTATTAATTCAATTTTTACGATATTTTCAGGGTCAATGTGAAATTTTATGCTCTTTGCAATAAACGGAATATAATATTTTAGACAAACGTTTTTTTAATTCACCCCCTCCATTTTTAAATGTCTATTAAAATTTTAATAACTAATTTACTCAAAGTTTTATATACCACAAATTGAAGATAAAAGATCAATAAATAATATATTCAAATTTAAAACGAAAAAAAGAAGTGTCTTTTTGCAAATTTATCTGTAAAATCAAAGTGTAAATCCTTTTTTATTCTAAAACCATGTTGATTTTTTAAAGTGGGAGCTTATTTTGTGTTGATAATTTTCCAGTTAATATTGAACGCTTAGGAGTATTTTTTCTATTTCATTCATTGTTTTCTTTTTTCGATATTAACAAAAATACATCCGATAAAGAAGAGTGAAAATATAATAAATAAAAAAATGTATGTATTTATTTGAGAAAAGAAAAAATCCTCGAGCGTTTTTTTCTTTTTAAAGGCAAAATATCATTACTAAAATTTGACTATTTTGAAACTATGATAACACATATTTCTTTACGGACAAGGTTAGACGACTAACCGAATGTGTGGTTTTTACTTTCTTCTGTCCACCTATAGTTCAAAACAATGAAAAAAAACCACTTTCGGTTTTTCGATGAGAATCTTAATGGTGCCTTTTTCAAATCGGCGTTTAAAAAATTATTTTATTTAAAAATAAATGGAATTAAAAATATAATATGGATAAATTCTGAACAATGAATAATGGAACCACACATTCAATAGTATTATATAGGTAAGTGATTTTTTAGAATTCATATCGATTTTTTATAATCGAAGTAAGTAAGATTTCGTTGATTTTCCTCAAATATTTTTTAAAGAAAACCGATTTTAAAAAACAAATAATGGATAATTTGCTATTAAACCTGTTATTTTTTAAAATTTGATCGTTGTTCCTTTAATTGAAAAAAATTAGGGTTTGAATTACATTTTGAAGTAGTTATAAGCTTGTAAAGATATGAGGTCGAATTATTCAATATTTTTTCACGCATTCTTAAGATCATTTTCTGACACTGCTAGTGCTGGCGTGCCAAAAACAAATTACCAATTAAAGGTAGGAATTTATCAGTAGCAGTCATATTCTAATGGAATTTGTCTTTTCATTTCGATTAAATGTATTTATTCTGTTATATCTCCACAGACACATGTTTCGTCATCTCTTAAGTCTCATGTGTGGTTAAACATACATAGATTAAATAATAAAACTTAATTGTTGGCACGTAGCACTCTACAGGTTAAGCGATTGAAACTGCTGGTGAAAGTGAAACTTGAATGAAGCTCTTCATTATATCCTCTGTCACACAGCTTAATAAGACACGTGTTGGAGATGTAGCAATTACAGAGAACTATTTTTGCTAGTAAATTAATACTCCCTCTGAGTTCTTCGGCCACATGCTGATCTATCAGCTAACAGGGCGCATTGATTCATTTGTTTCTTTAAAAAGACTTGAAGGAACGTCAGTCAGTCAGGACTGGATCTTCAGCCAAGCAACACCTCTTCTCCTTCGTCCCCTGTCCACCGGACATCTTGATCTAGCAATGACGGTCTCCACTGAAGACAACTGATATTACCTGGGGACAACATAGGAAATGTACTGAATGACCGATAACGACCTCAAAAAGAACCTTCTTCCTTTATCTCCGTTTGACATTCAAGTTTCTGCTGCCAATAAAATCATATTCTACGTCGTTATTGTTAAAAAGATTTTTTTGTTCATGTGTTGTGTTCATTAAATATATTTTATTAGAAGTAAAACATTTACCTAAAAATGAATACAAACTTTTTGAAAGCATAAAACACATTGTGTTCATTAAATATATTTTATTAGAAGTAAAACATTTACCTTCTTAAAAATGGTGACCTGACAAACAAGCGCCAACTCGAGACGTTGCTTGGTTGATACTAAAGCTGCTTGCAGTATATAGCCATTGAAACTCCTCCCTGAGAAGCCGCCAACCAAATTACATGTGGTAAATAACCCCTCCAATCTTATGTACGATCAATATTCTCGTTCTGTGGGCTTGAAATTACGGAGAGATTTTACGTGGGTCTTTACCATAGCAGATTTTCCCTACCCTATACTAGGCGTGGGCTTCCTGCATCACTTCAACCTGATAGTTGATATGCGCAGACGTCAGCTGATAGATGCGAATACGGAACTTTCTGTCACTGGTGTGAAAACTAACACCCCCTCTATCAGCTCTGTCTTCTTCATTGAAATAACTTCCAATAACCCATACCAAACCTTATTACACTCCTACCGAGAGTTGATAAAACTTTTGTGGTAAGCAAACCCACGCACACTAAAAAACGCATGCACATCATAAAACACCACATCGAAACCACAGGTGCTCCTGTGTTCTCACGGTCTCCCCACCTCCCTGCTGATAAACTTAAGGCTGGAAAGGTCAAAGTCAAGTATATGTTTCGTTTCATAATTCCATTATCCCAGGCATTATCAACTTATTCCGGATAACAAATGTTATATAACATTGCGTGATGTATGGCGAGGGTAGTAAGAAGTCTTTTTACAGCTGGATTAATTTGACATTGTTAGAAGTTTAGTTCTGAAAAATGCATATAAACAAATCATCATTTTGTGGTAGTATCTCAGTGTAGTCTGTGTTCTATTGTTATTGAAACCTAAAAGTTTTTAACTATATATTAGCTATAAACATGAATCATATTTCACTACAAAATTATTAGCAAGGAGTTTCTTACGGTGATTAAATTTTATTGTGTATGGATGAGCGTGCTATATTTGAGGATTGCAGATTAATTTTGGCATAATACCTACGCATACTTTGTAGTGGTGATTAATTCCTTTCGTCATTTCCAAAAGGAAGTTAGTTCTCACAAGAACGTGTTAACTAAAAATATTTCTAAACTTCGACATCTGCTTTAAACAGAAAAATACCACCCTCAATGCTATATATTTGAACAATACGCTTGTAACAATTTTGTTAATTTGTATGAATTTGGGCGAGGATTACAGTCGTACATCTCAGATAACATGTCGGCAAATAGAAATATGCCGTGCTGCAGGTTACATAATTAGAAGTTTTGTTCCCTAGATAAATGCATGAGAAATGTAAGTGTCGGCAAAATGAAATGAGGAGATAAAAGTTTTCAGACAATCTGAATCGCAGAGCGAGACAGGCAAAATATCTGGTTGTCTGCGTCTCTTAATTCCCATCCTTAAGACTAACAAAGAAAACTGATTAAGAAGTAATTAGTTAATTATATATTGGTCTCTCCTCCCATGTACAATTTCTTTTTTAAATAAAACCTTTAAAACCAGCAAATATTTATTGTGGTTTACTACAATAAGGGCCAGAGGTCAAGAACCACGAGAATATAACGGCAAGTCAGGGACAATATTTAAATCGATTATAAAACAAAGACCTTGATAACTTCAAGGCAAAAACGCAAAAGAGAAAAAAATACGTTCATAAAAAGACTGTGTACGAAGTTTGGTTGAATATTAAAATGTTACATTAAGTGTAATTAAAAAAAGTTTATATAACTAGTGCCCTTTGAAACAAAATCGGGGTTTTCAGATATCTTAAGCTCGTTCGGCTGAAATTCCAAAAAAAGTGTATATCATCACATAGCTGTACACAAACTAAAAAACGTGTAAATCAACACATTGTCATGCACTCACATTTATATATATATTACTTACATGTGCATATTATTCACACTATGAACATATTGACTTATACATCTACAAAGCTTTGTGATTACTTTGCTTTCTGTACCAAACACGACTTTTAATAAAGAACTTTAATGATTGAAAATAATTATATTTTTATAAAATTGTAAATATAAAGATGTTTTCTTATGAAATTTAGATTTCCTCAATTTTTTATTCAAATAATCTATTTATTCTTAAATTAGCACATGTACACTGATAACCGCAATATTCATTAATACTTAATTTATTTTCTTTATAATAAATAAGAACTTCACAATGTGGTCATCCTCAAGTAATCACGCAATGATCCATGAAAAAAAGAAACACAATTTGTTAATGCTAAATTAAGTTTGCACACAAAAACTAAAAAAATGCCTAATAAAACATTTTTAATCCAATGTGTAATTAATGAAAATGTCTCAAATTTTTAAAAACTTTTCTTCCCGTTTTCGCTCCTCAAAGAACAGAAAGAAATTCAGAAATGATTTAAACCAAATGCTATGTCACCTCGCTGGTGACTAGGGTGGGCGCGTTTACACGACCAGTTTGTTAATGTTTTCAAGCCAACTGATTTAGATACGAGAGAAGTGTGTAAGAAGATCAGCAGAAGTTCAGCCACACAAAGTATTTTAATCCAATGAATCAATTATTCTAAGTAAAAAAATCGTTCACATAAATATATAACAACGCCACAAAATATAAATGCTACACAACCTACTATCTACGTCGAGGTTGTATATGGCTAATCAGTTTATAATTTTTGAATTTTTATCGATATCCTGATGCTGATAAATGATAATCGGACGCTGTTCAACACTTACTTTATCGTATGATTTGGAAGAGGAAAATGTCACTAAAAATGTTCGCAAAAAATATAAAATTATGAGGACAAGCGTTCAATATGTAATGCCGTGGTCTAACTTTTCATATAAGTAGAACAACGAAAATTGTCAGTTATTAGTTTGTTTTCTAGATAAGAACATTTGAGTTACACATTTCGAGCATCTTTTAAATCAGAAATCAAGCTGCATCATCTGGCAAAGGCGTTCCTTTCAAAAACAATTTTCAGACTTCAAAATGTGAAAATCAGATGGTGTTAGTTGAGGCAAAGTTTATGACAGATGATTTCATAGACATCTGCACTTCTGATCTCGAACAATGTGTGTTGTGGATTGGAGTCGTATCTTGCAGTGGAGATATTTCTTGATCTGGCCCCTGCTCTGTATTTTGATAGCTTTAATATATTTTCTGAAATTTGAAGCGTAATAAGTTACTGTAAATTGTGGATACCGGTTTAAGACACCTAGAGTTAATACTTCTTCAGTGCAGTATGTTAATCAATGCGGTTTTGCTTTTGGAAATTTGTCAGCAACCTATGAATCCATCAAATAATTTCCACAGACCCTGCACTAATCAGGAGTTTTTTTTAGCGATCTGAAAAATAGTCAAGCATGGATCTTCAAAAAAGTTTCACAATGGCTGAAAGTTGTCTCATTAATGACAGATGGGGGAAATAAGACCTAGGTGCTGCTGTTACAGGTTTCATGACATTGGAATTCACAATGTCAACGTTTTACAGGAATATGATGTGACATGGTTTCTTTTAATTTCATCAAGTTTTCTATAGTGTGTCATATGATGTGCCTTATTGCAAAAAGAGAACTGATCACTGCATGACACTTGACATGCCCCATTTCACACTTAACTAATTTAAAGCACTTGTAAATCAGGAACTACTAGTTCAGAGTTGTACTTTGCTACATGATCCATATGCAAAATTCTACTAGATCAGACAAATGGAAGTGGGCCATTATTTATTGAACGCTCTTTGTATTGACAAATGGAATCTTCGTATTCAAAAATCAGACAAATGGAATCTTCGTATTGAAAAAATCTTGCACAATAAAAGGTTGTATGAAAATAACAATGATAAAAGGCTAAAACATGAAGTAGATATTTAAACATGAAAAATTGATATAAAATAGACGTTTTATTGAAATATATTAAAACATAAAAGTAAAAAACTGTTAAGACTTGACCTCCGTTCTTTTGGGTGGTTTTACATGAGAATAAAAACTTTGTTTTTAAAAGAAAATTATTAACATAATCAAAGTATCAGATTTGTTTCTATTGTTTTTGCGTGAGAGAATAACACTATTTGTTAAAACAAGAATACCAACACACATAACAAGATTACGGTTTTTACCTTTTTAAAAAATTTATCATTCCAGGCATTCACTCATACATTTCCAGCAAATAATCATTTTAAAATTCTAACTCTGTTTTTGATCAATTGTTTGAATCTCTCTCCCACTTGGTTCACCTGGTATATTTGTCAGGTTGTTTTTAAAATTCTTTTGCCTGATTTCAGTTGCTCCTATGATTACTGAAATAGAGATTTTCCAAGATTCCGTTGTTTCAGGTCGTACATAAACCTGGTATTTTGTTATTTTTTACTCTGACTCTTTTTAGCCCAGTGTTATTGAAGACATTAACTTCTAAGATTTTGACTTCTTGTCTCATATAATTATGTCAGGATAAACAGCTCTGTTTCAAGGCCCGTAGATTTTGGAATCAAAGAGAGTTATAGTGCATTGTGTATAACATGTCCAACTGCTGTTCCCATAATTTGCTGCAGCATTCAATATTCAACATGTTATAGATCGTCATGGGGATATACACATTCCATTGTATTCCATTGCATAATAGCCAGAACCCGACAGCTCGATAGCAAATGGCTCATCCTTACTATTTCTGTGTATTTCAAACTGATATAATCCTGCTAAATGAATCCAGAAAATACTTGTCACAATATTCTTTGGCCAATTTTTTAACAACTCCTGTTAGGTGATTTCCGGAGCAGACTTGTTTCATAATTCTGTCATATTTGTAAAATAGGCTAAATTAAAATGGTTGGCCACTTGCGTAAAAGAGGTTGTTCTTCTGGTTCGTTTCATAAGGCTGCAATACAATGTTGAGACATGGATATTGGAAGATCATCAGATACGGTTTCTTGTATGTGTTTTCATATAATGCATCGAATCTCACATCTGTGCAAACAATTTTAATTTCCTTATCTTTTTAGCATACCTCTCTTCAAAAGAAGAACCATATATTTAACAAGAATGTATTTTTTCTCTCTGCTTTAATTTTCTCATCACTTTGTGTTTGATGGGAATGGAGCATTCTACTGGATGCCAAACATCCTCCCATTAAATTAGTTGTTCCAACCGAAACATCTTTTAAGATTCTAACCGTCCCATTTGTATATATTTTGCACTTTGTTACCTGAGTATATTCGCCAGATAGTTTTTGAATTTTTTCATTAGCCTGGTTGTTCCTATAATGAAAGGTATGATTGCTACATTCGTATGATTCCAGTTTCTTTTTATGCCGTACATCAGTTAAGGCAAGCATCATTAGATTTGCTACTACATTGCATAAGGTTTTTACAGTTTTTTTTAGTGGAGATATTTTTGTCCCGTATGTGTTGTCATATGACTCAACAAATTTGACTTCCTTGCAAATAAAGAACCACATACTTTACAAGAATGTGGTTTGTCTCCCATATGTGTTTTCATATGACGCAACAAATTGGACTTCTGTGCAAAAGACGAACAACATACTTCACAAGAATGTGGTTTGAATCCCGTATGTATTGTCATATGACTCAACAAAGTTGACATATGTGCAAAAGAGGAACCACATGCTTCACATACATGTGGCTTTTCACCTGTATGTTTTTTCATATGACTCAACAAATGTGCCCTCTGTGCAAAAGAAGAACCACATACTTCACAAGAATGTGGTTTATCTCCTGTATGTGTTTTCATATGACGCAACAAAGCTGACTTCCATGCAAAAGAAGAACCACATACTTCACAAGAATGTGGTTTCTCTCCCGTATGTGTTTTCATATGACTCAACAAATGTGCCTTCTGTGCAAAAGAAGAACCACATACTTCACAAGAATATGGTTTGTCTCCCATATGTGTTTTCGTATGATCCAACAAATGTGACTTCTGTGTAAAAGAAGAACCACATACGTCACAAGAATGTGGTTTGTCTCCCGTATGTGTTGTCATATGACGCAACAAAGTTGACTTATGTGCAAAAGAGGAACCACATACTTCACATGAATGTGGTTTGTCACCTGTATGTGTTTTCATATGATTCAACAAATGTGACTTCTGTACAAAACAAGAACCACATACTTCACAAAAATGTGGTTTCTCTCCCGTATGTGTTTTCATATGATCCAACAAATGTGACTTCTGTGCAAAAGAAGAACCACATACTTCACAAGAATGTGGGTGCTCTCCCGTATGTGTTGTCATATGACGCAACAAATGTGATTTCCATATAAAAGAAGAACCACATACATCACAAGAATATGCTTTGTCACCCATGTGTGTTTTCATATGGACCAACAAAAGTGACTTCCGTGCAAAAGAAGAACAACATACTTTACAAGAATGTGGTTTGTCAGCCATGTTAGATATATTCCACAAAATATATATGTAATGTAGTGTATGATGATAACCAGGCTATTATATTTTTACTTAAGAACATCTATGTAAAGAAATGTATAATTATTCAAAACCTTTTTAAGTCACCAATGAAGAAAGCTCCATCTCATCCATTAATTATTTCTTTTCATTGTTGCAAATTCTGAAAATATAAAATAAATTTGAAAAAAATATTTCATTTGGTTAACTTGAATTTCTCATTTTGATTTTTATTAAAAATATCCAAAACACCGAACAACATTAACGAAATTCAAAAAAGAAAATTAGTAATGATTCATATTTCATTCTTCCGAATTCATCTTGGTGTTATTTTCACGTTTCTATTCTTTGTTTTTAATAAAAAAATATCCAAACCATCTAATATTAATGAAAATTAAAAAAAGAAAACTATAGTTTTATGCAATACTGGTCAGTCAACAAAATTAATGTGTTTCTAATATCAAATATTTAATTAAAAATATTTAGTTTTCTTCATTTTAGAGATGAGGATTGATTATTCATATTATTCGGATCCTTCAGAATACTGTTCTCATTTTGGGTGTTATTTTTACAACGTTTCTATGTTACCCCCGATCTTGCTTAGGTGTATTTGTCATACCTGTGAATCTTTCTCTTGAACTAAAAAATATTACAGAATTCTCAATGGAACCCTTTATTTAGTACATGAGTGTAGCATGCTTTCATGTTGTTAGCGATGACTGGGTAAAAAAACTTATTAAAAATTCTTCTTTCAATTTTACTGAATTTTCCAAGTACTCTAACCATAGCAGCACGCGTCCTAGCAGATAACCCTAGTACAAATTTTAGAATATTAGCAGACAATCCTAGTACGAACTTATGAACATTTTGGTTTCTAGACGTTATCATTATATATATATATATATATATATATATATATTATGGCACCAAAAAAGTTCGCACTTATTTTTCCAAAAGCTGCAAATTACAGCTAAATTGAAAGTTACAGTATAAAAAAAAAACAATACCTCATTTGTATCATCTTTTATTCGTCTATAATTTGACTTTTAATTGAAGCATCCTAGTCTTCACGTCTATTTAAAAAATAACTTTAACTTGAGAAGGCATAAAGAAAATCTGCACTATGGAAAATTGTATTTTAATATAATTTTAGAATATTACTGCAACACAAATACAACAAGAAAATTGTATTTTAATATAATTTTAGAATATTACTGCAACACAAATACAACAAGAAAATTGTATTTTAATATAATTTTAGAATATTACTGCAACACAAATACAACAAGAAAATTGTATTTTAATATAATTTTAGAATATTACTGCAACACAAATACAACAAGAAAATTGTATTTTAATATAATTTTAGAATATTACTGCAACACAAATACAACAAGAAAATTGTATTTTAATATAATTTTAGAAAATTACTGCAACACAAATACAACACGAAAATTGTATTTTAATATAATTTTAGAAAATTACTGCAACACAAATACAACAAGAAAATTGTATTTTAATATAATTTTAGAAAATTACTGCAACACAAATACAACAAGAACACAATGAACTAATTAATATTTAGTAGTATAATTAGAATATTACTGCAACACAAATACAACAAGAACACAATGAACTAATTAATATTTAGTAGTATAGTCCTTCTGCAATTTGACAACCTGCAATATTTTGGGCTTCAGCAGAAACTCCAGTGAAAGGGAATCGCATTTCACTTTCATTTTTGTCCAAAATTCTTCCTGATTTGAAATGTTGTCATTGTGTACCTGTAGCTTGGTGTAATGTCATATGTTTTTGAAACGATTGAGGCCTGGAAATTGTGCACGCTAATTCAAACATGGATTATCATGCCCTTCAAGTAACTTCTTGACATTGTCAGTTGCCTTAATGGAAGCATTATCCTACATAAGGATTAGATTAGCATTTAAATTTCGATCAAAGTAGGGTAGAAAATACTCAGTCAACATATTAATGTAATTGGTCGAACGAATTCGACCTTGAAAGCGAACTATAGGCACTAATACTGAACCTCAACCACCTTGTAGTGTTGAAACTGTGCACCGAGGATTACATTCTTCATCCTCCTTTAAACTGACGTAGTGTCTTCAATCAGTGCCTTGCATATTGGATTTTCGTTCCGAGTGATATGAAGTGTTATGATCTTCAAAGCATCCGACGGAATCCATTCTTTACAGAAATCATTGACTTGCATCTTACAACAGAGTCTCACAAATTAAATTCCTTCAATCTGTTCTTAACTGTAGAAAGAGAACATTTTTAACAAGATTACACTGTTGTTGAATTTGTGAACCCGTTTTAAATCTCTTTCTGACGCTGCTATCTATAGCATTGTCTTCCCTGTAAGAAGTAATTCTAGGATGACCAGATTAAGATGCATCACAAACAAGGCATCTGGACTAGGCATCATGTTGTCTAACCTGGAACAGAAACAATTATGATTAGAGATGCTTTGTTGCCTAAAAGGTGGTATTTTAAGATGGTTTAAAGCTCATTTGTTTCCTTAAGACAGCTTACTTTTCACTGTTCTTCACAATCTATAATTATTTACGTCATCCTATAAGGGTTAATGGTTTCACTTTTCCGTCCATATATATTCTGCCATAATTGATTTTTAAATCTTTTCACATATTACAGCTTTTCAATTTTTTTCTAATCTTACTGTTAGTGAATGACATGGCTCACATTTGTGTAATTTTCCACATTTACATGGAATCTCGTAATCATGATTTTCCATAAGCGACAGTACATGTACGTTCTTGGAGAGTCAAATCACCCTTGAATACTCTCGTGTCTCGCTCTCTGGTGGAAAGTTTCTCTTAAATTTTCCACCTCATTTTGATATATATTGTTATTAGTACCGCTTGATGCTGTAGGAAACAAACTATTACATTGTTTAGATTATACAGATTGTAAGAATTGACTATTTAAAGATATTAAAAATATTTGGGTGTTATGAAAGTCTTTTAATGATGTTAATCACACATGGCATTACATGACTTGGAAAGTAAAAGCGACAAGAAATTAATCCTTGATATAGCGTTAAGGTGCACACATGCAAACGCACGCATTACAGTCAGGTGAGCACTAAAAAGCAGATCCTATATAAAAAGCCAATGACAGCGGAACATATATTGCATTTGCTGAAGTTTTTGACCAGTTATCCTAACAAATATTAAAGGAGCGTGAATGACCTGTAAACATACGATAAAGAAGAGTCCTGTGATGTTGAGGAAAACAAAAAATAAAACAATAAAGTACGTGACATTCCATTTCTTAAATCCTCCTGTTTTTGCTCGTCTATTAAACTGAGTTTGCATCATATAAGTTTAAAGGCTCATAAGTATAACACGAGCATCATACGTTATTAGGTTTATCCCAATCAATAATAAGTTGAATAAATATTTTCATAGTATGAGTCCTGTGATGTTGAGGAAAACAAAAAATAAAACAATAAGGTACGTGACATTCCATTTCTTAAATCCTCCTGTTTCTGTTCGAAAAAAAAACAACAACAAATATATATATAAGATAAAAAACAATACCAACCAGTCACATTGAGAGCCATTTAACCTATGGAGGCATAAAGTTGGCTGCAGACAGATGGAGGAGAGACAAAGAGTTTTTGTTAGTTTCTCATGATTTGAGGGGAATTTTTTTTTGTTGATAACAGTAATCATGTATTTTATTGTTTTTAATCACATAATTTTGGTGATGGCTAAGAAAAGTGAAATATGAAAGGAACCAACATTTGCATCCTTAACACGTTTAATATACCATTAGACTCCAACCATAACCTTAACACGTTTCATATACAATTAGACTCCAACCATAATCTTAACACGTTTCATATACCATTAGACTCCAACCATAACCTTAACACGTTTCACATAGCCTTAGACTCCAACAATAACCTTAACATGTTTCATATACCATTAGACTCCAACCATAACCTTAACACAATTCATATACCATTAGACTTCAACCATAACCTTAACACAATTCATATACCATTAGACTTCAACCATAACCTTAACACAATTCATATACCATTAGACTCCAACCATAACCTTAACACAATTCATATACCATTAGACTTCAACCATAACCTTAACACAATTCATATACCATTAGACTTCAACCATAACCTTAACACAATTCATATACCATTAGACTCCAACCATAACCTTAACACAATTCATATACCATTAGACTTCAACCATAACCTTAACACGTTTCATATACAATTAGACTCCAACCATAACCTTAACACGTTTCATATACCTTTAGACTCCAACCATAACCTTAACACGTTTCATATACACTTAAACTCCAACCATAACCTTAACACGTTTCACATACGCTTAGACTCCAACCATAACCTTAACACGTTTCATATACCATTAGACTCCAACCATAACCTTAACACTAAGATCAATCACGCAGCTTTCAAGACATTCAGTGAGTAACTCGATTGCAAGGATCATTTTGATTATTTGGACTATTGTTCAATCTTAAGTGGGTATTTTTTAAATGTTTGCACAATAAATAACATTCAAGATGAGAACAGTCGTCTTAATAATCTAAATAATACAAATTTTCACAAGAAACACTCGTCTATCTCTAAACCCTATCAATAATTCCCCCCACTTTTTATCTGTGCCAAAACCTAAACGTAGATTCCATGAACAAAGCTTCTTTCTTAGAACTGCACGCCTGTGGAATTGTCTTCCATTTTAATGCTTTCCGGCTGACTACAATATGGTTGTGTTCAAGTCTAACGTAGATAAGTTCTTGATGAGCCGTTCCATATAAGTTATCAAATTTACCAAATTTTCATTACTAATGATTATTATATTGTCCAATTTCCACTGTACACTCTTTAACCCTTATCCTTGAGTGGCCTCTTGGTCTTGATAATGTGGTGATGCCTATGTAAAAAAAATAATAAAAATCATTTCTCATCTAAAAAATTCAGAACCGTAATATTGTAATTTGTTTAAAAATGATGATTATTTTTTAATTTAATAAAAAATATTTGTAAAGTTTGTTTAATGTACTTTTGAGAAAGCTTAAAAATACAACATAAGTTTCTTTAATTATTGGCATTCTTTAAACAAACGAACAGAAAATTTGATAACTGCATTTCCAAATAAATTAGCTGGAAAACTCTTTGGTATACTTACGTGTATACACAATTTCTAATAAATCGATCCCTCATATTGAACCCACTAGACGAGAATACAAACATTTAATTAAAGATAGGAGAAAACGACAACTAATATAAAAAAAGAGTTTTAAAAAATCTAAATTCATAAAAGTGGCTGAAAAGTCGATGTTTTCAAAATGGGGGATCGATTTACTAGAATTTTGAATTAGAAACAGAGCACAACTTAAAAATTGTAAATAATGGGGCCAGGGTGAAATTTTTTTTGAAAATCTGGGTGCTTAGTGACAAGTACACAGGAGCATACAACTTCCATGCGTCGAACATTTTGTTTTTTACTTTAAACCAGTGAAAATCATTTAAAATTCGTATTTTTTATTGTAAACTATAAAGAAGTTGTACTGGTCAATGTCTAGAATCTTTCAACCCCCTCCTCCAAAAAAAAGTCTTTTATGATTACCACTGTTATAAGTTTTCAGAGGTGCTGAAACGAATATATGCTTTAACAGTGGTGCAAAGAAATTGTTTTCATGATATGAAGTGTACATTTTTTAAAAAGTGGGGTATCACTTTTCATTATAAATTTAATGCAAAATGAACACCCAATTTATGGCAACGTAGTGAGTGGAGACAAACATTTTTTTTTTTAATTTCATCTTTCAATAAAGCCCGAGGAAATTAAAGAACAGAAAAAAAGAGAAAAATCTGCATACAAATATGTGTCATTCCTTATGTTATCAGTGGTGACCATTTCTACATGTGTAAACATATGTATATTTTTGCTGCAGAGTAGTTTTTTTATTATTAAACAGTGTAATTCCTGATGTTATCATTGGTGACCAATTCTTTACATTGTATAATGTTTGGAAAACGACTTGTTTGTAACAAATTTTAATGGGATATTTGTTTTCAGCATACAAAAAAACTATAGAAATCGTAATGTTAAAGATGATTATTAAGGTCAAAAGTAAGTAACAATTTACCAAAACGGCTCAGGCAGCCCCCCCCCCAAATTATCACCGTGTGGCCTGAAAGTGTGTGCTTATTTAGTGCTAGTGCACTTATTGATCGACGCTATTTTTAAAATAGTATTTTCAAGTTTAATTAAAGTTTTATATCTTTTTTTTTATTATTAAATTAAGGTTTTATATCTTTTTTTTAAAATTAAATTACAGTTTTATATCTTTTTTTTAATTAAATTACAGTTTTATATCTTTTTTTTAAATTAAATTACAGTTTGATATCGTTTTCTATTAAATTACAGAATAGGTACAAAACACCTTCTTCTCCCCATGTTAAGAATGGCTTTCTAAAAATAACATTATTATTTCAGCATGGATCAATAAGTGTACTAGTACCGCTCATTTTACATTAAATTTATATAAAAAAAAAAGGAAGTGATTCCCACTTTTGGAAAAAGTAATTTTCTCATATTTTGAAGTATATATTCGTTTTCAGCACACTCGAAAAACTATAAAAAGGTTATATTGTAAAGATTTTTTTTAACGTCAGATTCTAGACATTGATCGTTGTTTTTTTTTTATGTTTAAGTATTGAAAATAAAATAATAGATTAATGATAATAATCCACTGAGAAAATCGAAAAAAAAAAAAAAGATGAAGACAAAAAACAAGAGATTTATTTTTTTTCCTTTGGTAAAAAAAAAAAAAAAAACATTAGTCTAAAATATTTAAAATTAATAAAATTACTTTTTTCTTTCGTAAAAAATAAAGAAGTTGTTTTGCTTTTTTCTACATTTAAGTCAATATTGAAAACAAAAAAACAATCGACAGCGAAAAAATGTTCACCAATAAATCAAAATTTTCATTAGGATTATTCGTTTAGTAAATGTAGTTATCTCCCTTACATTTTTAACGTATTCTGCAAATGCGCAAAAATCGATACTAAATTCATGTATTAATACTTACGGTTTTGTTTTATGATCTGCTTTCGATTAACTTTATCTGGTTTTATAAAGGAAACGATTTTTCAAATGTGATTGACTTTACAACCTCAAGTTAACATTCAAGATGATGAATTGAAGAGCAAGTTCGCAGAAAACAAAATTGAAGATGAAAAAAAAAATCATTTCGAAATAGAGCCGATTTATTTGGGGAATATCACGAATAAAATTAATATTATTTTATTTAACATTTTAATATTTACATGAGAGAGAACAGATTACAAGTTTCATCATTTTAATAATTCTCTAATTCGTTTCACGTGCAATTTAATTGCGGAAACTGATAGTTTTCAAAGCCGCCTTTTCGTATTTTTTTTTTTTTTTTTTGTATCGATTTCCGATTATTTTTGGATTGTGTTTAAAAGATTAATCTAAAGTTAATCTATACGAGAAAAAAATTAATTAAAGAGATTAAATGTAAAAACATTTAGATGAAGAAGAAATTAGAATAGAAACTGTAATCACGTTGGAAAAAACTGACAAATTCATCTAAATTAAGAATTTAAATAAATTCCTCGTAAATTCCAAAAATCCCTTGTAAAATAAATACTAGTATTCTGTGACTATTTCAAACATTATTAGTAAAATAAAAGGTAATATAGTTCGTACGAAAACGAAACGAAACGAAACTTCTTCCGTTTTTTTTTCTTTTTAATTACTGCAATAATTAGTTTTAATTATTTTCTTCCGTATCTTCACTTTTCACCGTAACAAAAAATGAAGTAGAAAAATGTTTTTATTTGGTTCAATAAGTTACTCTTCTACCTACCTGGACAAGTTATGTATTTTAATGCTTTTATTCAGTTCGATAAGTTACTCTTCTACCTACCTGGACAAGTTACTCGTGTTTGGTCAAAGGTTTTACTTCTGTGTAATCAAACATTTTACTCGTGTTTAGTCAAAGGTTTTACTTCTGTTTAATCAAACATTTTATTCGTGTTTAGTCAAAGGTTTTACTTCTGTTTAATCAAACATTTTACTCGTGTTTAGTCAAAGGTTTTACTTCTGTTTAGTCGAACATTTTACTCGTGTTTAGTTAAAGGTTTTACTCATGTTTAGCCGGTAAGGGAAGGAGCGGGGACGAAGAAACATGCGGAAAAGTATATTTTCAGTAGCGTGAAAAATTGATTTTATCCATTATAAGGCCTCGATAGTTCGAACTGAGTTTTCTTCTCATTTATTAAATGTATAATAGATGTTCGGGTACTTGTACAGTATAATCAAGATATTAAAAAAATGAAAATACCAAAAAAAGTTTAAATTGTACGTATCCGTCAAGTAGTTTTTTTTTTTTAATTTTTACAGTGAAAAAAGTAAACGAATTTGTTCTGATTTCGAGCAAAAGGTTCGATTTTAGGAAGAAAAGCTAGTATTAAAGATGGGGAGGGAGTGTCGGCACTTTGAATTGAGTTATCTCCCCGATATTCGTTTTCAGCACACCCGAAAACACCTAGAAAACAAGTTTTTAAAGGTTTTGTGTACCAGGTCACAATTACCAAATACCTCCCTAAAAAAAAAATCACCAGACCCTCCCCCTTTCCAAAAAAGGTGGCCATAAAGTGGGTGCTCATTTTACGTTATATGAATATAGAAAAATGATCAGCTACATTTTGAAACTATAATTTCTTCATTCTTTAGAAACTATTTGTTTCCTGGAATTTTAAAAGTTATTTTGATTTTCAGTGCAACCAAAAACCTTAAATAAAAATTTAAATGATTTTTTGAGGGTGGAAAATATTGCACTTTTACCCCATTTCATTTTTTTATTTTTTCTCAGAGATTTATTTTTGAAATGAAACCAAACAGCTTTATTTGTTTTCATTTTGATGGACCTCCGAAACCAATAAATAACGCTATCTTTGCCCCCCTCCAAGTGAAGATACAGAAAAAATAATAATAATTTTAAAAAATGGACAAAGTTTATTTTTGTGGCAGCCTCCCGTGCTCAGGTCAGCAATTGGCCTCTAACCTTATCGAAACTGGTGGTCGTGATCGTCTATCTTCAGGAATGTCTTCACATAATTTCTAATCATCTCAGGTTTCGTGGCGATTTTGCTGAAAAGCAAAAGCAAAGCTTTCATGCAGGTCGAGAAAGAAGACACTCAGAGTTTTCTAGCTATGAAAAGTGAATTTCACAAAAGTTACAGGTTGATTTTACATATTAATTTATTTGGATTTCAGACTATTATTCTCATCCGTAGTTGTTGTCGTCTCACCACGTTTTGGCCAAGTAAACCTCTGGTACGCTTTGGGTAGGATTGAAGCCACTATCTTCAGACAATGTCCACCTGGAAACGTAGAGATTTAATGTCTCTATCCACTGCGCCACAGGCCCCGAAGGGCGATCAAGGTTGGATTTATGATCTTATACATCCACGTTTATTTTTTATCTGATCTTCTATAGTCGGGTCCATAATTTGACCTCTCATCTTTCCAAGCTTATAACTACTTGAAAATGTACTTCAAACCCTATTTTTTTCAGTTAAAGGAGCAGAGCCCCCATTAAAAAAAAATAACAGGTAAATTATGCAATATTTGTTTTTTTTTAATCTGTTTTCTTTGAAAAAGATTTGAATAAAACCAACGAAATTTTACTTACGTCGATTATAAAAAAAATCGATACAAATTCAAAAAAATCACTTACCTATAAAAATTACTAATCAATGTGTAGTTCCATTCTTCATTGTTAAGAATTTAACCATATTTATATTTTAAATTCCATTTATTTTTAAATAAAATAATTTTTTAAACGTTTATTTGAAAAGGGGGCCATGACGCAAACATTTTACGTTGGTATCAAAAAAACGAAAGTAGTTTTTTTTATTGTTGTAAACTACGGATGAACAGAAGGCAGTAAAAACCACACGTTTGTGTTAGTCGTCTAACCTTGTCCGTGAAGAAATATGTGTTCCCATAGTTTCAAACTAATCAAGTTTTACTTATAAGATTTTGCCTTTAAAAAAAGATAGTCAAATAATTTTTTTCTGTTCTCATAGAAATACATAAATATTTGATTTAATATATTTTAGTTTATCGAGTGATTTCTTTTTAATATCTAAAAAAGAAAGCATTGAATGAAATAGAAAAAATTGTCGTCAGCATCCAATACTTACTCTACAATAAAAGCAGAACATAGGCTTCCAATTAAAAAATAAAAATCAACATGTTTTTTTTAAAATGTTTTACACTTTGGACTTTACAGGTAAATTTCCAAAAACACTTCTTTTTTGTTTTAATTAACAATATATTATTCATTGATCTTTTATCTTCAACTTGTGATATATAAACATTTGGTGAGTAAATTAATTATTAAAAAATTGATAGACATTTCAAAATCGTTTGTCTAAAATATTATATTCGATTCATTGGAAAAAAGCATAAAATTTCACTTTAATGCTGAAAATATCGTAAAAATTTAACTAATAGAAAAATTGTGATAGATTTTTAAAGTTTAAAAATTGAAAAAAATAACACGTAAAATTCAATTGATTTCATTACGTAAAATATAGCTGCATGAAGGCGCGCTGGCACTTTATAAACACTGTTTTTTTTAAATAAAAAATAATATTTTTGTTATTTTTATACAACTTTAATAGTTTATTTTGGAAGTATATTCCATAAAGAAAATAAACAACCCACTTTTAGAAGAGAAATTACGAGTTTTTTTTAAATATTTTATTCGCAGTTGCGTGTTAGAGGTGTCAAAAATTCCCCCAACATTCTGATACACCTAGTACATCACCAAAAGATTGTAAGTCTCACAAATCTTTTTTTCAGTTTTTTCGCGATCGACTTATTTTCTCAAATGTGTATCACGCATGTTTTTTTTTCCTACCGTCCTTGATTTTTTCTTTACCTTTTTCTCTGTCTGTCTCTCTATTATTAAAATTTTTTCTTTACCTTTTTCTCTGTCTGTCTCTCTCTATTATTAATTTTTTTCTTTACCTTTTTCTCTGTCTGTCTCTCTCTATTATTAAATTTTTTCTTTACCTTTTTCTCTGTCTCTCTCTCTCTATTATTAATTTTTTTCTTAACCTGTTTCTCTGTCTGTCTCTCTCTATTATAATTTTTTTCTTTACTTTTTTCTCTGTCTGTCTCTCTCTATTATTAAATTTTTTCTTTACCTGTTTCTCTGTCTGTCTCTCTCTATTATTAAATTTTTTCTTTACTTTTTTCTGTCTGTCTCTCTCTATTATTAAATTTTTTCTTTACCTGTTTCTCTGTCTCTCTCTATTATTAATTTTTTTCTTTACTTTTTTCTCTGTCTGTCTCTCTCTATTATTAATTTTTTTACCTTTTTCTCTGTCTGTCTCTCTCTATTATTAAATTTTTTCTTTACTTTTTTCTCTGTCTGTCTCTCTCTATTATTAAATTTTTTCTTTACCTGTTTCTCTGTCTGTCTCTCTCTATTATTAAATTTTTTTCTGTGTTCGTCGTTGTATTTTTTCTATGGCAAATCGATCACACCCTCAGGGTCACTATCCTGGAATCACGGATACCCAATGTGGCAGACTCCCGTGTTCAGGTCAGCAATTGGCCTCTGACCTCATCGAAACTGTTTGATCGTGATCGTTAGGATAAATGGAGGGGGGATCTCGGCCGTTCTGGGAGTGTGTTTTTTTTTCTCGAGAATTCGGCTTCAATCTGCTGCCAACCGTCTGGGCGTTTGTTTAAATATTTAAATATTTAGCGACGAGGTGGGTATGGCGATTTCCCAGACCAACCAAAATCCAACATGTTATGAGCGGAATCCCCCAGCCATTTTGTGTGTGTGTGTGTGCAATTCAGCAAACCACTCGCAGTTCTGAAAATCTGAGACCAAAAATCTTTTCACACGACCCTAAGGGGTCAAATGCTGTTATCCAGAAAGCTATAATCTAAACAGCTGTTCTCCAGGCCAACAAGTACAAATCTCGTTAAACAATAAAATTTATGTATGTTTTTCTCAAATGCAAGTTCATCATTTTTTATAGGTCACCCGCCGCTGTCCAGGATTAAAATAACGTCCAACAGACAATCTCAGCATATTTACCGGCCTCCCTCAGGGTGTAAGGGGGTCTCAACCTCAACAATGGTGAAAAACATCGCTCCCTTAAGACCGTGACGTCACATTTTCGTTTACAAAGAAACTTGTCAATGTTACCTGATACAAAATACTCTTTAAAAATAAATATTAGTAACATTGCAAGGTTTCTTATTAGCCTTCACGACGAAAAATAGTTTGTCTTTAAGTTGCATCAAGAAACGGAACTTCATGTAAGAATGAAAACATGAAAGCATATCCTAGAGAAACGAAACGAAATTTCTTCCGTATTTTTTTTTTAAATTACTCCAATTAGTTTTAGGTAGGTAGAAGAGTAACTTATCTTGCTTTGTCACTTTTTTTCCTGACTTCCCTTAACAGAACTCTCTAAAACGGTGAATTTTTTTTTTAGTTATTTTGATGTTTTTTTACAAAGGGGTCACTACTTATCAAGGCCCATAGGTTACTCGAGGGTAAGGGTTAATGAAAGCACAGTGATCAAGAAAATTTCTAGGTGTGTCAGAATTTGAGGGGGAATTTTTGACTCCCTTAACACAAAACTGCAACTAAAATATACAAAACTCGTAATTTCTTTTTTTTTAAGTGGGCTGTTTAATTTCTTTATAGAATATACTTCCAAAATAAACTATTAAAGTTTTTTTTAAAAAATAATATATTATTTTTTATTTTATAAAAGTATTAACAAAGTGTATACGCGCGCTCATGCAGCCATTATTTCTACGTAATGAAATGAATTAAATTTTACGATTTAAATCTTTTTCAATTAAAAAATCTATCAGAATTTTACTATTGTTTCGATTTTTTTTTAGATATTTGCAGGTTCAATGTGAAATTTCATGCTCTTTCCAATAAGCCGAATATAATATTTTAGACAAACGTTTTTTTTAATTCACCCTCCCATTTTGAAATATCTATTAAAAAGTAAATAACTAATTTTCTCACCTGTGCAAATTACCTGTAAACTCAAACGTTTAAAACCTGTAAAAAACACGTTGATATTTTTTGAGGTTAAACCTCACATTCTGAAAATATCATCCTGCAAAAATTGGACACCTACATTATTTTTTTCTATTTCATTCAAAATAATTATTAGATCAGAGTTAAGGTTTCGAATGAAGCAGATTTCATTTTTTTCCATCATATTTTCCCTTTTGGTAATGGTTTCAACCATTTGTTTGATTAAAAATTCGATAATATGCGTAAACGCTTACTTTCCTACAAAAATTCTGATAGACCTAGTGATTAATTCCTATTATCATTTCCGAAAGCAAATAAATTCTCATAAGACCATGTTAACTCAAAATATTTTGAGCTTTAAACAATTATTTCAAACTGGAAAATTAACACTCCTAACGCTATATATGGGGACTTTTGACAATATTGGTGATTCGTATGAATTTTGGCGAAGATTAGAGTATTACATCTAAGGATAACTTGTCGGAAAACTGAAATATACCATGCTGCATGTGGCGCAAGTGTCACATGATATGGCAAAGAAAGAAGTTTGAATTGATGCGAGATGCATGTGAAAATGTAGAGAAAATTCAAGCCACTGTAACCTCTATGTCTGCCCAGCTGCATATCTCAATTCCCATCGTTAAGAAAAACTGATTAAGAAGAATTAGTTAATTAGATATTGGTCTTTCCTCCCATAAACAATTTTTCATTAAATAAAAAAAATCGAATCCTCATTATGTTTTACTACATCTGTAATTCTTTTTCGTTAAAGTTTATTAAAGTGTATGGGCTTTTGTTGAACATTAAAATGTTACATTAAGTCAAATTAACAAATCCTGTATAACTAATGCCTTAGGTAACAAAATCAGATTTCTTCATCTAATGCATATATTCCTATACATTAGGGGAGTCAGGGGAACAGAAATTGCTACACACAGCTATACACAAACAAAACAGAACAAGGTAAACTAACACACATACACAGTACCATGCACGCATATCTGAAACAAAACTGTTTTTTATCAATTTTCATCCTAAACAAGGCACAGTTCCTCTTTGAAGTAGGGGGCTACTATCGGGGACATAGGTGACAGGGGCATAATAAAGGGAGATAAGTAGCAAGATATTTGTTCACATTACTCTTGAACTTCTGCATGTCAGTACATATACATATTTTACTTACATGTGCAAATTATTCACACTATGAACATATTGACACACACATCTACAAAGATTTGTGCTTACTTACTTTGCTTTCAGTACCAAACATGACTTTTGATAAAGAACCTTAATGATTGAAATTAACTATTATATCCTTTAAAAATTGTAAATATAAACATGTTTTCTTATAAAATTTCGTTTTCCTCAATGTTTTATTTAAAAAATTCTACTCAACTAATCCAGCAATAGTCCATGGAAAAAAGAAACAAAATTTTTAATGCTAAATTACGTTTTCTCAGAAAACAAATGCACAATAAAACGTTTTTAATCCAATGTCTCAATTTTTAAAATCTTTATTTCCCGTTTTCGCTACTCAAAGAACAGAAAGAAGTTAAGAAATGATTTAAACAAAATGTTATGTCATATCGCTGGTGACGTGGATGGGCGCGGTTACACGATCAGTTTGTTAATGTTTCAAGCCAACTGATTTAGATACGAGAGAAGTGTGTAAGATCAGTAGAAGTTCATCCACATAAAGTATTTTCATCCAATAATAATAAATCAATTATTCTAAGTAAAAAATCGTTCCCATAAATATATAACAACGCAACAAAATATAGCTATTGCACAACTTACTATCTATGACGAGATTGTATATGGCTAATCAGTTTATAATTGATTATTTTTTATCGATATCTGATGCTGCAAGAGTAAATGATAATCGGATGTTGTTCAACACTCTTGCTTTATCGTATGATTTGGAAGGAGAAAATGTCACTAAAATGTTCGCAAAAAATATAAAATTGTTATGGCAGGCGTTCAGTACGTCATGCTGTGGTCTAATTTTTCATATAAGTAGAACAACGAAAATTGTCACAGTTGTTAGTTTGTTTTCTAGATAAGAACATCATAGTTACACATTTCTTGCATCTTTTAAATCAGAATTCAAGTTTCATCATCTGGCAAAGGCGTTCCTTTCAAAAACAATTTTCAGGCTTCAAAATGTGAACATCAGATGGTGCAAGGTGAGGCAAAGTGTATGGCAGAGGATTTCATAGACATCTGCACTTCTGATCTCGAACAATGTGTGTTGTGGATTGGAGTCATATCTTGCAGGGGAGATATTTCCTGATCTGGCCCTGGCTCTAGATTTTGATAGCTTTTATATATTTTCTGAAAATTGAAGCGTAATAAGCTCCTGTAAATTGTGGATACCAGTTTAAGACACCTAGAGTTAATACTTCTTCAGTATGGTAATCCACGCGGTTTTGCTTTTGGAAAATTGTCAGCAACCTATGAATCTATCAGATAATTTCCACATACTCTGCACTAGTCATGCGTTTTTTGCGATCTGACAGATAGTCAAGCATGGATATTCAAAAAAGGTTCACAATGGCTAACAGTTGTCTCATTAATGATAGATGAAAGGCAATAAGACCAAGGTGATGCTGTTACAAATTTCATGGCATATTGATATTCACAATGTGAAAGATTTACAAGAATATGATGTGACATCGTTTCTTTTAATTTCATAAAGTGTTCTATAGTGTGTCCTGCGGTGTGCCTGATTGCAAGAAGAGAACTGATCACTGCATGACACTTGACATGCTCCATTTCACACTTAATTTCAAACACTTGTAAATCAGGAATAACTAGTTCAGAGTTGTAGTTTGCCATATGTGGCAAAGTACAACTCTGAACAGAGATATAAATCATTGCATATGCAACATTTCTACTAGATCAAATAGAAGTGAGTCAGGGGCATTACTTATTGAACGCTTCTCGTATTTAAAAATCTTGCACCATAAAGATTTGTATGAAAATAACAATGATAAAAGGTTAAAACATGAATTAGATATTTAAACATGAAAACTTGATATAAAATAGACGTTTTATTGAAATATATTAAATTAAAAAATAAAAGTAAAAAAACTGTTAAGACATGACCTCAGTTCTTTTAGGTGATTTTACATGAGAATAAAAACTTTGTTTTTAAAAGAAAATTATCAACATAATCAAAGTATCAGATTCGTTTCTCATGTTTTTGCCTGAGAGAATAACACATTTTTAAACACAAGAATACAAACACAAATAACAAGAATATGGTTTTTAACTTTTTCAACATTTTATCATTTAAATTCTTACTGTGGATGGACGTGTAAGAAGAAAGCATGCTATATACGTAGTCGTGTGCAACTCAACTTGAAAGAGTGTTGAGTTTTATAGTTTGAAGTTTGGAAACAAGTGTCGAGTTTTGGAATTGGAAGTTTTGACAACAAATTGTCGAATTTACCTGATACATAGTTAGTTTACCCATGCACTTTAGTTAGTCTGAAGAGATCCGTCTGGAACTTACACATAATTTAATTAGAATATATAGATATTTATAGACAGTTATTATCCATGTTATCGCTTCATTGCGAAAGTTTGTTTTTCTATAAATTGTGTGTAAATATTCCTTAGGATTTGTAATTAAACCAGTTGGTATATGTCATACACTTTTCCCCTTTCTTTCAATTTTTATCAGTCGAAGTTCTCAGAAATCAATGGGCTCCCTACATGGGTCTCACATTTAACTTTATATGAAATGCATAGATATTGAATGTTCTATTAAAGTTCTTTTGTTTTTCGTATGTTTTTTGCATATGACACAACAAATGTTCCTTCTATGCAAAGAACCACATACGTCAAAGGAATGTGGTTTGGCTAATTTTAAACTTCAACATTTTATCGTTTAAGTTCTCGCTGTGGATGGACGAGTAAAAAGAATGCGAGCTATATACGTAGTCGTGTGCCACTTCCTTGAAAGAATGTTGAGTTTATGAATTGAAAGTTTGGAAACAAGTGTCGAGTTGTGGAATTGGAAATTTTGACAATATATAGATATTTATAGACAGTAATTATTCCTTGCAAAAGTTTAGTTATCTAGGAATTTCCTGCAAATACTTCTTACGATTTTTTATTAAACCAGTTAGTATATTTCATACACCTTTTCTCTTTTCTTTCATTTTTCATCAGTCGAAGTTCTCAGAAATTAATGGCGCCCTACGTGGGGCTTACACATTTAACTCTATATGAAATAATTAATATTTGAACTTACACATTTAACTCTATATGAAATAATAAATATTTGAACGTTCTAATAAAATTCTTTTTGTCTTTTGTATGTTTTTGCATAGGACACAAATGTGACTTCTATGCAAAGAACAACATATGTAAAAGGAATGTGGTTTGTCTCTTTTTTAATTTAATTATTTTGTTTAAGCTGGTGATGGCGCATCCTACCGGATGCTAGACAGTCACCCTTTATCTCATACATTTCCACCGAACAATCATTTTAAGATTCTAATGTTCCTTTTTGATCAATTGTTTGTATCTTTCTTGCACTTTGTTCACCAGGTATATTTGCCAGGTAGTTTCTAAAATTCTTTTTTCTAATTTAAGTTGCTCCTATAATTACTGAAATAGAGATTTTCCAAAGATTCCAATTTTTTTCACGTTGTACATAAAACCTGGTATTTTGTTATTTTTTACTCTCACTATTTTTAACACAGTACTATTGAAGGCATGAACTTTTATGAACTTTCTACTTATTGTCTCATATAATTATGCCAGGTTTAACAGCTCCATTTCAAGGCTCATAGCTTTCGGAATCGTAGAGTTATAGTGGATGGTGTATAACATGTCCAGCTGCTGTTCCCAATACTTGCTGCAGCATTCAATATTCAACATGTTATAGATCGTCATGTGGATATATTTACACATTCAATTGTATTCCATTGTATAGTAGCCATCCTCTACAAGAACCTGACTGCTCAATGTCAAATGGCTCATCATCACTATTTCTGTGTATTTCAAACTTATATAGTCCTGGGTGAATGAATCGTGAAAATACATGTAAAATATTGTTTGGCTCATTTTATATAGTCCTTAAAATTTATATAGTCCTGGGTGAATGAATCCAGAAAATACATGTCACAATATTGTTTGGCCCATTTTTCCAATTTTTTTGTAATGGAAGTTCTGGAGTATTTTTAACAACTCCTTTGGGTGATTTCCGTAGCAGACTTGTTTTCTAATTTTGTCATATTTGTAAAATAGGCTTGATTAAAATGGTTGTCCACTTACATGATAGAGGTTGTTCTGGCTCGTTTCATAAGGCTGCAATACAATGTTGAGATATGGATATTGGAAGATCATCATATACTGTTTCTTGTATGTGTTTTCATATGATGCATCAAATCTCACATCTGTGCAAACAAGTTTTGTTTTCTTATCTTTTTTGCTCCCACGCTTTAAATTTTACCTCCCTTCAAAGAAGACCATATACCTAACAAGTTTTTTCTCTCTGTTTTAATTTTCTTACACCTTTGTTTTGGCTTTGAATGGAACATCCTACTGGATGCCAAACATTCTCCCATTAATTTAGTTGCTCCAACCGAAACATCGTTTTAAGATTCTAACCGTCCCTTCAAGTGCTATTGTTTGCATTTATCTTGCACTTAGTTAACGGAATATATTAACCAGATAGTTTCTGAAACTTTTTCATAAGACTGGGTGATCCTATAATGAGAGGTATGATTGATACATTCGTAAGATTCCAATTTCTTTTTATGTCGTACATAAGTCTTTGGTATCTAGTTATTTACTACCTCTCTGCTTTGTTTAAGCCAGCATCATTAGGAATGCTGACTTCAACTAGGCTTGCCACATTCCATTCTTGTCCCACATCACTATGACAGGCTTAATAGCCACCACATTTTCAAGGTATGTAGCTGTAGGAAGTTCGTAGTCATAGTGGATGGTGTATGACTTATTTCCAACTGTTCTTTCTGGAACAAGTACTCATGATTTGCTACTACATAAATTATTAGGGATTTTACAGTTTTTTTAACGGAGATATTTTTGTCCCGTATGTATATTCATATGTATTGACTCCCAAAGTTGACTTCTGTGCATACTTAACATGAATGTGGTTTCTCTCCTGCATGTGTTTTCGTATGATTCAACAAAGTAGACGTCTGTGCAAAAGAAGAACCACATATTTCACAAGAAGGTGGTTTGTCTCCTGTATGTGTTGTCATATGATTCAATAAATGTGATTTCCGTGAAAAAGAAGAACCACATATTTCACATAAATATGGTTTCTCTCTATTTTTTCATTTTTCTTATCATTTTGTTTAAGCCAGGGATGGGGCATCCTACCAGATGCCAAACATACACCTGCTATTTTAGACACTCCAACCGAGAGATCTTTTTAAGATTCTAACCGTCCCTTTAAGTGCAATTGTTTGAATCTCCTTTGCACTTGGTTTACCTGGTATATTTGTAAGATAGTTTGTAAAATTCTTTTTCATAAGTCCGGTTGCTCCTATAATTACTGGAATGATAGAGATCTTCTTAAGGTTCCAGTTTCTTTTCATGTCATACATAAGACCCTGGTATTTAGTAATCTTTTCCCTCTCAGCTCTGTTTAACCCAGTATCATTCGGGACACTAACTTCCACCAAGGTTGCTTCCTTCTCCTTCTTGTCCCATATTACAATGTCGGGTTTTATAGCTCCGTTTTCTAGGTATGCGGCTGTAGGGATTGCATAGTCATAGTGGATGGTATATGACTTGTTTCCGACTGTTCTTTCGGGTATATGTTCCCATGACTTCTTACTGCATTCGATATTTAACTTATTGCAGATCGTCCAGTGGAGATATTTGCATACTTCATTGTGTCGCATTGTATAGTAGCCGTCCCCTAGCAGAACCTTACAGCTAGAAATCAGGTGGCTCACACTCTCTACTTCTGTGTGGCAGAACCTCCCGTATGTGTTTTCATATGATGCAACAAATGTGACTTCTGTGCAAAAGAAGAACCACATACTTGACAAGAATGTGGTTTCTCTCCCGTATGTGTTTTCATATGACTTAACAAAGTTGACTTCTCTGCAAAAGAAGAACCACAAACTTCACAAGAATGTGGTCTCTCTCCTGTATGTGTTTTCATATGACTTAACAAAGTTGACTTCTGTGCAAAACAAGAACCACATACTTCACAAGAGTGTGGTTTCTCTCCCGTATGTGTTTTCATATGATTCAACAAAGTTGACTTCCGTACAAAAGAAGAACCACATATTTCACATGAATGTGGTTTGTCTCCTGTATGTGTTTTCATATGATACAACAAATGTGACTTCTGTGCAAAAGAAGAACAACATACTTCACAATAATGTGGCTTCTCTCCTGTATGTGTTTTCATATGACTCAACAAAGTTGATTTTTCTGCAAAAGAAGAACCACATACTTCACAAGAATGTGGTTTCTCTCCTGTATGAGTTTTCATATGACGCAACAAATGTGACTTCGTTACAAAAGAAGAACCACATATTATACATGAATGTGGTTTCTCTCCTGTATGTGTTTTCATATGACACAATAAATTTGACTTCTCTGCAAAAGAAGAACCACATACTTCACAAGAATGTGGTTTTAATCCCGTATGTGTTTTCATATGACTCGACAAATGTGACTTCCGTGCAAAAGAAGAACCACATACTTCGCAAGAATGTGGTTTATCTCCTGTATGTGTTTTCGTATGACGCAACAAAGTTGACTTCAGTGCAAAAGAAGAACCACATACTTCACATGAATGTGGTTTTTCTCCCGTATGTGTTATCATATGACTCGACAAATATGACTTCTGTGCAAAAGAAGACCCACATATTTCACAAGAATGTGGTTTGTCTCCTGTATGTGTTTTCATATGACGCAAAAAATGTGACTTCTGTGCAAAAGAAGAACTACATACGTCACAAGAATGTTGTTTGTCAGCCATGTTAGATATATTCCACAAAATATATATGTAATGTAGTGTATGATGATAACCAGGCTAGTATATTTTAACTTAAGAAAATTTATGTAAAGAAATGTATAATTATTTTAAACCTTTTTAAATCACCAATGACGAAAACTCCTTCTACTCCATTAATTCAATTCTTTTCAATGTTGCAAATTCTGAAAATATAAAGTAAATTAGAAAAATATATTTCATATGGTTAACTTGAATTTCTCATGTTGATTTGTATTAAAAATATCCAAAACATCTTTTATCAATGAATTCAAAAAAGAAAATGTGTATAGTTGTATGCAATACTGGTCAGTCAACAAAATTATTATTGTTAATGAAATTTAAAAAATTAGTACAGTTTTATGAAATACTGGTTAGTTTACAAAATTTATTTATTTCTATTTTCAAACATTTAAGTAAAAATGTTTACGTTTCTTTATTTTAGAGATCAGGATTGATTATTCATATTATTTGGATTCTTCAGAATACTTTCCTTACTGCAACACAAATACAACATAAACACAATGAACTAGTTAATATTTAGTAGTATAACACTTCTGCAATTTGATAATCTGCGATCTTTTGGGCATTCCTTGAATTAGCAGAATTCAAGCTGCATCATCTGGCAAAAGCGTTCCTTTCAAAAACAATTCTCAATGTCATATGTTTTTGATAGGATTGAGGTCTGCAGATTGTGCAGGCCAATTAAAACATTGAATATTTTGCCCTTCAAGTAATCTCTTGACACTGTCAGTTACATGAATGGAAGCATTACCCTACATAAATATAGGATTATCATCCAAATTTCGGCCAAAGTAGAGTAGAAAATGCTCAATCAACATATAAATGTACTTGATCGAATGAATTCGAACTTCTAAGTAAACTCTATGCACTAATAATACGCCACACATACTGAACCTCAACCACCTTGTAGCATTGAAACAGTGCACCTAAAATTAAATTCTTCCTCCGTCCTTCGACTGACGTAGTGCCTGCAATCAGTGCCTTGCATATTAGATTTTCATTTATTGCTAAATATCACTTTCGACCAATATGAAGAGTCATGATCTTCAATGCATGTGACGGCACTTTCTGTTCTTTACAGTAATCATTGCCTTGCATCTTCCAACATAGTCTCACGAATTAAATTCCTTCAATCTGTTCTTAACTGTAGAAAGAGAAAACATGTTTTAAAAAGATTACACTGTTGTTGAATTTGTGAAGCCGTTTTAAATGCTTCTGACGTTGCTATCCATAGCATTTTTCTCCTGTAAGAAGTAACTCTAGGATGACCAGATTTAGGGGCATCACGAACGGTGCCAGTTTTTTGTGCTTTTACACAGTCACTCGTGCAGTTATCTAATCACATTTCAATCTGTGACCGATATCTTGATTAGATATACCAGAAAGGTGGAGATTAGTGAGCTCCTAACAGTCACTAAGAAGAAATGAAGGCATATGAACTAGGCGTCACGTTGTCTAACCTGAAACGGAAACAATTACGATTAGAGATGCTTTGTTGCCTTAAAGGTGGTATTTTAAGCTGATTTAAAGCTCATACTTTTCACTGTTCTTCGCAATTAATAATTATTTACTTCATTCTATAAGGGTCTATGGTTTCACTTTTCCATTCATATATATTCTGCCAAAACTGATTTTTAAATCTTTCCACATATTACAGCTTTTCAATGTTTTTTCTAATTTTACTGTTTGAATGACATGTCTCACATTTGTATAATTTTTCACATTTACATGGAATCTCTTAGTCATGATTTTTCATAAGCGATGGTACATATGCACGTTCTTGGAAAGTCAAATCACGCTTGAATACTCTCGTGTCTAGATCTCTGGTGGAGGGTTCCTCTTATATTGTCTAGCTCATTTTGATATGTATTGTTATTAGTAGCTAAGTGTAGAGTATTTTTGTAAAATAGCTAAGTGTAGAGTATCTTGTAACATTACTGTGATTATTATGCTTGATAGAGAAAAGAATTAAGCCACGAGTGGCTAGGATGTCAGCTTAAAAAGAAGCCTGCAGACATTGTTATACTGGCTTATCCTAAGAAAGACAACAGACTTCTTATCCCATAAACTTAGTGATATGCAGATAAGATGGCCGACTATAGAAAAAGAAGCATACATGATACACTTAATAACTACACAATATACTATGCCCTTAACAAGTTGAATAAATATTTTCATAGTATGAATGTCACCATCTATACAAATAACATACCTCTAGAATATTCAATATTAATATTAAATCGTCTATTCAATAGAGTTTGATTCAATAGAGTTATTGGGTTTTGATTTGATTGGCTTTTGATTTAATTAGAAAACAAGAGGCAGATGAAGAACGGTAAATCGTCTAAAATGGAACAAAAACTGTTTATGGTGATGGACAAGCTACTGTATTATTTATTGGAACCCGACGGCGAACAATTGTTAAGGTTATATATACCACAGCATATGGCCACAAAACATATATATATATATATATATATAATTTACTTTGCATAAGCTAAAATATTTCTGACCATGTTTATTTAAGAAGGTGAATGAATATGCAGACAAATGTATTCCATGCTAAACTAGAAATGTAAGAAAGCAATAACATTGGATGCAGGAATACAATCTTTTGTAGAAATGGCATTGGATATTTCCGCCCTTTTTTATGTTTTTATTTTGCGTAACCAATACATAGTGATGTTCATCAATATGTATAGTGGTTTGCCGAAGGTTTTTGCAATCTCTTACAAAAAGGCTGAAACTGTGGTTCATATGTTCTTCGATGCAATTTTCCTCAGATTCGGGACATCACTCCAGTTGTTCACAGACAATGGGTCCAAAATGTTAACAAATTGATGAAGAATGCATTGTAGGACCTCAACATGTGAACACATCATTTTATCACCTCCAAAGTAACGGCAAAATAGAACGTTTTAGTTAAAAGTTGGGAACAATAAACAGTCATGGGATATATACATTAACCAAATGTTGGTGGCTGTCAGATTCAATGTGAGTGAAATGACGAAATTCTCATCATGCTCTCCAATAGATACATGAACTTGGCATTACATAATATATTAATGCATTGTAAAGTATATTAGGGTGATGAGCAACACAAGATCGCTCTACAAGAGATGCATTGATCGTTTGCATTGGTAAGGAACAACATTCTGAAAGCTAGGAAAAACTGATAAAGAATTCGAATGAGAAAACAAAGTTCATGGATTTTAAGATTGGAGAAAAAACACTCACGTCTCATATCCATCAATCAAGGAACGTGAAAAACCGTTAAGAAAATCTACATTGGCTGCTCTGAGTCGGATAGCAATTCAGCCATGTAATAAACTGATACCCCAATATGGAGGAGTCGACATCAACGGAAAAGACCGGATGAGGAGTCTAGCTTACCATTGATGGAGAGGAGAGTCATGACACATAGCATAATGATAAACTAGCAAATAGTTTGGATGTGATTTATCCCCTATTTGCATCACTTGCAGATGTCAAAGACAAAATAAGAATTTGTTCAGAAAGTTCTAAATAGGTTCGGATTTTTGAAGTGGAGAAGAGGAACAAGTGAGAGGGAATAGTTTAGCTTGTGTAAGGTCTATATTCTGTTTTAAAAAAAATCCGTTTCAGGGTTCATTACATTCAGGATACTTTGGGAGGTGAGTGCAGCTAACGACTTCGACACACTATGCAAAGCGTTAAGAGTGCATAAAAAAAGATTATAAATTTATTATTAACTCGAGCAGTATGCACGCACGGTAGTCCTAGATTATGATAAAACCATTATTTATGATCAATGGGGTCAGGTTGTCAAAATTGATATTTTCAGTGGTGAAAGCTCAACTATTTGACATACACAACTTTCAAAGGTGAGCGCACCTGCTAAAAGCAGGTCACATATATAGCCCAGAAGAAAAGCCAAAAGAAGAGAGAAGCTTACAGTCAGCTGACAATCACCATCACACATGTGTGACTCCATCAATCCACCTTCCGGTCCACACCCTCTTTATTTAGAATAAGAGGGAGTAACGAAACAGAAAATAAGTTTTTACATTTTTATATAAAAACGAAATGTACAGATTTTTTCTGCTGATGAAAAATGTACTGTGAAGCATATGTTTCACTTGGTAGCAATGTATGAAAATGATAATTGAGGGTTTACTGTTTCCCTCTAGCACACTACTCAGTCATTTTGAATTAATATCAAACTGAATAAATCTCTTCTGTATTCCATTATTCTTGTTTGACTTAATTTTGAAAGTGTAAAAAAGATGGCAGACATCAGTTTGGACGGATCACAGAGAAAACGGAAAATAAGGTGTACCTAAGCTTAATATAAATCAAGTTCCTCGACAAATTTAAAGTCAACTGAAGTATAGTATGCTTCTGAATATACTGACACTCAAATCCTGTAAGAGCCGACAATCAAGCCTTTCTAATCCATACGAGCTAATCTGAGTGCTATTGTGTTGGTTAAGAATATCAGTAGCATATCTCATAGAATATTGGCCCATTTTAACAGTGATCATATCAGTCTAGGACTTACCAGCAATACCCACAGTGGATGTCAATTTTAAAGTTTAGTAAAAGTAGTCATGTATTTTATTAGAACCATCTTAATACATTTTCTTGTTTTTAATCACATAATTTTTGTGATGGCTAAGAGAGGTGAAATATGAAAGTAAACAACATTTGCCTCCGCTAACACGTTTGATATACCATTAGACTCTAACCATAACCTTAACACGTTTCATATACCATTAGACTCAAACCATAACCTTAACACGTTTCATATACCATTAGACTCCAACCATAACCTTTACACGTTTCATATACCATTAGACTCCAACAATAACCTTAACACATTTCATATACCATTAGACTCCAACAATAACCTTAACACATTTCATATACCATTAGACTCCAACCATAACCTTAACACGTTTCATATACCATTAGACTCCAACCATAACCTTAACACGTTTCATATACCATTAGACTCCAACAATAACCTTAACACATTTCATATACCATTAGACTCCAACCATAACCTTAACACATTTCATATACCATTAGACTCCAACCATAACCTTAACACGTTTCATATACCATTAGACTCTAACCATAACCTTAACACGTTTCATATACCATTAGACTCCAACCATAACCTTAACACGTTTCATATACCATTAGACTCCAACCATAACCTTAACACATTTCATATACCATTAGACTCCAACCATAACCTTAACACGTTTCATATACCATTAGACTCCAACCATAACCTTAACACGTTTCATATACCATTAGACTCTAACCATAACCTTAACACGTTTCATATACCATTAGACTCTAACCATAACCTTAACACGTTTCATATACCATTAGACTCCAACCATAACCTTAACACGTTTCATATACCATTAGACTCCAACAATAACCTTAACACATTTCATATACCATTAGACTCCAACCATAACCTTAACACGTTTCATATACCATTAGACTCCAACAATAACCTTAACACGTTTCATATACCATTAGACTTTAACCATAACCTTAACACGTTTCATATACCATTAGACTCCAACCATAACCTTAACACGTTTCATATACCATTAGACTCCAACCATAACCTAAACGTTTCATATACCATTAGACTCTAACCATAAACTCAAAAATAGGATCAATCAAGCTTCCATGACATTCAGTGAGTAACTCGATTTTATAATGATTGACCTACTGCAAGAGAATTGTTCAATGTACATTTTTGATTGCATATTCTTAATTTTCTCTTCTTTCTCTTGTTCTTCCTTTTTGAAGTAAGCCGTTTAACATAAGATATATAAATGACGCCCTTTTTAGCATATTTTTCTTTTCAAATATCGAAACCGTCTGCATGGTACAAGTGACCGTCAACCTTTTAAGGCTTTCTTTCTTTCCTTTCTTTTTTTGTTACATGACCAATCTCTTGAAGCACACACACATGCTAGCCAATAAGTTACGATTTTCCATACACAAATTGAGAACATCTACTTATGAAAGCCTCATTTATAATAACTTCATTTTCATCTATCAAAGTTAATATCCCCAAAATACAAAATAATTTAATTTTATGTCATCATATGAAATCTAATTCTCTGCGCCACTTTTGAAGTATATATTCGTTTTCAGCATACCCGAAAAACTATAAAAGTTTTTTATTGTAAAGATTTTTTAGAGTTTTTTTTTTTTTCTTTACATCAGATTCTAGACATTGGTCGTTGTTTTTTGTTTAAGTATTGAAAATAAAATCATAGATTAATGATAATAATCCACTGAGAAAATTTAAAAAGAAGAAGATGAAAACAAAAACTATTAAACAATGAAAAACATTTAAGATTTATAGTTTTTTTTTTTTTGGTAAACAAAAAACAACAATAGTTGAAAATATTTCAAAGTTATAAAATTATTTTTTTCCCTTTCTTAAACGATACAGAATTTATTTATGATTGTTGAAAACAAAAAAAAATCAACAATAAATCAACATTTTCATTATGATTATTCGCTTAGTAAATGTAGTTACACTTTTAACGTATTCTGCAAATGCGCAAAAATCGATACTAAATTCATGTAGTAATACTTACGTTTTTGTTTTATAATCTGCTTTCGATTAACTTTATCTGCTTTTATAAAGGAAACGGTTTTTCAAATGTGATTGACTTTACAAGCTAAAGTTAACATTCAAGATGACGAACGGAAGAGCAAGTTCGCAGAAAACGAAATTGAAGAGGAAAAATAAAAAGAAATCATTTCGAAATAGAGCCAATCTATTTGGTGAATATCACGGATAAAATTAATGTTATTTTATTTAACGTTTTAATATTTACATGAGAGAGAAGAGATTACAAGTTTCATTTTTATTAATTTTCTAATTCGTTGCACGTGCAATTTTGTGCCGGAAACTGATAGTTTTTAAAGCTGCCTTTTCGTATTTTTATTTATTTATTAATTTTACATTCCTGGTTATTTTTTTATTGTGTTTGAAAAATAAAAGCCTAAAGTTAATCTGGTGCTTGTAAAGTTTACCAAACACATTAAAAATGAAGATAATGGAAACGAACTTTATTGTACCTATTTACGCTATTTACTATGCCTCCCCACGGGACAGAGTAGACACCAGGGTCGTTTTTTAACGTGGAGAAAAGGTACAAAAATCAAAATTGTCTCAGTCGTGAAGGATTTCTCCTCCACCGAAAGAGAACAAGAAATAGAAGTGCAGCAATCAGAAGAACAGATACTACACTTTGATCTTGTCCCGAGGGCCAAGAACAAGGTATTGTACGTGCCTAAAGTTAATATCTATACGGAAAAAAAGATACAAAAAAAAAAGCGTTATTTTGAAAATTGTTTTATGGCATCGACAGAAACTGACAAATGAAAATAACAAATTCAATTAAATTTAGAAGTTAAATAAATTCCTTGTAAGAATCCCATGAAAGATACTAGTTTTTTGGGACTATTTCAAATATTATTTGTAAAGTCTTAAGATATTGAATACGAATTTAGGAAAACTCGTCCCGGGAAAACTCGTTTCGGGGAAAACTCGTCTCCGGAAAACTCGTCTCCGGAAAACTCATCTCGGGAAAACTCGTCCCCTTTCGCTAGGTAGGAAAACTCGTCCCTTATTGAATAAATATCGATTGAAAACACATTTTATGATCGTTCTTGAAGGAGATATTGCTTTTTAAAATAAACTATAGCCCCCCATAATATTTTTAAAAAAATATTTTTACTTATTTAATGTTTTTTTTTAATAAAAGCGTTTATTATGTTCATAAACGAGACCGCATATTTTTTTTATATTAATATAAAAAGAATTTACTTATATACTGTTGTTTATAAAAGGATAAAATCGATTTTTCTACCTCGCCGACTATGTTGTTTATTTAATTTATTTGGAATCGTTTATTTGGTAAAGAAAAAAAAACAGAAAACAAACAAAAAACATGTCGAGTGTTACGGGAGAACGAGAAATAATGTCCGGTATATCACATCTTAGGGGGTCTTGTAATCGCTAAAAAATAGAAAATTAAAGAAATTACTGAGGGAGATTTGGTTTTAAAAAGAAAATAATGAGTTAACGAGAGATTGTTAGAACATGGCATCTCTCGCGCCAAAAAAATATTTCGTTTTTAATTTATTAGTTAATTTTTGCAAAATTTGACAGGACGACAATAAATGTTGATAATTGATAAAATTATAATTTTAAATAACGCATGAGTGCATTTGGTATGAGAGAAAACAAAAACATAACAAAAAAAAACTATCAAAATTAAAAAATCCAAACAAAATGTAACGAAGAATCGAATCGCTCCCTGTTTTTTAATTTTTTGGTTTGTTTTTATTATTGTTTTTATTATTGTTTTTATTACTCCAAAAAACATCGTTAAAATAAGAACAAAAAAATGTAATTAACTAATAAATTAAAAACGAAATATTTTTTTGGCGCAAGAGATGCCATGTTGTTCTAACAATCTCTCGTTAACTCATTTTTAATTTTTTAAATTTTTACTTCAGAATTCTAAAATCAATCATTAAGAGAAAAAGTAATCACTAAATAAATTTATTAATCAATTTTCTTGAAAACTCCGCTATCGTTTATCAAGAATCTTTTTAATTTCATGTTTTGTTGGTTGCTTTTCGAAGGGAGATATAGGTTTTATCCCCCCTCTCTCTCTAAATTATATTTTAAAAAATATTAAAATAATTGTACAAAAACAATTAGCCCTCCCCCTCCTCCACACCAAGCGCGAGTTAAGTACAATCAAACACCGCATCCGTATTTGTCTTAATTAATAATTAAAACAAAATTAATCATTATTAAAAATAATACCATTTTTAGTTATTTTTCTTAATGATCCTGGGTTTAAATTTATATATTTTTTTTAGTTTTCAAGATTATAAAAAAAATATTACGCTGATGTTTACACCGTCATTCATACAAGAAAATAGGTACTTGTACAGTTTAATCAAGACATCAAAAAATGAAAATATCGAAAAATGTTATATTGTACGTATCCGTTTTGGACTGAAGATTTCAACAAAAAAAAATTCACTTAATTTAATCGAGTAGTTTTTTTACAGCGAAAACCACATTTTTATGAGAACACGTTGAAGTCAGCTATCTTTGAATTTTTTTTTACCACCGGGATATAATTTGTTTTTTTTTCGTTTTTTATTACATTTTCACCCAAAACAAGGCACATTGCCACTTTGGTGTAGGGGGCCACTATCAGGGGAAACAACTACTGGGGTACTATGTAGGGATTTGGGGAGCAAGATGTTGGTTCACGTTGCACTTGAACTTATGCATGTCAGTACAGTTGGGGAAGCAGCGACCTGGAATGGAATTCCAAAGTCTAGCGGTTCTGGGGAAGAAACTACTAGAGTAGAAAGATATTTTACATCTAGGGATCTCTACAGTGTGGGGGTGGGATTTTGCAGCTTGTCGGGTCCGTCGAGGGTGTTCACGTCGTGGGGGCACAAGTGCTTGCAGTTCATCAGAGCATTCACCATTAAAATACTTGTAGAACAGGCAGAGGGATGCAACGTTTCGTCGATGGGACAGAGGTTGAAGCTTAGATGCCAGTTTAGGGCCTATCAGATTTGCGACTCTCTTTTGAACCTTGTCAAGGAGCGAGAGACTAGTAGCCGATGCACCAGCCCAAATATGACAGCAATACTCCATACATGGGCGAATGGTTGCCTTATAGAGGTACAGGAATAACTCAATTTAAAGCGCCTACTCTCCCTCCACATCTTTAATACTAGCTTTTCTTCTTAAAAATGGGACCTTTTGCTCGGTATCATAACAAATTGTTAAAAAACTACTTGATGAAATTAAGAGAAATTTATTTTTGGAGAACTTCGTTCTATAACAGATATATACAATATAACCTTTTTTCGATGTTTTCATTTTTTAATGTCCTTATTAAACCGTAGACGTGTTATATAGGAAGGTGTATGAATACGTTCTATAACGACATACATGTTGAATAGTTGGGTTTTATATTTTATCTGTATATTCGTGTATGTGTAAATGCATGTATGCATATACGCCATATGATTTAGTTGATCGTCTAGTGTGTACATTTTTACATTTATGCAACAAAGGACATACTCAAATTTTCAAAAGAGCTAAGTACATTTACTAAGCGAATATTCATAATAATGAAGAGAAATAAGGAATTATGAAAACGTACACAAATTATTAGATTTTTTAAAAAATCTCTCTCTCTCTCTCTCTCTCTCTCTCTCTCTCTGTATATATATATATATATATATATATATACATATATATATGTGTGTGTGTGTGTGTGTGCGTGTGTGTGTATCTGTGTGTGTTGATGTTTCATGAATGTAAGGGAAATATGTACCGTAGCTATACTTATGTAACTGTAACTATTCCGTTTACTTAGTTCTACTAATGTGTATTTTAAATCTGCATCATTTGTGATGTCATCCTGAAATAATATCAAAATAGTTCATCTATGATGAAGATTGGCTTGGCATGATCCTAAGCACAGAAGCACCCTACAACCACCTTTGCATCAACCAGTATACCAATCACACAATGATTATGGTACAATGCTCTATCGAGGACTGAATATAAAATGGCCGACTTGGATGCTGTTATGATTGCAGAACACCTGATGTCACACACGATCATTGCAGCAGCTGCCTCCAAGTGTGGATTGAGAGACTTTGTCGCTGCAACCAAAATTATTGGAAATGACCTCATCGTTCAACTGCTAGAATGCTGCGATGACTACACTGCAGGCGGCTCATTAACTGACAAACAGTATGAATCCTCACAATCAGAGAGAAGGACACCATAGTGCCACGTGTTACTCTACACAACATGCACCAGCATCATGACCCCCAAAAACAGTTCTTTTGGTGCTCATCTTCGGAGCCAAGCTGGAGTGTGCAAATTTATCATCAAGTGTAATATGGAAACTATCCGTCAAGATGTCTTTGCCTTGAGAACATCCAACCGGTGCTGCTCAACCTCAAAAGATGCCGTAAGTTGACGACATAACATCAGTTTCCAGTCATGAGAAACACATTCCTCGTCTGCCACCATTCTCTGTTCTCAACCGCACCATCATCTCCTCCGTACAATGTGTAAGAGTCTCTTCATTAATATAAGGGAAATATGTAGCGTAGCTATACTTGTAATGTTATGTGACTGTAACTAATTTGTTTATTTAGTTCTACCAATCTGTGTATTTCAGATCTTCATCATTTATGATGTCATCCCTAAATAATATAAAAATAGTTTTATTTATCTTTGATGAAGATTGAATTGGCCTAATTTTAAGCACAGAACCATTCTACAACCACCTTTGCATCCACGAGTATACCAATCACACAATGACTATGGTACAATGCTCTATCAAGGACTGTGAATATAAAATGGCCGACTTGGATGTTATTATGGTTGCAGAGCACCTAATGACACACACGATCATTGCAGGAACTGCCTCCACTGTTGCAGTTGCTGCTAGTGTAGATTAAGAGACTATGTCACTGCAACCAAAATTACCGGAAATGACCTCATCGTTCAAATGCTAGAATGCTGCGATGAATCCTTACACAAGGTCCTGACTAACATTGCAGACGGCTCATTAACTGACAAACCAGAAACAGTATGAATCCTCACAATCAGAGAGAAGGACACCATTGTGTCACGTGTTACTCTACACAACATGCACCAGCATCATGACAAAAAAAACAGTTCTTTTGGTGCTCATCTTCGGAGCCAAGCTGGAGTGTGCAAATTTATCATCAAGTGTTCGAATTGTAATGAGGAGAACTATATAGAAACTATCCGTGAAGATGTCTTTGCCTTGATGACATCCAACCGGTGCTGCTCAACCACAAAAGATGCGGTTGGTTGACGACATCACATCTGTTTCCAGTCATGAGGAACACATTCCTCATCTGCCATCATTCTCTGATCTCAGCTGCACCATCATCTCCATACGACACTAATGTGCAAGAGTCTCTTCAGAACTGTGCTCTATCATCCATCAACCCGATACTAGCGATCACTTGGGACAGAGTTCGGGTTGCGATCAACAGAGATGAAAACTGGATGACGCTTGTTGAGATTATCGAATCTGGAATGTCAGAATCGCGCAGTGCATTACCTTTGTCCTTGTTTTTGTGTTGGCCACCAGTTTTGTGAGGACTTTTACACAGTTGACAGTGTTGTCGTATACAAGCAACATATTGTTATTCTCTGAGACAGGACGCTATTCTGTGATGTTGAGAGCTGAAACCTCCATCTCCTGGCCTCGGTCACCTCGGCTGTCATGTCCATCCGAAACAACTGCAATCACTACAAGAAAATGGTGCCCTTCCAACCGAGCTCACCACCGACACCACCTGCCTCTCCAGCATATACCTTTCAGTGTGTATGTGCTGACTTTTTCCACTACAAAGGTATCAACTACTTAGTCATTGTTGACAGATACTCAAATTGGGCCATAGTTGGAAGAACCTCATGTGGGGCATCTGCTCTAATAGACGCTTTCCACCACAAAGAATGTCCAACCTATTTTTTATCAACAGCTTTTCAAGGCAAATCTTATTTAAAATTTTGGAAAGTGTTTCTACATGTTTTTAAAATGTTTGTACTTATGATTTTTTGTTCCTTTTTACCCCTTCCCTGCTACCAAACAAGAAGTGAGTGTTCATTTTACGTTTAGTTGATAAAGGAAAGTGATGTCCTACTTTTAAATGTTAATTTTTTTATGATTTTTTTCAAAATTCCTTTTTTCATATTATCTTCAAGCCCCTACCGTTGCAACTCAAACAAACCGAAACTGTGGTCTTACCATAGTCACTTAGGTACGGAATCAAAAATATAAAATGCCCTGTTCGTTTTCTAACCAAGGACACTAAATAATGGAAGGACGAGCACGGTACACTTTCCACAGAACTCACACAACTGTGCCTACTTTATTAAAGACTCTCTATGCCATATATGTTGTTTGGTTGATACTGGAGCTGCTTGCAGTATATGGTCACTGAAACTCTGCGAGAAGCCACCAATCACGCTGCAAGTAGGAAATCTCTCCTCCCTTCCCATGTAGGTCAATATTCTCGTTCTCTGGACTTGGAAGTACGAAGAGACTTTACGTGGGTCTTAACCATAGCGGATTTACCCCACCCCATACTAGGCGCTGACTTTCTACACCATTCAACCTGATACTGGATATGTGCAGACGTCGGCTGATAGATGCGAATACGGAACTTTCTGTAACTGATGTGAAAACTAACACCCTCTCTATCAGATCTGTCTTCTTCATTGCAATAACGTCCAATAACCCGTACCAGACCTTATTATACTCCTACCGAGAGTTAACAAAAATTTTGTGGTAAGCAAACCCACGCACACCGCATCAAAACCACATGTGCACTTGTGTTCTGACGCCCTCACCGCTTCCCTGCTGATAACCTTAAGGCAGCGAAAGCAGAATTCAACCATATCCTGAAAAACATGCCTGGGAAGGTCAAATTCAAGTATAAGTTTCGTTTTATTAATCCATTATCCCAGGCATTATCAACTTATTTCGAATCACAAATGTTATATTACTTATTGCGTGAAGTATGGCGATGGTAGTAAGAAGTCTTTTTACAGCTGGATTAATTTGACATTGTTAGGAGCTTAAATTCTGAAAAAATGCATATAAACAAATCATCATTTTGTGGTAGTATTTCAGTGTAGTCTGTGTTCTATTGTTATTGAAACCTAAAAGTTTTTAACTATATATTAGCTATAAACATGAATCATATTTCACTACAAAATTATTAGCAAGGAGTTTCTTATGGTGATTAAATTTTATTTGGTGTATGGATGAGCGTGCTATATTTGAGAATTGCAGAATAAACTTAGCATAATACATACGTATAGTTTGTAGTGGTGATTAATTCCTTTCTTTTCCAAAAGGAAGTTAGTTCTCACAAGAACGTGTTTAAATATTTCTATACTTCGACAAGTGCTTTAAACAGAAAAATACCACCCTTAATTCTAACGCCAGTGACAATTTTGTTAATTTGTATGGATTTTGGCGAGGGTTAGACTCGTCCATCTCAAGATAACATGTCAGCAAACAGAAATATGCACCGTTGCAGGTTGCATAATTGAAAGTTTTGTTCCCTAGATAAATGCATGAGAAATGTAAGTGTCGGCAAAATGAACTGAGGGGATAAAAGTTTTCAGGCTGAAATCTGAATTGGGATGCAAGACAGGCAAGATATCTGGCTGTCTGCGTCTCTTAATTCCCATCCTTAAGACTAACAAACAAAAACTGATTAAGAAGTAATTAGTTAATTATATATTAGTCTCTCCTCCCATGAAAAATTTCCTTTTGAATAAAAACTTTGAAACCAGCAAATATTTGTTGTGCTTGACTACAGTGAGGGCCAGAGGTTAAGAACCACAAGAATATAACAGCAAGTCAGAGACAATATTTCAATCGACTATAAAACAAAGACCATGACCACTTGAGGGCAAAAATGCAAGAGAGAAAAAAAAAGATGCGTTTATGAAAAGATTATGTACGGTTCACAATGGCTAACAGTTATCTCATTAATGACAGATCGAGGGCAATAAGACCTAGGTGCTGCTGTTACAGATTTTATGACACTTGAATTCACAATGTCAACGTTTTACAAGAATATGATGTGACATCATTTCTTTTAATTTCATCAAGTTTTCTATAGTGTGTCTTGTGGTGTCCCTGATTGCAAAAAGAGAACTGGTCACTGCATGAAACTTGGCATGCTCCATTTTACATTTAACTAATTTCAAACACTGGTAAATCAGGAACTAGTTAAGAGTTGTACTTTGCTACATGATCCACAGAGATATAAATCATTGCATTTGCAACGTTTCCACTAGATCATATAAACGGAAGTGGGCAATTACTTATTGAACAATATTTAAAAAAATATTGCACAATAAAGATTTGTATGCAAATAACAATGACAAAAGGCTAAAACACGAAGTAGATATTTAAACATGAAAACTCGATATAAAATAGTCGTTTTATTGAAATATATTAAATTAAAAAAATAAAAGTAAAAAACTGTTAAGACATGACCTCAATTCTTTTAGGTGATTTTAAAGATTTACATGAGAATAAAAACTTTTTTTTTCAAATAAAATTAAACTTTGTTTTTTTTTAAATTATTAACAAAATCAAAGTATCATATTCTTTTCTCATGTTTTTGCATGAGAGAATCACAGTTTTTTAACACAAGAATACCTACACACATAACAAGAATATGGTTTTTAACTTTTTAAAAATTTTATTTTCGTTCTCACTGTGGATGGACTTGTAAGAAGAAAGCATGCTATAAACGTAGTCGTGTACAACTCAACTTGAAAGAGTGTTGGAAGTTTTGAAACAAGTGTCGAGTTTTGGAATTTGAAGTTTTGACAACAAAGTGTCGAATTTAACTGATAAATAATTAGTTTACCAATACACTTTAGTTAGTCTGAAGAGATCCTCCTGGAACGTACACACAATTTAATTAGAATATATATATATATATATATATATATATATATATATATTTACAGACAGTTATTATCCCTGTTATCGCTTCATTGCAAAAGTTTGCTTTCTAGAAATTGTGTAAATATTCCTTATGATTTTTCCTTAAACATGTAAGTATATTCATACATTTTTTGTTTCAATTTTCATCAGTCGAAGTATTAAGAAATCAATGGGCTCCCTACATGGGGCTCACATTTAACTCTATATGAAATGCATAGATACTGAATGTTCTTTTAAAGTTCTTTTGTCTTCCGTATGTTTTTGCATATGACACAACAAATGTTCCTTCTTAACAAAGAACCACTGACTTTAAGAATCGCATACGTCAAAGGAATGTCGTTTGGCTAATTTTAATTCATAGTTTTTTTAAGCTGGTGATATCGCACCCTACCGGATGCCAGGCATTCACCCTTTATTTCATACATTTCCAGTAAACAATCATTTTAAGATTCTAACTCTGTTTTGGAGCAATTGTTTGAATCTCTCTTGCACTTCGTTCATCAGGTATATTTGCCAGATAGTTTTTAAATTGTCTAATTTCAGTTGCTCCTATAATTACTGAAATAGAGATTTTCCAAAAATTCCACTTTGTTTCACGTCGTACATAAATCTGGTATTTTGTTATTTTTTACTCTGACTCTTTTTAACCCAGTATTATTGAAGACATTAACGTCTAAGGTTGTGACTTTCTACTTAGTGTCTCCTCTAATTATGTCAGGTTTAACAACTCCATTTCAAGGCCCGTAGCTTTAGGAATCGTAGACAGTCATAGCGAATTGTGTATAACATGCCCAACTGCTGTTGTATTCCATTGTATAGTAGTCATCCTCTTGAAGAACCTAACAGCTCGATGTCAAATGGCTCATCCTCACTATTTCTGTGTAACAGCTCCGTTTCAAGGCATGTAGCTTTAGGAATTATAGTCATAGCGGATGGTGTATAACATGTCTAACTGCTGTTCCCATGACTTGCTGCAGCATTAACTATTCAACATGTTATAGATCCTCATGTGAATATATTTACACATTCCATTTTATTCCATTGTATAATAGCAATCCTCTTTAAGAACCTGACAGCTCGATATCAAATGGTTCAGCCTTACTATTTCTGTGTATTTCCAACTTATATAGTCCTTAAAACTTAAACAATCCTGCGTGAATGAATCCAGAAAATACTTGTCACAATATTGTTTTGATCATTTTCCCAATTTTCTGTAATGGAAGACTTGTTTTCTACTATCATATTTGTAAAACAGTCTTGATTAAAATGGTTGGCCACTTGCGTAAAAAAGGTTGTTCTTCTGGCTCGTTTCATAAGGCTGCAATACAATGTTGAGGTATGGATATTGGAAGATTATCAGATACTGTTTCTTGTATGTGTTTTCACATAATGCATCAAATCTTACATCTGTGCAAAAAATTATAATTTTCTTATCTTTTTAGCATCCATGCTATAAATTTTACCTCCCTTCAAAAGAAGAACCATATACTTAACAAGAATGTGTTTTTTTCTGTTTTAATTTTCTTATTATTTTGTTTTGGCTGAGGATGGAGCATTCTACTGAATGCCAAACATTCTCCCATTAATTTAGTTGCTCCAACCGAAACAGCTTTTTAAGAGTCTAACCGTCCCTTCAAGTGCTATTGTTTGTATTAATTTTGCACTTGGATCACTGAGTATATTCGTCAGATAGTTTTTGAAATATTTTTCATTAGCCAGCTTAATCCTATAATGAGGTATGATTTCTACATTTGTAAGACTCCAGTTGCTTTTTATGTTGTACATAAGTCATTGGTATTTTGTTATTTTCTCACTCTCTGCTCTGTTAATTTCATATTCTCCTTGTTGTCCCATATCACTATTTATGGCTTAATAACCACATTTTCTAGGTATGTAGCTGTAGGAATTTCGTAGTCATAGTGGTTAGTGTATGACTTATTTCCAACAGTTCTTTGTGGTATATGTTCCAAGATTTCCTACTACATTGGATACTAAGGTTTTTAGTTTTTCTAGAGGAGATATTTTTGTCCCAAATGTGTTGCCATATGACGCAACAAAGTTGACTTCCGTGCAAAAGAAGAACCACATACGTCACAAGAATATGGTTTCTCTCCTGTATGTGTTTTCATATGATCTAACAAATGTGACTTCTGTACAAAAGAAGAAACACATACTTCACAAGAATATGGTTTCTCTCCCGTGTGTCTTTTCATATGACACAACAAATGTGATTTCTGTGCAAAAAAAGACCCACATACGTCACAAGAATGTGGTTTCTCTCCTGTATGTGTTTTCATATGAGTCAACAAATTTGACTTCTGTGCAAAAGAAGAACCACATACTTCACAAGAATGTGGTTTCTCTCCCGTATGTGTTGTCATATGATCCAACAAATTTGACTTCCTTGCAAAAGAAGAACTACATACTTCACATGAATATGGTTTCTGCCCCGTATGTGTTTTCATATGACGCAACAAAGTTGACTTCCGTGCAAAAGAAGAACCACATATGTCACAAGAATGTGGTTTCTCTCCTGTATGTGTTTTAATATGATCCAACAAATGTGACTTCTCTACAAAAGAAGAACCACATACTTCACAAGAATGTGGTTTCTCCCCCGTGTGTCTTTTCATATGACGCAACAAATGTGACTTCTGTGCAAAAAAAGACCCACATAAGTCACAAGAATGTGGTTTCTCTCCTAAATGTGTTTTAATGTGATCCAACAAATGTGACTTCTGTACAAATGAAGAACCACATACGTCACAAGAATGTGGTTTCTCTCCTGTATGTGTTGTCATATTACTTAACAAAGTTGACTCATGTCCAAAAAAGGGACCCCATACTTCACATGAATGTGATTTGTCAACCATGTTAGATATATTCCACAAAACGTATATGTAATGTAGTGTATGATGATAACCAGGTAGTATATTTTAACTTTAGAAAATGTATATGAATATATTTATAATTATTTTAAACCTTTTAAAATCACCAATGAAGAAAGCTCCTTCTTAGCCATTGATTACTTTCTTTTCGTTGCTGCAAATTCTGAAAATATAAAATAAAATAAATTAAAAGAATAATATTTCATGTGGTTAACTTGAATTTTTTGTTTATTTTTATTAAAAATACCCAAAACATTATTAATGAAATTCAAAAAAGAAAATTAGTATAGTTTTATGCAATACTGGTCAGTCAACAAAATTAATGTTTCTCATATTTAACATTTAATTAAAAAATCTTTACGTTTCTTCATTTTCGAGATGAGGATTGATTACTGCCGATCTTATTCAGGTGTATTTTGTCATAATGGCATAAAAAAGTTCGCACTTATCATTTTTTCAAAAGTTGCAAATTTAAGCTAAATTGAATGTAACAGTTAAAAAATTTGTGTCATTTTTTTAATTTTACCTATTCACATTTGACTTTTAATTGAAGTATCCTAGTGTTCACGTCAATTCACAAAATTAACTTCAAATTGAGAAGGCATAAAGAAACTGCACTATGGAAAAATGTAATTTGATATAATTTAGAATATTACTGTAACACAAATACAATAGGACCCCAATGAACTAGTGAATATTTAGTAATATACCCCTTCTGCAATTTGACAGCCTGCAATCTTTTGCCATTCCTTGAATTAGTCTTCAGTAATACTCCGGTGAAAGGAGTATAATATTTCTCTTTCATTTTTGTCGAAAATTCTAACCAATTTGAAATGTTATCATTATGTAGCTGTAGCTTTATATAATGTCATACGTTTTTGATAGGATTGATGTCTGGAGATTGTGCAGGCCAATTCAAAAATGGAATATCATGCCCTTCAAGTAACCTCTTGACACTGTCAGTTGCGTAAAGGGGAGCATTAACCTACATAAAGATAGGATTATCATCTAAATTCCGGCCAAAGTAGGGTGGAAAATGCCAAGTCAACATATTAATGTACTTGGTCGAAGTAATTCGATCATGCTAGTGAACTATAGGCAATAATAATGCGCCCCATTGCTAAAAATCACTTTTGATTAATATGAAAAGTCATGATCTTCAATGCATCTGACAGAGCCTAGATGGAACTTTCTGTTCTTTACAGTAATCATTGGCTTGCGTATTGCAACAGAGACTCATGAATTTAATTCCTTCAATCAGTTCTTAACTGTAGAAAGAGAACAAGATTACAGTGTTGTTGGATTTGGGGAAATGTTTCAAATCTGTTTCTGACGGATATAGATAGCATTGTCTTCCTGTAAGAAGTAATCCCATGACGACCACATATAGTAACATCAAAAACACTGCAAATTTTGGTACTTTTGCACAGTCACTCGTACTGTTATCGAATCACATTTCACTCTATGGCCAATTTATCGATTAGATATACCAGAAAGGTTAAGATAAGTGAGCTCCTGACAGTCACTAAGAGGAAATCGACGCATATGGACTCGATGTTACATTGTCTAAGTTATGATTAGAAATGCTTTGTTGCCTAAAAGGTGATATTTTAAGCTGGTTTAAAGCTTATTTGTTTTCTTAAGACATTAATTACTTTTCACTGTTTTTCTCAATCTATATGTACTTCATCCTATAAGGGTCAATGGTTTCCTTTTTCGATCAATCTGTCCACATATTACAGCTTTTCATTGTTTTTCTAACCTTAGTGTTAGTGAATGACATCGCTCACATTTGTATTATGTTCCACATCTACATGGAATATCTTAGTCATGATTTTTCCATAAGCGACTGTACATGCACGTGTGCCTGGAGAGTCGAATCACCCTTGAATACTCTCGTGTATACCTCTCTAGTGGTTTCTCTCAAAATTTCCCCTCATTGTGATATGTATTGTTATTAGTAAATATTGCTTTTGCTCGGTGTTGTAGGAAACAAACTATTACATTTTTTTACATTATATAGATTGAAGGAATTGTCTGGCTACATATTTAAAGATCTTAAGAAATATTTAGAGTGTTATGAAAGTTTTTTTAATGATGACGTGGCATCATATGACTTGGAAAGTAAAAGAGACAAGAATGTAAATCCTTGTAATACGAGGGGTGTACAATAAGTAATACACCTGACTCACATGCGGTTGTCTGATCTAGCTGAAATTTTGCAATGATTTATATCTCTATGCATTATGTGGCAAATTACAGCTCTGGACTAATTGCGGTCAGGTGTTTGAACTGAGTCAGGGGTGAAATGGAGCTTGTTAAATGTCGAGCAGTGATCCGGTTTTTGTATTTGAAAGGACGCACACCACAGGAGACTTTTTATGAAATGAAAGAAACTTATGATGATAATGCCCCATCTTATGACTTTGTACAACGCTGGCATTGTGAATTCAAACATGGTCGAAAGTCTGTGGAAACAGCTCCCAGACCTGGTCGCCCCCTTCTGCTATTGATAAGGCATCTGTCCGTCAAGTTGGAAGATCGGCGCATTACTATTCGCCAAATAGCCCAAGATGTCAAGATTAGTACAGGGTCTGTGGAAACTATCATTCATGACCATTTGCATATGCATAAGGCGTCTGCCAGATGGATTCCCAGGTTGCTCACACCATTCCAGAAGCGAGAACGCATCGAGTGCTATAGGATGAATTTGGAGATGTGCCAAGAAGATGAGTCAAAGTTTTTCAAAAGACTGATTACACAGGATGAAACCTGGGGTCATCACTATGATCCAGAGTCCAAAACCCAGTCAATGCAATGGAAGCACTTGTACTCGCCACCTCCAAAGAAGACAAGTGTGCAGCCCTCCGCTGGCAAGGTCATGCTCATAGTCTTCTGGGACCAGGACAGAGTAGTGATGACAAATTTCCTGGCAAAGGTACCACAATTACAGGAGTCTATTTTGCTTCACTTTTGAGGAAATTAAGGGAAGCTATCAAAATCAAGAGGCGGGGCAAAATCATCAAAGGTACCCTCCTCCTGCAGGACAACACTCTGGTCCACAACTCGCATGTCGCCAGATAAGAAGCACGGGCGTGTGGTTATGAAATATCCCCTATCCTGCCTACTCTCCTTACCTTGCACCCTCTGACATTCACCTCTTCCTAGCCATGATGTTGTTTTTGAAAGGAAACCGTTTCCCAGATGATGCAGTCTTGATTTCTGAAGTCATGTCGTGGTTGGAGGACCCACCTTGGGTGTTCTACAAAAACGGTGTCCAGAGCTGCATCAAACGATGGGAGAAATGCATAACTCTGTGTTTCCTATGTAGAGAAAGACTAATAACTGTTCCAAGTTTCGTTGCTATACTCCCCTGGAAAGTTGGTCAGGGGCATAACTTATTGCACGCCCCTCGTAGCGTGATGGTGCACACATGCAAATGCATGCATGACAGCTGGTAACAAATGCACAGGAAGATGACGTTAGTTTGTCATAATTGATATTGTCAGTGGTGTAAGGTCAACTACTTGACAGACACAGCTGTCGAGGGTGAGCTAAAAAAGCAGGTCGTATATATAGTCAATGACAGCAGAACATACATTTCATTTGCTGAAGGTTTTCACCAGTTATTCGAACAAATATTAAGGAAACCTGAACGAACTGTAAACATATGACAAAAAAGGGTCCTGTGAAGTTGAGGAAAACAAAAACTAAAGCAATATCTGACATTCCATTTTTAACCCTCCTGTTTCTGCTCGAAAGCAACAAATATATATGCACATATGAGATGTGCATAATATAATAAAAATCAGATATATTTGAAGCTAATTTTTTCTCTCTTTCGTATTTCTTAACAAAAATAATTTTGAGTTCTTTCATTTTCTTGTTCTTTCATCAGTAGCATACTATTGCTATAATAAAGCAGCAGCTATTTTCAAATTTTGTGCAGGGACTTCAGAATTGACAAAAGCAGTAGGGTAGGTTAAAATGGATACAGGACTATATGCAAAAGATAGATTAGCAGAAGGCGCTTATAGTGGGATAGACTGGAGAAGCAGACAAGTCAGAAAACAGGTACTGGGATTTTTTAGAGGGTTTAAGGGATAGGAGAGTGAAGATGGTTGTGATGAGACACAAGCCACAAGATCTACAAGCGGCTCATCAGAAAGCTATAGCAGAAGTTAAATGGAAAATCTGGCTGGACGCAAACTAGGAGTATGAAGACAAGCCCATGGAGGTCTGTCATACGAGACGGCAGATTCTAGTTGAGGCTATGAGTTTAACTAGTCCCCCAAAATATGGCGACAGACATAAAAGAGGAAACAAGTTGAATGAATATTTTCATAGTAATGGCTTAGAAATTGTTGTAAGTTATAAGTTTCTATTGCTTATAATGAATAATACCAGCCAATCACCTTGAGGACGGGTTACCAAATGACTAAGTGGCTTTTAACATTACTATGATTATTATGATTGATGAACAAAAGAATTAAATCCCTAAGAAGGTAGACAGTCAGCTTAAAATGTAGCTCGCAGATATTGTTATACTGGCTTATCCCAATCCTGACAAACACTACAGACTGTACACGGATCAGAGGGAGCATAGAGGTTGAAAAACCAATTTATTCTTATTCCATAAATTTAGTGATAATTAGACAAGATGTTCGACTATAGAAAAAGAAGCATACACGATACATTTAATAATTACACGATACACTATGCCCTTAACAAGTTGAATGAATATTTTTATAGCATGAATGTCACCATCTATACAAATCACATACCTCTAGAATATTTATTCAATATTAATATTAAACTCGCCTATACAGAATAGGAAAATACGGAGGTGGGCTTCGAAGAGGAAGAAAAATGTTTGTGTGGATCTTTTGTTATGCACCGTTGATTTGAGCAGAGACAATGACGTTCCCTAGTAGAAATAGATGGTGTGAATTCCTCAGTAAATAAGAAGGTTAAAGGCTCATTAGTATCGCATAAACATCATACGTTATTGGGTTTTGATTAAGAGAACAAGAGGCAAGTAAGGAAATTTATAGATTTAAAGATGAAGATGAAGAACGGTAAATTTTCTAAAATGAAACAAAAACGTTTATGGTGATGAACGAGATAATGTATTACTTATTGCAACCCGATGACAAACATTTGTGAAGGTTATATGTACCACAGCATATGGTCATAATATATATATATATATATATATATATATATATATATATATAATTTACATTATTCAAGCAAACATATTTGTGTGGATCTTTTGTAATGCATCATGGATTTGAGCAGAGACAATGACGTTCCCTGGTAGAAATCAATAGTAGGAATTACTCGGTATGTGCGATACATTTTGATTCACTAGAATTTGCATCATATAAGAAGGTAAAAGACTCAGCAGTATCGCACGAACATCATACGTTATGTTTGAGTTTTGATTTAATTTGGGAACAAGAGGCAGATGAGGACATTTTTAGATTAAAAGATGCAGATGAAGAACGGTAAATTGTCTAAAACGGAATAAAAAAGTTGATGGTGATGACCGAGATTCTGTATTACTTCTTGCAGACGATGAACAACTATGGACAATTATATGTACTGCAGCATATGGTCACAATATATATATATATATATATGTATATACATATAATTTACATTATATAAGTAAACATATTTCTGACCATGCTTATTTAAGGAGGTGAATGAATACGTAAGCAAATGTATTCCATGCCAAACTAGAAATATAAGCAATCAATAACCTTGAATGCAGGGGTACAATCTGCTTCATTTTCCTTTCGCAAAACTGGCATTGGATATTTCTGGCCCCTATCTTACAGTTTTTTGTAACGAGTACATAGTGATGTTCATCGATATGTATAGTGGTTGGCCAGAGACTTTTACAATCTCTTACAATGAAGCTGAAACAGTGACTCATCTGCTGTTGGATGAAATTTTCCCCAGGTTCGGGGCACCACTCCAGTTGTTAACAGACAATGGGTCCAAAAATGTTAACAACGTGATGAAGAAGGCATTGTAGGACCTCAACATTCATCATGTGAGAACATCATTTTATCACCCCCAAACTAACGGCAAAGTAGAACGTTTTATTGAAAAGTTGGGAACAATAAACTCTCATGGGATGTATACATAAAGCAAATGTTGGCGGCTGTCAGATTCAATGTGAATGAAATGACGAACTTCTCACCATGATCAATTGATATATGATCTTGCCATTACATAATATATTAATGTCTTGTAAAGTATACTAGGGTGATGAGCAACACGAGATCGCTCTACAAGAGATGCATTAATCTTTATATTGGTAAGGAACAACATTATGAAAGCTAAGAAAAACTGATAGAGAATTCAAATGCGAAAACAAAGTTCATAGATTTTCAGATTGGAGAAAATACAGTCGCGTCTCATATTAAAGATCGTCAATCAAGGAACGTGAACGACCGTTAAGAAAGGCTGCTCTAAGTCGGATAGTGATTTATCATGAAACAAGCTGATATGCCAATATGGAGGAGTGACATCAATGGGAAAGGCTGGATGAGGAATCTAACATAACATTGATGGAGAGGAGAGTCATGACATATAGTATAATGACTAAACTTGCAAATAGTTTGGATGTGAGTTATCCTTATTTGCATCACTTGCAGATGCCAAAGACAAAATTACGATTTGTTCAGAAAGTTCTAAAGTATATTCGGAGTTTAGAGTTGGGGAAGAGGAACAAGTGAGAGAAAATAGTTTAGTTTGGGTAAGGTCTATATTCTGTTTTTAAAAGATTATTCCTTTTCAGGGTTCATTTCATTCAGGATACTTTTGGAGGTGATTACAGCTAACGACTTCGACAGAGTATGCAAAGCGTTAAGAATGAGTAAAAAAAAGACTATAAATTTTATTATTAACTTGAGCAGTATGCACACATGGTAGTCATCCAGTGTCATCTACCAATGTTAATTTTAAATTACCGTGTGGTTACCATCAGATGGTTTCCACCATGCATCAGGTGTTCCCAATATTAAGACATTTAACAAACGAAAAACAAAACATATTATTCATGATCAATGGGCCAGGTTGTCAGAATTGAGATTTTCAGTAGTGAAAGCTCAACTATTTGATATACAGAAGAAAAAAGCAGAAGAAAAGAGAAGCTTACAGTCAGCTCAAAATCACAATCATACATGTGTGGCTTCATCCATCCACCTTCCAATCCACACTCTCTTTCTTTAGCATATGAGGGAGTAAAGAAACAGAAAATAAGTTTTTATATTTTTATATAAAAACGAAATGTACAATTTTTTTCTGGCTGATGAAAAATATACTGTGCAATGTATGAAAATGATAAGGGTTTACTGTTATACGAGCTGACCTGAGTGTTATTGAGTTGGTTACGAATATCAATAGAATATCGCATAGAAAATTGACCCATTTTAACAATGATTATATCACGCTAGGACTGACCACCAATATATATAATGGGTGTCAATTTTAAAGTTTTGTAAAAGTAGTCATGTATTTTAATTAGAACCGAAGAGAATTCGTCAATTTGCATTTTTGATTGCATATTCTTAATTTTCTCTCCTTCTCTTGTTCTTCCTTTTTGAAGAAAGCTATTAACCTATGCATAAAGTTGGCTGTGAACAGATGGAGGAAAGACAAATATTTTTTTGTTAGTTTCTCATGATTTGAGGGGAATTTTGTTTTGTGGGGAGGAAACCAGATACCATTTTGATTATTTTACACATGTCAGAAAATGATCAGTTTCTTCTTATGCTAATCTGAGAAATGATGTCTTTTTAGTACATTTTTTTTTCAAAAATAGAAACAGTCTGCATTGCATAAGTGACTGTCAACCATTTTAGGCTTTCTTTCTTTCTTTCCTTTCTTTTTTGTTACATGACCAATCCTATGAAGCACACACACACATGCTAGTCAAGTAAGTTACGATTTTCCATACACAAATTCAGAACATCTATATGTGGAGACTTCAATGTTCACAACGTGGAATGGTTGGCCAACTCAGACAAGACCGATGATGAGGGGAGGTTCTGTCATGATTTCTCCATTGGTTATGATCTCACTCAGATTGTTCACGAACCCAGGAATATATTTGGCTGTGATGATTTTGTCAGAAAATGATCAGCTTCTTCTCATACTAATCTGAGAAATGATGTCTTTTTAGTACATTTTTAAAAAAAATAGAAATAGTCTGCATTGCACAAGTGACCATCAACCATTTTAGGTTTTCTTTCTTTCTTTTTTTTTGTTACATGATCAATCCTTTGAAGCATACAAACATGCTAGCCAAGTAAGTCAGAACATCTACTTATGAATTCCCGATTTATAATAACTTCTTTTACATCTATCACAGTTAATATCCCCAAATACAAAATAATTTAATTTTATATCATGTTAACTTTTCAAAACAGAATTAAAATTAAAGGGTCATATCACAATCAACTAAGTAGTAATGGAATCTCTATTATTGAGAGGAAAAACAAAACAAGTTTTCGACATGTAAAAAAATACATTTTTTTTTACACAGTGATCACCACTTATCAAGGCCCAGAAGCCACTCAGGGATAAGGGTTATTGCAAGTACATTACATTAGTGTGGAGATTTGATGAAGTGTTTACTTAAGGGGGCGGTTCATTAGGAATTTGTTAACATTGGACTTGAAGACATCCAAGTTGTAGTCTGGTGGGAAGCAGACAGATGGAACAGAGTTCCACAGACGTGCAGTTCTAAGAAAGAAGCTTTGTTCATGGAATCCGCATTTTGATTTAGGCACAGATATAGAGTGGGGGAAATTTTTCACAGTGGATTCAGCTAGACGGGTGTTTTTCGTGACAGATTGGCGAGGGGGGACCAGAGATTGGAGTTCAGACGAGCACCTGCCATGGAAATAACGACAAAACAAGGATAGGCTCGCAACGTCTCTTCTGTGGGAGAGAGGTTGCAGGGTAGAGAAAAGGGCATCCCCCACTAAGCCACACAATCTATTTTGTACTCTCTCAAAGCAGGATAGGCTGTTTTTAGCAGCTCCTGCCCAGATATGGCAACAGTATTCCATCCTTGGACGTACTTGGCTTTTATATGTAAAAAAAAAATATTGTGATTTGTTCGTACCATTTGGATTATTTGGACTATTGTTCTCATCTTAATTTTTACAATGCTTTCACAATAAATAACACTCAAGATGAGAACGGTAGTCTTAATAATCTAAATAATACAAAGAATCATTCCTCATCTAAAAAATTCAGAACCGTAATATTTTAATTTGATTAAAAATCATGATTATTTTTTAATTTAGTCAAAGTTATTTGTAAGGTTTGTTGAATGTATTTTTTAGAAAAGTTAAAAACACAACATAAGTTTCTTTAGTTATCAGCATTCTCTAAACAAACGAACAGAAAATTTGATAACTGCATTTCCAAATAAATTAACAGAAAGACTCTTTGGTACACTTACGTGTGTAAACAGTTATACATCGATCCCTCAAATTGAAACCACTAGACGAGAATACAAACATTTAATTAAAGAAAGGAGAAAACGACTACATATCAAAAAGGCTAAAAAAGGCTAAATTCGCAAAATTGGCTGAAAAAGTCGATGTTTCCAAAATGGGGGATCGATTTACTAGAACTTTGTATTAGAAACAGAGCACAACTTAAAAATTGTAAATACTGAAATTTTTTTGAAAATCTGGTAGATTAGTGATAAGTGCACATGAGCATACCACTTACATGCATGCGCCGAGCATTTTTTTTATACTTGAAACTAGTGAGAATCATTTAAAATATCTCACCACCCCCCACGCAAATGTTTCACGATTACAACTTTTATAATTTTTCGAGGGTACTGAAAGCGAATATTTGCTTTAATAGTAATGTAAAGAAATAGTTTTCATGATATGAAAAAATGTACTTTTTTAAAAAGTGCGGTATCACTTTTCATTATTAATTTAGCATAAAATGAGCACCCACTTTAGTCAGTCGAGCTAAGAGTTTTTTCTAATTTTATCTTCCAATAAAGCCGTAGGCGATTAAAGAACAGAAAAAAGAGAAAAATTTGTATACAGATACGTGTCATTCCTTATGTTATCAGTGGTGACCACTTCTGTATATGCAAGCATATACATATTTCTACCGCTAAGTAGTTTTCTGATTATTAAACAGTGTAATTCCTTATGTTATCCATGGTGGGCAATTCTTTACATTGTATAATATTTGGAAAACGACTTGTTTGTGACAAAGTTTAATGGGATATTCGTTTTCAGCATACAAAAAAACTATAGAAATCGTCATGTGTTAAGGTCGAAAGTAAATAACAATCTACCAAAACAGTTTTCAAGCAGCTCCCCCCCCCCAATTACTACCGTGTGGCCTAAAAGTGGGTGCTCATTTGTTGCTAGTGCACTTATTGACCCGCGCTATTTTTAAAATATTATATTCAAGTTTAATTAAAGTTTTATTATATCTTCTTTATTATTAAATTGCATTAATTCAGAATAGGTACAAAACACCCTCCTCTCCCCATGTTAAGAATGGCTTTCTAAAACTAACATTATTTCAGCATGGATCAATAAGTGCACTAGTACCGCTCATTTTACATTAAATTTATGTAAAATAAAGTGATCCCCACTTTTGGAAAAAGTAATTTCCTCATATCATGAAATCTAATTCTCTGCGTCACTTTTGAAGGATATATTCGTTTTCAGCACATCCGAAAAATTATAAAAGTTTTCATTGTAAAGATATATATATATATATATATATATATATATATATATATATATATATATATATATATATATATATATATATATATTTTTTTTTGCTTTACGTCAGATTCTAGGCATTGATTGTTATTTTTTTATGTTTAAGTATTGAAAATAAAATAATAGATTAATGATAATAATCCATTGGGAAAATTGAAAAAAAGATGAAAACAAAAATCATTAAACAATGAAAAACATACAAGATTCATAGCTTTTTTTTTCCTTTAGTAAACAAAAAAACATTAGTTAAAAATATTTTCTTTCGTAAACGATAGAGAAGTTGTTTTGCTTTTTTACATTTAAGTCAATATTGAAAATTCATGTAGTAATACTTACGTTTTTGTTTTATAATCTGCTTTCGATTAACTTTATCTGCTTTTATAAAGGAAACGATTTTTCAAATGTGATTGGCTTTACAAGCTCAACTTAACATTCAAGATGACGAACGGAAGAACAAGTTCGCAGAAAACAAAATTAAAGAGAAAAAATAGAAAAAAAAATTATTTCGAAATAGAGCTAATATTTGGTGAATATCATGGATAAAATTAGTATTATTTTATTTAACATTTTAATATTTACATGAGAGAGAACAGATTACAGTTTTCACCTTTATTATTTCTATAATTCGTTGCACGCGCAATTTAATGGCGGAAACTGATAGTTTTTAAAGCCGCCTTTTCGTATTTTTATGTATTTATTTATTTATTTATTTATTAGATTCCTGTTTTTTTTTTTTTTGTGTTTGAAACATTTAAGCTTAAAGTTAATCTGGTGCTTGCGCTGTTTACTAAACACATTAAAAATAAAGATATTGAAAAAGAACCATAGTTAATATATATACGGAAAAAAATACACGTGAAATGTTTTTACGGCGTCATTAGAAACTAAAACTTAACTTGAAAGTATTAGGGTTTTTTTTGTTTTTTTTTTTTACTATTTCAGAGAAAATTAGTAAAGTCTTAAAATAGTGATAAAAAAAAAACCTTGTTTGTGCAAAAAAAAAAAAAAAAATTAATTAGACCCCCTCCCCTCGCCCAAGCCAGTACAATCAATTAACACATGTAGGTGTGTCAGACACTTCGTGAAAAATATTGAATAATTCCACCCCCCCGTCTTTCCAAGCTTATAACTACTCGAAAAATGTAATTCAAACCCTATTTTTTTTTCAATTAAAAGAGCAAGGACCAATGTTTCATTTAAAACAAACAAACAAAAAAAATAACGTGGTTTTAAAGAAAAAAAGGGTTTAAACTTCGGATTTACAGGTAAATTTCTAAAAAAAACACTACTTTTTTTGTTTTAAATTTGAATATATTATTTAATGATCTTTTATCTTCAATTTGTGATATACAACACTTTGGTGATGAAATTAATTATTTACTTTTTAATAAACATTTCAAAATGGAGGGCGTGAATTAATTCGACCCCCTGTCTTTCTAAGCCTATAACTACTCGAAAAATGTAATTCAAACCTTTTTTTTTGCAATTAAAGGAGCAAGGACCAAGGTTTCATTAAAAAAAACCCTTAAAAAAACAGATAACGTGGTTTAAAAACAAAGTTTTAAACTTCGGAATTTACAGGTAAATTTCTAAAAAAAAAACACTACTTTTTTGTTTTAAATTTGAATATATTGTTTATCGATCTTTTATCTTCAATTTGTGATATACAACACTTTGGTGATTAAATTAATTATTTACTTTTTAATAAACATTTCAAAATGGAGGGCGTGAATTAATTCGACCCCCTGTCTTTCTAAGCCTATAACTACTCGAAAAATGTAATTCAAACCCTATTTTTTTGCAATTAAAGGAGCAAGGACCAAGGTTTCATTAAAAAAAAAAACCTTAAAAAAAAACAGATAACGTGGTTTAAAAACAAAGTTTTAAACTTCGGAATTTACAGGTAAATTTCTAAAAAAAACCACTACTTTTTTGTTTTAAATTTGAATATATTGTTTATCGATCTTTTATCTTCAATTTATGGTATATAAAACTTTGGTGAGTAAATTAATTATTTACTTTTTAATAGACATTTCAAAATGGGGGTGGGCGTGAATTACAAAAAACGTTTGTCTAAAAGATTTTATTTGGTTTATTGGAAAGAGCATAAAATTTCACATTGACCCTTAAAATATCGTAAAAATAGAATCAATAGAAAAATTTTGATAGATTTTTTAAGTTAAAAAATTGAAAAATACTGAACTTGTAAAATTCAATTAATTTCATTATTGTTTTTTTTTTTAATAAAAGATAATATTTCTATTACTTTTGTAGCGTCTACCCAGAAATTTATTTTGGCAGGACATTGAACATTAACGGTTCCGGAGAGCTCCGAAAAAAAAGACAAAAAGTGGTGGCGCCAAATTCAAGGAGTCTCTCGCTCTGTTTTTACTCGCGCACCCAGAAAGGTAAGATGCGTTACTGCCACGCTCTGTCACTTGTGCGTGACACACCCTGTGCCGATTCCATTGGGGAACAACACACAAAAAGAAAGAAAAACATTCTTATCATTTCCCTCCGCTCCTTACTCGACGAATTTTCTAAAAAAAAATTAATTTCCAACGTAACGTCAAAAACATTGGACCAGTCAAGAAGGATTTTTTCTTCTTTATCTTCGGACTAAAAATAACACGAGTGAGATACACCAGGCAAATAAATTCACATATGTTATAAAGAACTAAGTCTGATGATTTGGTTTTTAATTGATTTTTCCAGATATTTACTTTCGTATTAATGTTTTGAAAAATTAATCGTAAGTGAGCTGTTCGTTGTTTACTCAGCGAGCACCTCGCTTCACTGGTGACCCCTTTTTTTTTTCATCAGACTTTGGAAAAACACGCAAGGAAATGTGGATATTATCAATAAGGAAGAATTACCTGTAATCACACAAGGGAAATTTCAGAGCGACCACAGAGATTTTCTGCGATCATCGTTCTCTTCAACGCATTCCCCATGATGGACAGTGAGGCGCTTCCTTCAACGACGGCTACTCAGGTTATTTTGAGGATTCCTCCTTTTTGGACGCACGATCCAACATTATGGTTCGCACACGTAGAGGCTCAGTTCTACACGCAAATGATTCTGAACGATGTGACGAAATTCAACCATGCGGTGGCCACATTAACGCATGAAGTAATGGCGGAGGTTCGCGACCTGATCATGTCGCCCCCTGGATCGATCAGCTACGATTATTTCAAATCGGAAATGATTCGTAGGACAACCGATTCACAGCAGAAACGCCTTCGTCAACTTCTCGTAGAAGAACTCGGAGATCGGAAACCGTCTCAGTTACTCAGACGTATGAAGCTGTTGATGGGTGAGAACTCACTACTGCCGGACATACTTAAACAACTTTTCGTTAATAGACTGCCATCGAGTATTCAAATGATACTCGCCTCTTCGAATGACTCCACAACCATCGAGGAGCTAGCGGACCTAGCCGACAAAATTATGGACGTGACCATTTCCATAGCCCCAGTTCACACGCACAGCTCTAACGATGCCCTGCCTAACGTCGCAAACCCTTCCATGGATATACGCGAGGAACTAGAGCGACAGGCTCAAATGATTCACGACCTGAGTGAACAGTTACGTGACCTCAGGCTCAAACCAAAAATGCATAAGCACCCCACTGAGCGAGTCCGTCCCCGGTGATTTAGCAGCACTCAGAACAGTGGTGGGCTCTACAAGTACCATGCGTGTTTTGGTGAAAGTGCTTACTGATGCCACCAGCCATGTTCATATATGGAGAAACGTCTCTTGGGAAACGCAGTAGGAGCGGCAGACACTTCTGGCAAGAACAACATTCGTCGCACCCTGTACGTGACTGATAGAACCACTGGTATATGATTTCTCGTTGTTACCGGTGCGGAAGTCAGTATCATCCCTAAGAAGTTTGTGAAAGAGAAGCGTCCTCAATCAAACTTATTTCTGCACGCGGTGAATCACTCCTCCATTCCTACTTACAGAGAGACATCGATAACATTAAATTTTGGATTATAGCGCGCACTATGTTGGGTCTTCATCGTCACAAAGCTACCCGTTCTGATTTTAGGGGCGGATTTTCTGCACCATTTCGGCATTCTTGTAGATGTCAAATGCGGCAAACTCATTGATAATAACACTGGACGTTCCATGCAAGGCATAATCAGTGGGTTGACCGAGATCAGCCCAGTTATACGTAAAGACACCATGGATCCATATACAGATTTGCTGCGAGGTTTCCCGGAATTGAGTCGTCCTACATTTAACAGTGACAAAGTTAAACACGATGTCACTCATCATATCCAAACAAGGGGACCGCCTGTGAGCGTGCACTGCGCAGACTTAAACCCGATCGTTTAAGGGCGGCTAAACAAGAATTGCAGCGCATGTTGGATTTAGGCATTATTCGACCCTCTAATAGCAACTGGTCATCGCCACTCCACATGGTGCCAAAAAAATCAGCCGGCGAATGGCGCCCTTGTGGGGATTACCGCGCACTTAACAGTCGCACTACTCCGAACAATTACCCTATTCCACATTTGCAAGACTTTTCTAACTCGCTCCACGGAAAAACAGTGTTCTCCAAAATCGACCTTGTTCACGCGTACAATCAGATTCCCGTACACCCAGAGGATGTTTCTAAGACTGCGATCACAACTCCTTTCGGCCTTTTTGAATTCTTGCGTATGCCCTTTGGATTACGTAATGCAGGGCAATCTTTTCAACGCTTTATCGACGCAGTTTTGCGAGGACTACCATTTGTCTATGCATATATCGACGATCTCCTCGTGGCAAGTGCATCAGAACGTGAACACTTACAGCATCTGCAGCAGTTATTTCACAGATTGACAGATTATGGCGTTATTATTAACCCCCAAAAATGCGAGTTTGGAGTTTTCTCACTTTCGTTTCTCGGTCATTTAATCGACAAAGAAGGTATCCGTCCCCTTCCAGAGAAAGTCCAATCTATAGTCGATTACCAAACTCCCACTTCACTTCGTAAACTTCGAGAGTTCCTCGGTTTAATTAATTTCCATCGACATTTCATGCCCCATTGTGCTGAAATCGCTCAGCCATTAACCGACGTACTCAGAAATAAAAACAAAAAAAATGAGACGATTGCATTAAGCGAAACGGAATTACGTTCCTTTGATAGGGTCAAGCAGGCATTAACAGAAGCGACAATGTTGGTTTTTCCCCGTCCAGATGCACCCCTAGCTTTATCCGTCGATGCATCCGACGTTGGCATTGGTGGTGTACTGCAACAATTAGTGGATAATACTTGGCAACCACTAGCTTTTTTCTCAAGGCGCCTTCAGCACGCTGAAACCAAATACAGCACTTTAAGCAGGGGACTTTTGGCCGCATACTGCGCAGTTAAACACTTTCGTTATATGTTGGAAGGATCCACTTTCACACTTTTTACGGATCACAAGCCGTTATCGCATGCTTTGCTTGCCAAGCCCGGAAAACACTCACCCAGGGAAGCTCGCCATTTGGATTTCATATCACAATTTACTGCGGATATCAAGTATATCAGAGGGAAGGAGAACCTAGTTGCAGATGCATTGTCGAGAATGCACATCGGTGCCATTCAAGCGATTGACGAGATCGACCTCCACCAGATCGCCATCGACCAACGGGATGACGAAGAACTAAATCGCTTACGTCACTCCGAAAATCTAACTTTCAAGCAAGTCCCAGTACCTTGTTCCAACGAGACAATATGGTGCGATGTTTCGAACGGTTATGAACGCCCCTATGTACCCCTTAAGCATAGGCGAGCTGTCTTCTTTCAATTACACAACTTGTCACATCCTGGCATTCGTTCCACGCAGAAGCTGGTGACTTCTCGTTTCATCTGGACAGCCATTAACCGAGACGTTCGCGAATGGACCAAGAGTTGCGTCCCTTGCCAGAAATCGAAAGTACAGAGGCATATTAAAAGTCCCCTTGCTACCTTCGCAACCCCTGAGCCACGATTTCAACACGTTAACATAGATTTAGTGGGTTCACTCCCACATTCGAGAAACTGTACATACTTATTGACTGGCATCGACAGATTCTCTAGATGGCCTGAAGCCATCCCCATCGCAGATATTTCCGCAGAAACTGTTGCCCAAGCCCTGGTTCCACATTGGATATCACGTTATGGTGTGCCTCCACCATCACAACCGATAGGGGCAGACAATTTGATTCCTATCTTTTTTCTGAGTTGTCTCGCCTACTGGGAATCAAACACATAAGGACTACCTCGTACCACCCGGCGGCAAACGGCATGATCGAGCGTCTGCACCGTCAGTTGAAAGCAGCTATTAGAGCGCATTCCAACCCTAACAGGTGGACAGAGTACCTCCCCTTCATTCTATTAGGCATTATATCCACCATAAAAGCAGATATTGGCTTTATGCCTGCCGAAATGATTTACGGAACAACACTGACTCTCCCTGGACAGATGGTCGCACTGACCACTCCTACACGCATGCCTGACCCAACAAGTTATACCTCTCGTGTGAGGGAATACTTGGCGAAACCTTTTAACGTTGCCCCGAGAACACAGAACACACGCACTCACGTCCCCAAAGACATACAATCGTGGACTCATGTGTTTGTTCGGAACGATGGAGGCACAGCTCGACTGCAAACACCGTATTCCGGTCCCTTTAAGGTATTGAAAGTTTTTCGTTATCGACATTGATGGAAGACGAGATTCAGTCAGTGTTGATCGCCTGAAGAAAGCTATTCTGGATGATGATGTGCTAGCACGCAAACAGACACAAAACACCGCAGTTCAGAATGGAAACTTTGATTCACCAGTAATTACAACTTCTACCAAATCGGGCAGATTAGTGCAACGTCCTCACCGATTTGCTGTGTATACCCAGTGACTTTTCCACTTTCTTTTGTTCGACATACTGTCTAGTAGGGGGGTATGTAGCGTCTACCCGGAAATTTATTTTGGCAAGACATTGAACATTCACCGTTTCCGGAGAGCTCAAAAAAACAAAAGACAAAAAGTGGTGGCGCCAAATTCAAGGAGTCTCTCGCTCTGTTTTTGCTCGCGCACCCAGAAAGGTAAGACGCATTACTGCCACGGCCACGCTCTGTCGCTCATGCGTGACACACCCTGTGCCGATTCCATTTGTGAAACAACACACAAAAAGAAAGAAAAACATTCTTATCATTTCCCTCCGCTGCTTACTCGACGAATTTTCTAAAACAAAATTGATTTCCAACGTAACGTCAAAAAAATTGGACCAGTCAAGAAGGATTTCTTCTTCTTTATCTTCGGACTAAAAATAACACGAGTGAGATACACCAGGCAAATAAATTCACATATGTTATAAAGAGCTAAGTCTGATGATTTGTTTTTTAATTGATTTTTCCAGATATTTACTTTCGTATTAATGTTTTGAAAAATTAATCATAAGTGAGCTGTTCGTTGTTTACTCAGCGAGTACCTCGCTTCACTTTTTATACAACTTTAATAGTTTATTCTGGAAGTATAATCCAGAAATAAAATAAACAACCCACTTTTAAAAAGAGAAATTACAAGGTTTTTATATTTTATTCGTAGTTTCGTGTTAGGGGTGTCAAAAATATTGAATAAATATTTCGTGAAAATATTGAATAAATACTGCTGATCGTAATGTTCCTGAAATATTAAAAATATTTTTATTGTTAACATCTACAATGTTTTATTTTTATATAAAAAAGCAAACAGAAAATCATGAGTTTTTTTTTTAGTTCTTAAATTTTAACTTTAGTAAAGGTGTTTTGATTTACAAAAAATGATAAATTTTCACTAAAATTAAAAAAATAACGAGTTCAATATATTCTGTGATGGTTAATAAATACTGAAAATTTCATTAAAATGGGTTCATTTCCTGAATTGAACTCATTTGAGCCCACCGGTGCTTGGAAGACTCGTCCTGGGAAAACTCGTCTCCGGAAAACTCGTACCCGGAAAACTCGTACCCGGAAAATGCCCCCTTTTTGCTAGGTAGGAAAACTGGTCCCTTATTGAATGGAGATAATTTTTAAAAGAGACTATGCAGTCCCATAAAATTGTTACAAATTAATTTTAACTCTTGCTAAATAAAAATAAACTTGATCACGGAGTTAAGATACGAAAAACGAAACCAAATATTTATTTAAAAAAATACTCTAGTTTTAACACTTTTGTGTCATTACAAAAAAAATAAATAAAGAAAGAAAACACGTATTATCAAAGAAAGAAATTATTTTATTTAGAAGAATTAATTCAGTTTAAATAATTCTTGTGTTATTACAAAACAACAAAAAAAGAAAACACGGTCTTATGTAATTTTGGTACTGCGCTGAAATAATAACGTTATTATTTCGAAAGCTATTCTTTACATGGGGAGGGGAGGGTATTGTTTGAAAGTTATTTCGAGCGCACTTGTGCACTGCAGTACTTAAAAATATACAAATTTATTTTCTTTTTGAGGTAGGGGGAGGGGCTCGTTTTAAAACTATATCTACCTCTATTTTCTTTAATTTTCGGACATTTTTTTGTTCAAAATTATTTACTAAGTAATGTCGAGTGCGACGTTACTTGGTCAAGATCAAAGTTTAGTATCTGTTCTTCAGATGCTGCACTCCCATTTCTTGTTCTCTTTCGGTGGAGGGGAGCACTGAGCAGTCCTTCACGACTGAGACAATTTTTTATTTTTGTACATTTTCTCCACGTTAAAAACGACCCTGGTTTCTAACTCTGTCCCGTGGGGAGGCATTGTAAATAGGCACATTACTTGTTATTTCTTTTTAACTAAATAAACTCTTTAAAATAAGTTTAAACACCGAAAACTTACAAAGCTAGGTAGAAAACGAAAACTTAGAAAAATCAATTTAATTTTTTTAAAACAATATACGTGTAAAAATATTTTTTTAAAATATTATGGAATGTGCATTATTACCTAAAAATATACAAATTTATTTTCTTTTGGAGGGGGGGCTGGTTTTAAAACTATATTGAGCAATTATTATCCTCTAAGAGGTGATCCTCTTACGTCGGATATTTTTTGTTCATAAGTAACACTCGACATTACTTCTTTTTTTAACTAAATAAACTCTTTAAAATAAGTTGAACCACCAAAACCTTTCAAAGCTAGGTAGAAAACGAAAACTTAGAAAAATTAATTTAATTTTTTTAAAACAACAGTAAACAAGTAAAAAATATTTTAAAAAAATATTATGGGATGTGTATTCTCTTTTAAAGACAATATCTTCTTCAAACACGGTCATAAAATATGTTTTCAATCGATATTTATTACATAAGGTACCAGTTTTCCTACCAAGCAAAAGGGTACGAGTTTTCCGGGTACGAGTTTTTCGGGTACGAATTTTCCGGAGACGAGTTTTCCGGGGACGAGTTTTCCTAAATTCGAGCCCATTATCAGACTACATTCTTTGCTAATCTGAGCTCATGATCGGATTACAATCTTTGCTATTAAAAAAATAACGAGTTCAGTATATTCTGTGATGGTTAATAAATATTGAAAATTTCATTAAAATTGGTTCATTTCCTGAATTGAACTCATTTGAGCCTACCATCAGACTACAGTCTTTGCTAATAAAGCTCTCTTCACTTTTCCACACACTTCACTGATCAAGCAAACGCTACATATATAATGGTTCAGTTACGCCACTGTAGTAAAAAAAAAACCCTAAAAACAAAGGACATGTTTTGATGAATACTTTAAAATTCAAAGAAGATTTTATGAAGTACGTAGCTACGGCTACAACAAAATACATAGCTGAGACTACAACCTCCTGCGAAACTATGCGTGGGAAACAGAGACGAGGATTGCAGGCCACCATTTTCAGGCAAAAAAGCTGCGGCATATTCTTAACTCAATATCAGCTTCATGTTCTCTCTGCTTCTCGCTACTTAACATGGTGTCAGCGGGATTTCTCTCTTTGGAATGACCCAAATACAACTAGTGAACACTTCCAACACATGTTCGGCAAAAACCTACGCGGTATAATACTTTAAACTCTAGTCTTACGCACACTCTCTTTTCCGTACGGAAGAGACATTTATCAGACCACGTGGATTTAAACAAGCTCGGAATTTTGACAAAACCTATTCATCAATAAACATTGCATATGCAATTCCACCACCAGAAAAAATGGAAAGGATGATTATTTGCGAGAAACCTGGGTGCTTTTCAAACTAACATGGGAGAACTATGCGGCCGTGGCGGAAATTGGGAAAAAACAGCAAACGCACAGGTAGGTTCACTTCTTTCACTAATCAGCAAGGAATGTCTGCAAATATACAAAAACAATAATCGGCAAGGAATGTCTGCAAATATACAAAAACAATAATCGGCAAGGAATGTCTGCAAATATACAAAAACAATAATCGGCAAGGAATGTCTGCAAATATACAAAAACAATAATCGGCAAGGAATGTCTGCAAATATACAAAAACAATAATCAACAAGGAATGTCTGCAAATATACAAAAACAAATATATATAAATATACAAAAACAAAAATATATAAATATACAAAACAAATATATATATATATATATACATATATATATATAAATATACAAAAACACACACATATATATATATAAATATACAAAAACAAATATATATAAATATACAAAAACAAATATATATACAAAAACAAATATATATATAAATATACAAATACAAATATATATAAATATACAAAAACAAATATATATAAATATACAAAAACACATATATATAAATATACAAAAACACATATATATATATATATATAAATATACAAAAACAAATATATATAAATATACAAAAACCCGCCGATGTTGGCAGAGGAAGGAGCAAACACAAAAAAATTTTGCAAAACTGATAGAGTACGTCGAACCCAAACAGAACATCATATACCAACGGTATACATTTAATTCCTGTACACAGGAACAGGGCAGAAAATGAGATGCGTATTTGATCAAACTAAGGCACTTAATCAAAACATGTACTACGGCGCCCTTGAGGATGAACTACTGCGTGACCAAATAGTTACAGACACCAGTAATAATAATGTTTGGGCCAGGCTCAGTGAATCTGGACTCACTCTAGACAGGGCGATAGATATTTGGAGGAGCACTGAGCAGGCTGAATAACAGCTCGGCAAACTGAACAACCCAACAGAAACTATCCACTTAAAGCGCAAAACCATTGCCAGAGATACCAATCACAAGCGCAACCCACCCCATCACAACGGCAATATAAATCCTCAACACAACAAACTGCAAAGGTGCGCTACATGGAAACAAAAGCAGTCAGCAGTGACAAATGCATCTTTGCCCTGAAAAGTCTCACAGATTGCAAACACTATCAGGCAGACGTTCACATATCCACCCTGGGAGACAGCACAACAACCTTATGTAAGTTCCAAATTGTCACTGGGACCAGCTGCAGTACATTGCCCGTTGTTGACCACAAACGCATTACTAAAGCACCGCTACAACCGTCTCTCACAAAGTTGAAGCTGTATGACAAATCTATACTTCAACCTTTGGGCTCAATTGCACTCCACTGTGAAGTGAAGGGAATAAAAAAATGTCACTTTCCAAGTTTTGGATAGCAACTCATCATCATTACTTTCTGGACGGGCTAGCTCTGTACTGAAGTTCATAGCTTTTAACACAGAATGTGTGCGACAGCTGAGTGAAATAAAGGAGGCAAAACCAATCACAAAAGAAGAAATCCTCAGCAACTACAGCGACATTTTCTCTGAACTATCAAGCCTATGAAAAATAATCCTTGCCGAGTCCCTCTACAGCTTAAACTGAGTTAAAAAATAAAACATTACGAAATGGTCAACGAAGAAATAATAGCCTGGGTCACTGAGCCAACTTCATGGATCAACAACCTAGTTGTCACATGGAAACCTTAACTGACTGCTGTTTTGAAGGACTCCATGACATACAAGTGATGTCATACTCTACGGTTCCAGTGATAACGATGCAGAACCTGAAAAAAGCCATGATGTTGCCCTCTAGAAAGGTGCCACAAAGAAGGAGTAAAGCTCAACCCTAATAAGTTCAACAAAAAAGTCAAAGCAATATCATCCAAGGCGTTCAGTGATTACTAGGAGTCGTAAACTACCTCGCCAAGTTTGCACCCAAACTCAGTACAGTATGTGAACCACTGCGACGTTTCTGGACAAGGAATCTGTTTTTGACCGTCTATCATATGAAACAGCATTTATTCATATTAAACAGTTCATCACTGAATCCCCTATTCTTCACTATTATGACTTCAATAAGGAGGTCTTACTTGAATGAGACAGCTCGGAAATCAGTCTCGGGGCAAATGTACATTAGTGATACCCTGTCTTGTGCGTCGCTACCTACTCCTGAAGCTACAACAGAAAATAACTGCACTATATTCCACCTGCAGCAACAGAAACTCGCAAGAGACTTGGAAAACATCAATATTGAAAACAGCCTCTATGTCAAAGACCATCTCTTACATATTCGAGAAGAGACCAGTCATGACACAACACTACAGACACTAATAAAGATAACAAAAAAAGGGCTGACCTGAGGATAAAAACGACAGTCCACTAAAGATTATAGAATACGGGCCATACCACGATGAACTTTGTTCTGAAAATAGTCTAGCGTACCGAGGCACATGGCTTATCATTCCAGACCCAGACCCAAGATTATCACCAGGGCACACAGATCTCATGGAGGCATTCAGTACACACTGAACACAGCCTGCGACATTATGTTCTGGCCATGAATGCATGCAGAGATCACAGAGGCAATCTGAAGGTGGGAAACCTCTCAACTGATCCAACCTCAACAACAGCGACAACTTTTGATGACCCACCCAATACCAGTACATCCCTGGCAGTGTGTGGCTAGTGACTGCTGTGAACGAAACGGTAATTACTTGGTGGTATTGGTTGACATATACTCAGATTTTGTGGAGATCGGCCTCCAGACCTAAGTGGGAACTCCCTCGTCAAAGTGCTCAAACCCATCTTCGCTGCACATGGCACACCAGCAGCAACTGACAACGTGACCAACTACATGAGCCCTGACTTCCATAGATTTCTGGAATCATGGCATATTGAACATATAACTTTTAATCCTCACCACCAGCAATCGAACAGACGGGCAGAAGCGGAAGAAAAATTGATGAAAGGCATGATAAAGAAATCGACAAAGGAAGGCACGGACATGTGGAAAGCCATACTTGAATGACGTAATGCTATACCACCTGGTATGCACAGCTCACCAGCACTAAGATTCTTTTCTTGGCGCACCCTCTCCATGCTACTCTGCAAAACCACGCATTACACACCGCAAGTGCAAGGAGAGGTACAAGATAGCCTCATAAAAGAACGACAAACGGCAAATACATATTATGACCGTCATACAAAGCCACTACCCAATCTCACCATAGGATAGGGTAAAATGCCACCCATAAAGCCCCTGGGAATCGGCATTAGTAAAGTAGCACCACGCAGTTATGGGGTTGAAGTAAACAAAGATGATAAAGAAACAGAATCCACATCCATCAACCAACCACTCTCCCAACTGGTGTACACTCTATACCACAATATGCCTCCATTCCACATCTGAAACAAAGACAAAGAATTATCAAGCAACCCCAAGACCACAACGATGCCCAACACATGAGAAACAATTTCGTAGGTCTAACCGGGTGATCAACCCCCGTGCACGACTTAGAGACTACACACCCTAAAACACACACACACATCGACTATAACACGCTACACATCTCGTTTAGTTAAACAAAGAACCAATGGAAAAAAGGGGATGTTATGAAGGCCATAGCTATGACTACAACCTCCTGCGAAACTATGCGTGTAAAAACATGACTAGCTTTGCAGGCCACCATTTTCAGGCAATAAAGCTACGACATATTCGTAACTTAATATTGATTTGTGTTCTCTCTGCTTCTCACTTAACAATATAAAAAGCATTTGTTGTAAAAATGTTTTTGACTACTAATGAGGATATGACTCGAATGATTTCGACGATCATTTTTATAGCCCCAGTTATATCAATCAACCAATCAGAAGCTTCAAATGATATTATAAAAAATGTCGAATTTTGGATTCAGCTCAGTTCACCATCGGTCTCTGTCTCGAAATGACTGAATCATGACTGCATCGATTCTTCGCCACCATCTTTGTTAGTAATAAATACTCAACACTCGAAATCGTGACTGCATTGGTTCTTTGCCGAGTTAATTTACTGCCGCATCTTCTTTTGGATTCAATCAGTTCACCGATGGCCTCTGCCTCGAAACAAATCAAGATCGTGACTGCATTGATTCTTCGCCGCCATCTTTATTACTAAGAAATACTCAACAAGATAATGTCTCAGCACTTAATAAACAATATATAAGACTTTTTAAAAAAGTTTAAAACAATATAATCACATATTTAATAATTGTGAATAACTGTATTGTAATAAATTAATAAACACTTTTATTTTAAACAATATACAGCACTTTGGAGGCCACCATTTTCAGGCAATAAAGCTACAACATATTCGTAACTTAATATCGGCTTCGTGTTCTCTCTGCTTCTTGACAATATAAAAATGGGTGTGTTAAAATGTTCTGGACTACTAAAAAGGGTATGACTCGAATGATTTCGACGATCGTTTTATAGCCAGTTATAGTAATCAACTAATTAGAAGCTTCAAGTGTTATAAAAATATGTCGAATTTTGGATTCAGCTCAGTTCACCGTCAGTCTCTGTCTCGAAATGACTGAATCGTGACTGCATTGATTCTTTGCTGCTATATTTGTTACTAAGAAATACTCAACACTAAAAATCGTGACTGCATCTTCTTTTGGATTCAATCAGTTCACATATTTAATAATTATTACTAATTTTATTGTCTTTTGGATTCAATCAGTTTGACATTAACTACATCACAGACCTCATTTGGTTCTTGGACGCCATCTTTGTTACTAGCAATTACTTTACACTCAGTATCGGGACTGCACTGCTTCTCTACCGCCATCTTTGTTCAACAGGATGTCTCAACACTTTACGCACTTTTTATTTTAAAAATTATACGATTATAATAAAATAATAAAGACTTTCTATTTGTTTTAAAATATATACACGATGTTATTTTGGTTGATTTTAAACAATAGTTTTGACGGTGTGTGATCTCGCACAGTCGGGCAATTCTATTTATAAACGATGTTGCTAGGAACTGACGATTCGAATTAATTCACGTTCTGCTACCAACAAATCAGAAGCCATAATTGCTCCATAAAAATTAAACCTTTTCATTAGCAACTTTGCATGTTTTTTTTTCATGTCAACACGGGAAGAAGAACATTAGCTCTGTATGAATTAAATTTTTTATGCTTTTTTTTATGAAAATATTGCATCGTAAATTATAACACAGAAAACCAAAACTGTAGTAAAGGTATTTTTTGTTTAAACAAAATACTACATTTCCAGTAAGATTAAAATAGCGGGAATTCATTGTCTTCTACTGTCTTTCACCTGCTGCTCATGGTGTCATGTTACTCCCACTCCACTCTGTCTTATTGCCCCTGCTTCTATATCCGCATGATGTCACCATTCCTGCTACCTCATACTGCTCCTATCTCTATTTCACTGCAGCACTCTGTCTACGTGACATCGCAGCATACTATAATACAGAATCACATTCCACCACTAAATTATTACCAAGGAGTTTCTTAAAATGATTAAATTTCATTTTCTGTGTATGAATGGGCATGCTATATTTGAGTATTGCAGAATAAACAACTTAGCATAGTACCTACCTATAGTTTATAGTGGTGATTAATTCCTATAGTCAATGATCCAAAAGCAAGTTAGTTCTCACAAGAACGTGGTAATTCAAAATATTCCTAACCTTCAACAATTGTTATGAACTGGGAAATAAACATATACAGGGTGTCTGTAAAGTTACTATACAGTCTTGCGTGATTGAATAAACCTGCAAAAAATAAATAAATATTAACTATTAATACAAATACAATACAATAAAACAAGACTGTATAGTAACTTTACGGACACCCTGTATATTGGGACTGTATGACTGCAACTATTTTGTTAATTCCTATAAATTTTTATAAGGGTTAGAGTCATACATCTCAGTATGACCTGTTGGTAAATGGGAATACGCTATGTTGCAGGTGGTGTAATTGAAAGTTTTGTTCTCTACAAAAGCGCATGAGAAATGTAAGTGTCAAATGATATAACAAATAAGTATCTCACATGTTTGAGGATAGAAGAGAATTTCCAGAAAGTTTGAATCAAGAAGGGAGACAAACAAGATGTCTGGCCGTCTGTGTCTCTCAATTCATATCCTTAAGACTAACTATGAAAAACTATTATGAAGTAATTATTTAATTTGATATTGGTCTTTCCTCCAATTAACAATTTCTCTTTAAATAAAACTTTCGAAAACCAGCAAATCTTCATTGTGTAATTTTTGAAAAACTAGCAAATCTTCATGTGTAATTTTTATTCATTTAGTTTAAGTAAAGTGAGTGGCAGGAGTCAACAACCCTAAGGACATCACGGCAAGTCAGGAACAATAATTAAATCGACTATAAAACAAAGAAATTGATTGCTTTAAGGCGAAAATGAAAGTGAGAAAGAACAATGCATTTATGAAAATTACTTACATATGCATATTCACAACTTTTAATATAGAACCCTTACTGATTGAAAATAACTAATATATCGTTAGACCTTGTAAATATAAACATGTTTTGTTATAAGATTTCGTTTTCTTCAATTTTTCATAATAAAAATTCTGTTTATGTTTTTATAAGCACTTACAAATTGGTGGCCATGATATGCATTGATGTTTAATTTCTTTCGTTTATAATAAATATGCACGTCATAATCTATTCTTCTCCAACTAATCTAGCAATGGTTATTGCTAGATTAGTTGGTTATTGCTAGAACAATCATTAGAACAAAGAAACAAGATTTTAATGTTAACTTACGTGTGTACTTGGTAAAAATAACGCAAAATAAAACTATTTAATCAAAAATGAAATTTAAAAAAATATCTATTCTAACATTTTAATTTATTTAACGTTTTCGCTCCTCGAACAAAATAAAAAGGTTAAGAAATGATTTAACATTTAATGTTGTCATATCACTGGTGACTTGGATGGGCGCATTTACACGACTGGTTTTGTTGATGTTTCCAACCCAACTGACTTAGACATGAGAAAAATGTGTTAGACGGTCAGTTGAATTACACTTCACACAAAACATTTTCATCTGATAATAATAGATACATTTATTCTAAGTAGAAAAATTCGTTCACAAAAATATAAAAAGTGCGGAAATCGAGAAATAAAGCTGCATTATCTGGAAAATGCTTTCCTTTCAAAATCATGGTCAGTGTTCTTCATTGGCTTCTGCTGTTGGCCCGATTCCCCTAAAGACATCACATGATTTTAACTTGGCAGAATACATGGGCCGGTTGGCATAACCTTTGAAAGTTCAGTGGCATCTGATTTGCCTATTTGCGCCGATACACTGTCCTTAGATCAACTACATTAGAGTTACCTTCTCCTAAATACATGTCTTTAATAAGACATAAGGTGTGTCTCTCCCAATGAATTAATGCGCCACCAGGTGTCAACGCGCAGTGTTATATTTTTGGATGTGGTAAGTCCAAGTGCTTTTAATGCATTGACTATGCTTTCACCGCGGCTGACATTCAATATTAAACATTTTACAGATAATCATGTTGTTATATTTACACATGCAATATTACACATTTTACAGATCACCATGTCGATATATTTACACATTCAATATTCAACATTTTACAGATCATCATGTCGATATATTTACACATTCAATATTCAACATTTTACAAATCATCATGTCGATATATTTACACATTCAATATTCAACATTTTACAAATCATCATGTCGATATATTTACACATTCAATATTCAACATTTTACAAATCATCATGTCGATATATTTACATATTCAATATTCAACATTTTACAAATCATCATGTCGATATATTTACACATTCAATATTCAACATTTTACAAATAATCATGTCGATATATTTACACATTCAATATTCAACATTTTACAAATAATCATGTTGTTATATTTACACATTCAATATTCAACATTTTAAAAATCATGTTGTTATATTTACACATTCAATATTCAACATTTTACAAATAATCATGTTGATATATTTATACATTCAATATTCAACATTTTACAGATCATCATGTCGATATATTTACACATTCAATATTCAACATTTTACAAATAATCATGTTGATATATTTACACATTCAATATTCAACATTTTATAAATCATCATGTTGATATATTTTCACATTCAATATTCAACATTTTACAAATAATCATGTTGATATATTTACACATTCAATATTAAACATTTTACAAATCATGTTGTTATATTTACACATTCAATATTCAACATTTTACAGATCATGTTGTTATATTTACACATTCAATATTCAACATTTTACAGATCATGTTGTTATATTTACACATTCAATATTCAACATTTTACAGATCATCATGTCGATATATTTACACATTCAATATTCAACATTTTACAGATCATCATGTCGATATATTTACACATTCAATATTCAACATTTTACAAATCATCATGTTGATATATTTACACATTCAATATTCAACATTTTACAAATCATCATGTTGATATATTTACACATTCAATATTCAACATTTTACAGATCATCATGTCCATATATTTACACATTCAATATTCAACATTTTACAAATCATGTTGATATATTTACATTCAATATTCAACATTTTACAGATCATCATGTTGTTATATTTACACATGCAATATTCAACATTTTACAAATCATCATGTTGATATATTTACACATTCAATATTCAACATTTTACAGATCATCATGTTGTTATATTTACACATTCAATATTCAACATTTTACAAATCATCATGTTCATATATTTACACATTCAATATTCAACATTTTACAAATCATCATGTTGATATATTTACACATTCAATATTCAACATTTTACAGATCATCATGTCGATATATTTACACATTCAATATTCAACATTTTACAAATCATGTTGTTATATTTACACATTCAATATTCAACATTTTACAAATAATCATGTTGATATATTTACACATTCAATATTCAACATTTTACAAATCATGTCGTTATATTTACACATTCAATATTCAACATTTTACAGATCATCATGTCGATATATTTACACATTCAATATTCAACATTTTACAAATCATCATGTTGATATATTTACACATTCAATATTCAACATTTTATAAATCATCATGTTGATATATTTTCACATTCAATATTCAACATTTTACAAATAATCATGTTGATATATTTGCACATTCAATATTCAACATTTTACAAATCATGTTGTTATATTTACACATTCAATATTCAACATTTTACAAATCATGTTGTTATATTTACACATTCAATATTCAACATTTTACAGATCATCATGTTGTTATATTTATACATTCAATATTCAACATTTTACAGATCATCATGTTGATATATTTACACATTAAATATTCAACATTTTACAAATAATCATGCTGATATATTTACACATTCAATATTCAACATTTTACAAATCATGTTGATATATTTACACATTCAATATTCCACATTTTACAAATAATCATGTTGATATATTTACAAATTCAATATTCAACATTTTATAAATCATCATGTTGATATATTTTCACATTCAATATTCAACATTTTACAAATAATCATGTTGATATATTTGCACATTCAATATTCAACATTTTACAAATCATGTTGTTATATTTACACATTCAATAGTCAACATTTTACAAATCATGTTGTTATATTTACACATTCAATATTCAACATTTTACAGATCATAATGTTGTTATATTTATACATTCAATATTCAACATTTTACAGATCATCATGTTGATATATTTACACATTCAATATTCAACATTTTACAAATAATCATGTTGATATATTTACACATTCAATATTCAACATTTTACAAATCATGTTGATATATTTACACATTCAATATTCAACATTTTACAGATCATCATGTTGATATATTTACACATTCAATATTCAACATTTTACAAATCATCATGTTGATATATTTACACATTCAATATTCAACATTTTACAGATCTTCATGTCGATATAATTACACATTCAATATTCAACATTTTACAAATCATCATGTTGATATATTTACACATTCAATATTCAACATTTTACAAATCATCATGTCGATATATTTACACATTCAATATTCAACATTTTACAAATCATCATGTTGATATATTTACACATTCAATATTCAACATTTTACAAATCATCATGTTGATATATTTACACATTCAATATTCAACATTTTACAAATCATCATGTTGATATATTTACACATTCAATATTCAACATTTTACAAATCATGTTGATATATTTACACATTCAATATTCAACATTAAACAAATCATCATGTCGATATATTTACACATTCAATATTCAACATTTTACAAATCATCATGTTGATATATTTACACATTCAATATTCAACATTTTACAAATCATCATGTTGATATATTTACACAATCAATATTAAACATTTTACAAATCATCATGTTGATATATTTACACATTCAATATTCAACATTTTACAGATCTTCATGTCGATATAATTACACATTCAATATTAAACATTTTACAAATCATCATGTTGATATATTTACACATTCAATATTCAACATTAAACAAATCATCATGTCGATATAATTACACATTCAATATTCAACATTTTACAAATCATCATGTTGATATATTTACACATTCAATATTCAACATTTTACAAATCATCATGTTGATATATTTACACATTCAATATTCAACATTTTACAAATCATCATGTTGATATATTTACACATTCAATATTCAACATTTTACAGATCATCATGTCGATATATTTACACATTCAATATTCAACATTTTACAAATCATGTTGATATATTTACATTCAATATTCAACATTTTACAGATCATCATGTTGTTATATTTACACATGCAATATTCAACATTTTACAAATCATCATGTTGATATATTTACACATTCAATACTCAACATTTTACAGATCATCATGTTGTTATATTTACACATTCAATATTCAACATTTTACAAATCATCATGTTGATATATTTACACATTCAATATTCAACATTTTACAAATCATCATGTTGATATATTTACACATTCAATATTCAACATTTTACAGATCATCATGTCGATATATTTACACATTCAATATTCAACATTTTACAAATCATGTTGTTATATTTACACATTCAATATTCAACATTTTACAAATAATCCTGTTGATATATTTACACATTCAATATTCAACATTTTACAAATCATGTCGTTATATTTACACATTCAATATTCAACATTTTACAGATCATCATGTCGATATATTTACACATTCAATATTCAACATTTTACAAATAATCATGTTGATATATTTACACATTCAATATTAAACATTTTATAAATCATCATGTTGATATATTTTCACATTCAATATTCAACATTTTACAAATAATCATGTTGATATATTTGCACATTCAATATTCAACATTTTACAAATCATGTTGTTATATTTACACATTCAATATTCAACATTTTACAAATCATGTTGATATATTTACACATTCAATATTCCACATTTTACAAATAATCATGTTGATATATTTACAAATTCAATATTCAACATTTTATAAATCATCATGTTGATATATTTTCACATTCAATATTCAACATTTTACAAATAATCATGTTGATATATTTGCACATTCAATATTCAACATTTTACAAATCATGTTGTTATATTTACACATTCAATAGTCAACATTTTACAAATCATGTTGTTATATTTACACATTCAATATTCAACATTTTACAGATCATAATGTTGTTATATTTATACATTCAATATTCAACATTTTACAGATCATCATGTTGATATATTTACACATTCAATATTCAACATTTTACAAATAATCATGTTGATATATTTACACATTCAATATTCAACATTTTACAAATCATGTTGATATATTTACACATTCAATATTCAACATTTTACAGATCATCATGTTGATATATTTACACATTCAATATTCAACATTTTACAAATCATCATGTTGATATATTTACACATTCAATATTCAACATTTTACAGATCTTCATGTCGATATAATTACACATTCAATATTCAACATTTTACAAATCATCATGTCGATATATTTACACATTCAATATTCAACATTTTACAAATCATCATGTCGATATATTTACACATTCAATATTCAACATTTTACAAATCATCATGTTGATATATTTACACATTCAATATTCAACATTTTACAAATCATCATGTTGATATATTTACACATTCAATATTCAACATTTTACAAATCATCATGTTGATATATTTACACATTCAATATTCAACATTTTACAAATCATGTTGATATATTTACACATTCAATATTCAACATTAAACAAATCATCATGTCGATATATTTACACATTCAATATTCAACATTTTACAAATCATCATGTTGATATATTTACACATTCAATATTCAACATTTTACAAATCATCATGTTGATATATTTACACAATCAATATTAAACATTTTACAAATAATCATGTTGATATATTTACACATTCAATATTCAACATTTTACAGATCTTCATGTCGATATAATTACACATTCAATATTAAACATTTTACAAATCATCATGTTGATATATTTACACATTCAATATTCAACATTAAACAAATCATCATGTCGATATAATTACACATTCAATATTCAACATTTTACAAATCATCATGTTGATATATTTACACATTCAATATTCAACATTTTACAAATCATCATGTTGATATATTTACACATTCAATATTCAACATTTTACAAATCATCATGTTGATATATTTACACATTCAATATTCAACATTTTACAGATCATCATGTCGATATATTTACACATTCAATATTCAACATTTTACAAATCATGTTGATATATTTACATTCAATATTCAACATTTTACAGATCATCATGTTGTTATATTTACACATGCAATATTCAACATTTGACAAATCATCATGTTGATATATTTACACATTCAATACTCAACATTTTACAGATCATCATGTTATATTTACACATTCAATATTCAACATTTTACAAATCATCATGTTGATATATTTACACATTCAATATTCAACATTTTACAAATCATCATGTTGATATATTTACACATTCAATATTCAACATTTTACAGATCATCATGTCGATATATTTACACATTCAATATTCAACATTTTACAAATCATGTTGTTATATTTACACATTCAATATTCAACATTTTACAAATAATCATGTTGATATATTTACACATTCAATATTCAACATTTTACAAATCATGTCGTTATATTTACACATTCAATATTCAACATTTTACAGATCATCATGTCGATATATTTACACATTCAATATTCAACATTTTACAAATAATCATGTTGATATATTTACACATTCAATATTCAACATTTTATAAATCATCATGTTGATATATTTTCACATTCAATATTCAACATTTTACAAATAATCATGTTGATATATTTGCACATTCAATATTCAACATTTTACAAATCATGTTGTTATATTTACACATTCAATATTCAACATTTTACAAATCATGTTGATATATTTACACATTCAATATTCCACATTTTACAAATAATCATGTTGATATATTTACAAATTCAATATTCAACATTTTATAAATCATCATGTTGATATATTTTCACATTCAATATTCAACATTTTACAAATAATCATGTTGATATATTTGCACATTCAATATTCAACATTTTACAAATCATGTTGTTATATTTACACATTCAATAGTCAACATTTTACAAATCATGTTGTTATATTTACACATTCAATATTCAACATTTTACAGATCATAATGTTGTTATATTTATACATTCAATATTCAACATTTTACAGATCATCATGTTGATATATTTACACATTCAATATTCAACATTTTACAAATAATCATGTTGATATATTTACACATTCAATATTCAACATTTTACAAATCATGTTGATATATTTACACATTCAATATTCAACATTTTACAGATCATCATGTTGATATATTTACACATTCAATATTCAACATTTTACAAATCATCATGTTGATATATTTACACATTCAATATTCAACATTTTACAGATCTTCATGTCGATATAATTACACATTCAATATTCAACATTTTACAAATCATCATGTTGATATATTTACACATTCAATATTCAACATTTTACAAATCATCATGTCGATATATTTACACATTCAATATTCAACATTTTACAAATTATCATGTTGATATATTTACACATTCAATATTCAACATTTTACAAATCATCATGTTGATATATTTACACATTCAATATTCAACATTTTACAAATCATCATGTTGATATATTTACACATTCAATATTCAACATTTTACAAATCATGTTGATATATTTACACATTCAATATTCAACATTAAACAAATCATCATGTCGATATATTTACACATTCAATATTCAACATTTTACAAATCATCATGTTGATATATTTACACATTCAATATTCAACATTTTACAAATCATCATGTTGATATATTTACACAATCAATATTAAACATTTTACAAATCATCATGTTGATATATTTACACAATCAATATTAAACATTTTACAAATCATCATGTTGATATATTTACACATTCAATATTCAACATTTTACAGATCATCATGTCGATATATTTACACATTCAATATTCAACATTTTACAAATCATGTTGTTATATTTACACATTCAATATTCAACATTTTACAAATAATCATGTTGATATATTTACACATTCAATATTCAACATTTTACAAATCATGTCGTTATATTTACACATTCAATATTCAACATTTTACAGATCATCATGTCGATATATTTACACATTCAATATTCAACATTTTACAAATAATCATGTTGATATATTTACACATTCAATATTCAACATTTTATAAATCATCATGTTGATATATTTTCACATTCAATATTCAACATTTTACAAATAATCATGTTGATATATTTGCACATTCAATATTCAACATTTTACAAATCATGTTGTTATATTTACACATTCAATATTCAACATTTTACAAATCATGTTGATATATTTACACATTCAATATTCCACATTTTACAAATAATCATGTTGATATATTTACAAATTCAATATTCAACATTTTATAAATCATCATGTTGATATATTTTCACATTCAATATTCAACATTTTACAAATAATCATGTTGATATATTTGCACATTCAATATTCAACATTTTACAAATCATGTTGTTATATTTACACATTCAATAGTCAACATTTTACAACTCATGTTGTTATATTTACACATTCAATATTCAACATTTTACAGATCATAATGTTGTTATATTTATACATTCAATATTCAACATTTTACAGATCATCATGTTGATATATTTACACATTCAATATTCAACATTTTACAAATAATCATGTTGATATATTTACACATTCAATATTCAACATTTTACAAATCATGTTGATATATTTACACATTCAATATTCAACATTTTACAGATCATCATGTTGATATATTTACACATTCAATATTCAACATTTTACAAATCATCATGTTGATATATTTACACATTCAATATTCAACATTTTACAGATCTTCATGTCGATATAATTACACATTCAATATTCAACATTTTACAAATCATCATGTTGATATATTTACACATTCAATATTCAACATTTTACAAATCATCATGTTGTTATATTTACACATTCAATATTCAACATTTTACAAATCATCATGTTGATATATTTACACATTCAATATTCAACATTTTACAAATCATCATGTTGATATATTTACACATTCAATATTCAACATTTTACAGATCATCATGTTGATATATTTACACATTCAATATTCAACATTTTACAAATCATGTTGATATATTTACACATTCAATATTCAACATTAAACAAATCATCATGTCGATATATTTACACATTCAATATTCAACATTTTACAAATCATCATGTTGATATATTTACACATTCAATATTCAACATTTTACAAATCATCATGTTGATATATTTACACAATCAATATTAAACATTTTACAAATCATCATGTTGATATATTTACACATTCAATATTCAACATTTTACAGATCTTCATGTCGATATAATTACACATTCAATATTAAACATTTTACAAATCATCATGTTGATATATTTACACATTCAATATTCAACATTAAACAAATCATCATGTCGATATAATTACACATTCAATATTCAACATTTTACAAATCATCATGTTGATATATTTACACATTCAATATTCAACATTTTACAAATCATCATGTTGATATATTTACACATTCAATATTCAACATTTTACAAATCATCATGTTGATATATTTACACATTCAATATTCAACATTTTACAGATCATCATGTCGATATATTTACACATTCAATATTCAACATTTTACAAAGCATGTGTATATATTTACATTCAATATTCAACATTTTACAGATCATCATGTTATATTTACACATGCAATATTCAACATTTTACAAATCATCATGTTGATATATTTACACATTCAATATTCAACATTTTACAGATCATCATGTTGTTATATTTACACATTCAATATTCAACATTTTACAAATCATCATGTTGATATATTTACACATTCAATATTCAACATTTTACAAATCATCATGTTGATATAGTTACACATTCAATATTCAACATTTTACAGATCATCATGTCGATATATTTACACATTCAATATTCAACATTTAACAAATCATGTTGTTATATTTACACATTCAATATTCAACATTTTACAAATAATCATGTTGATATATTTACACATTCAATATTCAACATTTTACAAATCATGTCGTTATTTTTACACATTCAATATTCAACATTTTACAGATCATCATGTCGATATATTTACACATTCAATATTCAACATTTTACAAATAATCATGTTGATATATTTACACATTCAATATTCAACATTTTATAAATCATCATGTTGATATATTTTCACATTCAATATTCAACATTTTACAAATAATCATGTTGATATATTTGCACATTCAATATTCAACATTTTACAAATCATGTTGTTATATTTACACATTCAATATTCAACATTTTACAAATCATGTTGTTATATTTACACATTCAATATTCAACATTTTACAGATCATCATGTTGTTATATTTATACATTCAATATTCAACATTTTACAGATCATCATGTTGATATATTTACACATTAAATATTCAACATTTTACAAATAATCATGCTGATATATTTACACATTCAATATTCAACATTTTACAAATCATGTTGATATATTTACACATTCAATATTCCACATTTTACAAATAATCATGTTGATATATTTACAAATTCAATATTCAACATTTTATAAATCATCATGTTGATATATTTTCACATTCAATATTCAACATTTTACAAATAATCATGTTGATATATTTGCACATTCAATATTCAACATTTTACAAATCATGTTGTTATATTTACACATTCAATATTCAACATTTTACAAATCATGTTGTTATATTTACACATTCAATATTCAACATTTTACAGATCATAATGTTGTTATATTTATACATTCAATATTCAACATTTTACAGATCATCATGTCGATATATTTACACATTCAATATTAAACATTATACAAATCATCATGTTGATATATTTACACATTCAATATTAAACATTTTACAAATCATGTTGTTATATTTACACATTCAATATTCAACATTTTACAAATCATGTTGATATATTTACACATTCAATATTCAACATTTTACAAATCATGTTGATATATTTACACATTCAATATTCAACATTTTACAAATCATCATGTTGATATATTTACACATTCAATATTCAACATTTAACAAATAATCATGTTGATATATTTACACATTCAATATTCAACATTTTACAAATCATGTTGATATATTTACACATTCAATATTCAACATTATACAGATCATCATGTCGATATATTTACACATTCAATATTCAACATTTTACAGATCATCATGTTGATATATTTACACATTCAATATTCAACATTTTACAGATCATCATGTTGATATATTTACAAATTCAATATTAAACATTTTACAAATAATCATGTTGATATATTTACACATTCAATATTCAACATTTTACAAATAATCATGTTGATATATTTACAAATTCAATATTAAACATTTTACAAATAATCATGTTGATATATTTACACATTCAATATTCAACATTTTACAGATCATCATGTTGATATATTTACACATTCAATATTCAACATTAAACAAATCATCATGTTGATATATTTACACATTCAATATTCAACATTTTACAGATCTTCATGTCGATATAATTACACATTCAATATTCAACATTTTACAAATCATCATGTTGATATATTTACACATTCAATATTAAACATTTTACAAATCATCATGCTGATATATTTACACATTCAGTATTCAACATTTTACAAATCATCATGTTGTTATATTTACACATTCAATATTCAACATTTTACAAATCATCATGATGATATATTTACACATTCAATATTCAACATTTTACAGATCATCATGTCGATATATTTACACATTCAATATTCAACATTTTACAAATCGTCATGTTGATATATTTACACATTCAATATTTAACATTTTACAAATCATCATGTCGATATATTTACACATTCAATATTCAACATTTTACAAATCATCATGTCGATATATTTACACATTCAATATTCAACATTTTCCTGATCATCATGTTGATATATTTACACATTCAATATTCAACATTTTACAAATCATCATGTTGATATATTTACACAATCAATATTAAACATTTTACAAATCATCATGTTGATATATTTACACATTCAATATTTAATATTTTACAAATCATCATGTTGATATATTTACACATTCAATATTCAACATTATACAAATCATCATGTCGATATATTTACACATTCAATATTTAACATTTTACAGATCATCATGTCAATATATTTACACATTCAATATTCAACATTTTCCAGATCATCATGTTGATATATTTACACATTCAATATTCAACATTTTACAAATCATCATGTTGATATATTTACACATTCAATATTCAACATTTTACAAATCATCATGTTGTTATATTTACACATTCAATATTCAACATTTTACAAATGATCATGTTGATATATTTACACATTCAATATTCAACATTTTATAAATCATCATGTTGATATATTTTCACATTCAATATTCAACATTTTACAAATAATCATGTTGATATATTTGCACATTCAATATTCAACATTTTACAAATCATGTTGTTATATTTACACATTCAATATTCAACATTTTACAAATCATGTTGTTATATTTACACATTCAATATTCAACATTTTACAGATCATCATGTTGTTATATTTATACATTCAATATTCAACATTTTACAGATCATCATGTTGATATATTTACACATTAAATATTCAACATTTTACAAATAATCATGCTGATATATTTACACATTCAATATTCAACATTTTACAAATCATGTTGATATATTTACACATTCAATATTCAACATTTTACAAATCATCATGTTGATATATTTACAAATTCAATATTCAACATTTTATAAATCATCATGTTGATATATTTTCACATTCAATATTCAACATTTTACAAATAATCATGTTGATATATTTGCACATTCAATATTCAACATTTTACAAATCATGTTGTTATATTTACACATTCAATAGTCAACATTTTACAAATCATGTTGTTATATTTACACATTCAATATTCAACATTTTACAGATCATAATGTTGTTATATTTATACATTCAATATTCAACATTTTACAGATCATCATGTCGATATATTTACACATTCAATATTCAACATTATACAAATCATCATGTTGATATATTTACACATTCAATATTAAACATTTTACAAATCATGTTGTTATATTTACACATTCAATATTCAACATTTTACAAATCATGTTGATATATTTACACATTCAATATTCAACATTTTACAAATCATCATGTTGATATATTTACACAATCAATATTAAACATTTTACAAATCATCATGTTGATATATTTACACATTCCATATTTAACATTTTACAAATCATCATGTCGATATATTTACACATTCAATATTCAACATTTTACAAATCATCATGTTGATATATTTACACATTCAATATTAAACATTTTCCAGATCATCATGTCGATATATTTACACATTCAATATTCAACATTTTACAAATCATCATGTCGATATATTTACACATTCAATATTCAACATTTTACAGATCATCATGCTGATATATTTACACATTCAATATTCAACATTTTACAAATCATCATGTTGATATATTTACACAATCAATATTAAACATTTTACAAATCATCATGTTGATATATTTACACATTCAATATTCAACATTTTACAAATCATCATGTTGATATATTTACACATTCAATATTCAACATTATACAAATCATCATGTCGATATATTTACACATTCAATATTTAACATTTTACAGATCATCATGTCAATATATTTACACATTCAATATTCAACATTTTCCAGATCATCATGTTGATATATTTACACATCCAATATTCAACATTTTACAAATCATCATGTTGATATATTTACACATTCAATATTCAACATTTTACAAATCATCATGTTGTTATATTTACACATTCAATATTCAACATTTTACAAATCATCATGTTGATATATTTACACATTCAATATTCAACATTTTACAGATCATCATGTCGATATATTTACACATTCAATATTCAACATTTTACAAATCATCATGTTGATATATTTACACAATCAATATTAAACATTTTACAAATCATCATGTTGATATATTTACACATTCCATATTCAACATTTTACAAATCATCATGTCGATATATTTACACATTCAATATTCAACATTTTACAGATCATCATGTCAATATATTTACACATTCAATATTCAACATTTTCCAGATCATCATGTTGATATATTTACACATTCAATATTCAACATTTTACAAATCATCATGTCGATATATTTACACATTCAATATTACACATTTTACAAATCATCATGTTGATATATTTACACATTCAATATTCAACATTTTCCAGATCATCATGTTGATATATTTACACATTCAATATTCAACATATTACAAATCATCATGTTGATATATTTACACATTCAATATTCAACATTTTACAAATCATCATGTTGTTATATTTACACATTCAATATTCAACATTTTACAAATGATCATGTTGATATATTTACACATTCAATATTCAACATTTTATAAATCATCATGTTGATATATTTTCACATTCAATATTCAACATTTTACAAATAATCATGTTGATATATTTGCACATTCAATATTCAACATTTTACAAATCATGTTGTTATATTTACACATTCAATATTCAACATTTTACAAATCATGTTGTTATATTTACACATTCAATATTCAACATTTTACAGATCATCATGTTGTTATATTTATACATTCAATATTCAACATTTTACAGATCATCATGTTGATATATTTACACATTAAATATTCAACATTTTACAAATAATCATGCTGATATATTTACACATTCAATATTCAACATTTTACAAATCATGTTGATATATTTACACATTCAATATTCAACATTTTACAAATCATCATGTTGATATATTTACAAATTCAATATTCAACATTTTATAAATCATCATGTTGATATATTTTCACATTCAATATTCAACATTTTACAAATAATCATGTTGATATATTTGCACATTCAATATTCAACATTTTACAAATCATGTTGTTATATTTACACATTCAATAGTCAACATTTTACAAATCATGTTGTTATATTTACACATTCAATATTCAACATTTTACAGATCATAATGTTGTTATATTTATACATTCAATATTCAACATTTTACAGATCATCATGTCGATATATTTACACATTCAATATTCAACATTATACAAATCATCATGTTGATATATTTACACATTCAATATTAAACATTTTACAAATCATGTTGTTATATTTACACATTCAATATTCAACATTTTACAAATCATGTTGATATATTTACACATTCAATATTCAACATTTTACAAATCATCATGTTGATATATTTACACAATCAATATTAAACATTTTACAAATCATCATGTTGATATATTTACACATTCCACATTTAACATTTTACAAATCATCATGTCGATATATTTACACATTCAATATTCAACATTTTACAAATCATCATGTTGATATATTTACACATTCAATATTAAACATTTTCCAGATCATCATGTCGATATATTTACACATTCAATATTCAACATTTTACAAATCATCATGTCGATATATTTACACATTCAATATTCAACATTTTACAGATCATCATGCTGATATATTTACACATTCAATATTCAACATTTTACAAATCATCATGTTGATATATTTACACAATCAATATTAAACATTTTACAAATCATCATGTTGATATATTTACACATTCAATATTCAACATTTTACAAATCATCATGTTGATATATTTACACATTCAATATTCAACATTATACAAATCATCATGTCGATATATTTACACATTCAATATTTAACATTTTACAGATCATCATGTCAATATATTTACACATTCAATATTCAACATTTTCCAGATCATCATGTTGATATATTTACACATTCAATATTCAACATTTTACAAATCATCATGTTGATATATTTACACATTCAATATTCAACATTTTACAAATCATCATGTTGTTATATTTACACATTCAATATTCAACATTTTACAAATCATCATGTTGATATATTTACACATTCAATATTCAACATTTTACAGATCATCATGTCGATATATTTACACATTCAATATTCAACATTTTACAAATCATCATGTTGATATATTTACACAATCAATATTAAACATTTTACAAATCATCATGTTGATATATTTACACATTCCATATTCAACATTTTACAAATCATCATGTCGATATATTTACACATTCAATATTCAACATTTTACAGATCATCATGTCAATATATTTACACATTCAATATTCAACATTTTCCAGATCATCATGTTGATATATTTACACATTCAATATTCAACATTTTACAAATCATCATGTCGATATATTTACACATTCAATATTACACATTTTACAAATCATCATGTTGATATATTTACACATTCAATATTCAACATTTTCCAGATCATCATGTTGATATATTTACACATTCAATATTCAACATATTACAAATCATCATGTTGATATATTTACACATTCAATATTACACATTTTACAGATCATCATGTCGATATATTTACACATTCAATATTCAACATTTTACAAATCATGTTGATATATTTACACATTCAATATTCAACATTTTATAAATCATCATGTTGATATATTTTCACATTCAATATTCAACATTTTACAAATAATCATGTTGATATATTTGCACATTCAATATTCAACATTTTACAAATCATGTTGTTATATTTACACATTCAATAGTCAACATTTTACAAATCATGTTGTTATATTTACACATTCAATATTCAACATTTTACAGATCATAATGTTGTTATATTTATACATTCAATATTCAACATTTTACAGATCATCATGTCGATATATTTACACATTCAATATTCAACATTATACAAATCATCATGTTGATATATTTACACATTCAATATTAAACATTTTACAAATCATGTTGTTATATTTACACATTCAATATTCAACATTTTACAAATCATGTTGATATATTTACACATTCAATATTCAACATTTTACAAATCATCATGTTGATATATTTACACAATCAATATTAAACATTTTACAAATCATCATGTTGATATATTTACACATTCCATATTTAACATTTTACAAATCATCATGTCGATATATTTACACATTCAATATTCAACATTTTACAAATCATCATGTTGATATATTTACACATTCAATATTAAACATTTTCCAGATCATCATGTCGATATATTTACACATTCAATATTCAACATTTTACAAATCATCATGTCGATATATTTACACATTCAATATTCAACATTTTACAGATCATCATGCTGATATATTTACACATTCAATATTCAACATTTTACAAATCATCATGTTGATATATTTACACAATCAATATTAAACATTTTACAAATCATCATGTTGATATATTTACACATTCAATATTCAACATTTTACAAATCATCATGTTGATATATTTACACATTCAATATTCAACATTATACAAATCATCATGTCGATATATTTACACATTCAATATTTAACATTTTACAGATCATCATGTCAATATATTTACACATTCAATATTCAACATTTTCCAGATCATCATGTTGATATATTTACACATTCAATATTCAACATTTTACAAATCATCATGTTGATATATTTACACATTCAATATTCAACATTTTACAAATCATCATGTTGTTATATTTACACATTCAATATTCAACATTTTACAAATCATCATGTTGATATATTTACACATTCAATATTCAACATTTTACAGATCATCATGTCGATATATTTACACATTCAATATTCAACATTTTACAAATCATCATGTTGATATATTTACACAATCAATATTAAACATTTTACAAATCATCATGTTGATATATTTACACATTCCATATTCAACATTTTACAAATCATCATGTCGATATATTTACACATTCAATATTCAACATTTTACAGATCATCATGTCAATATATTTACACATTCAATATTCAACATTTTCCAGATCATCATGTTGATATATTTACACATTCAATATTCAACATTTTACAAATCATCATGTCGATATATTTACACATTCAATATTACACATTTTACAAATCATCATGTTGATATATTTACACATTCAATATTCAACATTTTCCAGATCATCATGTTGATATATTTACACATTCAATATTCAACATATTACAAATCATCATGTTGATATATTTACACATTCAATATTACACATTTTACAGATCATCATGTCGATATATTTACACATTCAATATTCAACATTTTACAAATCATGTTGATATATTTACACATTCAATATTCAACATTTTACAAATCATCATGTTGATATATTTACACATTTGATATTTAACATTTTAATTTACACATTCAATATTCAACATTTTACATCATGTCGATATATTTACACGTTCAATATTCAATATTTTACAGATTGTCATGTCGATATATTTGCACATTCAATATTTTATAGATCGGCATGTCGATATATTTACACATTCAATATTCAACATTTTACAGATCGTCATGTGTATATAATTTATATATGCTGTTCCCATGACTTACTGCAGCATTCAATATTCAACATGTTATAGATCATTATTTTGATACATTTTCACATTCCATTGTATAGTAGCTTTCCTCTAGAAAAACCTGACAGCTCGATATCAAATGGTTCAACCCTAACTACTTTTGAGTGATACAAATAGCATGTTATTGCTGAAATCACACATTCTTAGAAGCATTGGTTATCAATCTTTCATCGTGAGCAGTCATTATAATTCTGTCCTGATTATAGTGGAGCCATCATCATTTAATACAGTCTATAAAACCTTCCTTCCTTATATAGACCTGGCTAAATATATCTAGAAAATACGTGTCATGCTATTGTTTGACTCATTTCCTGTAATGGAAGTTCTAGTTTTAACACATCTTTTGAGTGATTTCCATAGCATACGTGTTTTCTGATTGTCATATTTGTAAGACAGTCTTGGGAAAAATGGTTGGCCGGTTTTGTGATAGAGGCTGTAAAGCTGGCTCTTGTTTCGTGATCCTGGTATACCGTTGTTGTGGTAGGGATATTGGAAGACCATCAGATATTGTTTCCTGAATGTATAAAGTTGATTTGGTCCAAAGGAAGCAGATATTTCACAAGAATGTGGTTTTGTTTTCATTTTCTCATCACTTTGTTTTCCCTACCAGATGCCAAACATTCTCCTATTAGATACGTTTAGTTACTCAAACCAAGAGATCGTTTTAAGATTCTAAGTGTTGCTTTAAGTGCTATTGTTTTTATTTCTCTTACACTTGGTTCACCTGGTATATTCGTCAGATAGTTTGTGACATTCTTTTCATTAGCCCAGGTGCTCCTATGAACGGGTATCATCGATACTTTCTAAGATTACAGTTTTTCTCATGTCGTACATAAGTTCTTGGTATTTTGTTATTTTATCCCTCTCTGTTCTGTTAAGGCCAACATAATAGGGAACGTTTATTTCAACTAGAATTGCAACTTTCTCCCTGTCAGGGTTAATAGCCCCATTTTTTTGGTGTGTAGTTGAAAAAAGTGGTAGGGCCGAAAAAAGTTTAAGTATGTGCAAAAGAGGAAGCCATACTTAACAAAAATTTAGTTTCTTTCGCATATGTATTTTCATATGAGTCGACAAATTTGACTTTTGTGCAAAAGAGGAACCACAAACTTCACATGAATGTGGTTTCTCTCCCGTATGTGTTTTCATATGAGTCGACAAATGTGACCTCTGTGCAAAAGAAGAACCACATACTTCACATGAATGTGGTTTCTCTCCTGTATGTGTTTTAATATGATTCAACAAAGTAGACTTCTGCACAAAAGAGTAACCACAAACTTCACATGAATGTGGTTTCTCTCCCGTATGTGTTTTTATATGACTCAACAAACTTGACTTCCATGCAAAAGAAGAACCACATACTTCACAAGAGTGTGATTTCTCTCCCGTATGTCTTTTCATATGAGCCAACAAATTTGAGTTATGGGCAAAGGAAGAACCACATATTTCACAAGAATGTGGTTTCTCTCCCGTATGGGTTCTAATATGATTCAACAAATGTGACTTCCATGCAAAAGAAGAACCACATACTTCACATGAATGTGGTTTCTCTCCCATGTTTGACTGCATCTGATTCCACAAAAAGTATATTCAACTGAGTGTATGATAATAAGCTTATAAGTTTCAACTTTAGGTCATTTCTATGAAGGAATTTAAAATTATTTTTAAACTTTTTCAATCACCAATGAAGAAAGGTCCTTCTCGCCCATTAATGGATTTCAGTTTATTGTTGCAAATTCTGGAAATATACAATAAATTTGAAAAAATAAAATTAATGTGGTAAAATTGAATTTATTATGTTGATTTTTATTAAAAATATCCACAACATTTATTATTAATTAAATTGAAAATAAAATGAGTTTTATGCAATACTGATTAGTTAACAAAATTAACTTGTTTCTATTGCAAATATTAAACGAAAATTTTCGCATTTCTTGATTTTACACATTAGAAAATTGATTACTCATATTATTTCATTCTTCAGAATATTGTTCTAATCTCGTAGTCTGCATAAATATCCTTTCTTTTCAATATTACTGAGGATTGAAACATTCACGAGTATTTCACTTACAACTGATTTTTACCAAGTTCTCTAACCATAGCACCATGGGGCCTTGCAGATAATCCCAGTATAAATTTTGTCACTATATTTTTAGTACACACATATATATATACAAACACCAAATATTCCGCACTAAACTAAATTATATATAACTTCTAATTAACCTATACATCATTTGATTCACCTTTTATTCCTCTATAATTTTACCTTTTTATATTTGACTTTTAATTGACATATTCTAGTGTTCACGTCAATTTAAAAAAAAATAACTTCTAATCAGGAAGGTAAAAAGAAACTCCATACAATTGAAAATTGTTATTTAAATATTTTATTAATATTTAGTAGCATAGCCCTCTTGCAATTTGACAGTCTTCAATTTTGGCTTTTTTTAATTAGTCTGTTGTAATACTCTGGTGAAAGGGCATGCTAATTTTCTTCAATTTTTGTTCAAAGTTCTTCCAGATTTGAAATTACATTATTGTGTTGCTCTTGCTTGATGTAATGCCATACGTTTTCGATAGGATTGAGCTTTGGAGATTCTGCAGGCCAACACAAACACGGAATACCATTCTCCTCAAGGAACATCTTTACATGAACGAGAAAGATGAAGATGACAAAGAAAAATTCGAAGCATATGGACTAAATGTAACGTTGTATAACCTGGAACAACAGCAATTACCATTAGAAATGATTTGTTTCCTAAAAGCTGTGTGAATGGAACATTATCCTGCATGAAGATTATATTAGCGTCCGAATTCCAACCAAAGTAGTGTAGAAAATGCACTCAACATATTAATGTACTTTGGCACATTAATTCGACCTTGAAAGTGAAATATAGGCCTTGGAGCATTGGCACTAATAACGCCCACACAAAAACTGAACCTCTACCACCTTGCAACTGTGTACCTAGGATTGATGCCGATTACTTTATTAGATAAACCAGAAAGGTGGAGATTACAAAGAGAAAGTGGACTAAATGTTACGTTGTATAACCTGGAACAACAACAATTACCATTAGAGATGCTTTGTTACCTAAATTATGGATATGTTAAGCTAGGTTAAAGCTCATTTTTTGCTGCAGAGTTTTGCCTTTTCGATTTTGTTATTTTTTAAATTGATATGAACACTAGAAAACAATGAAACGTCAAATATGAACAGGTAAAATTATAGAGGAATAAAAGATGAATCAAATGAGGTATAAGCTTACATTTGCAGTTTTTGAAAAATTTACAAACGTGGGTTTTCTTTTCATGGATGTAAAAAAAACTTTGTACTACTTATTACTATATTTTTTATAATTAATGGTTCCGATATCGTGTGAAAAAGTTAAATGGAAGATCTGGCTCGACATAAGGCAGGATTTAAAGAAAAGCCCACGAAGGTTTATCAGTGAATTCTAGTTGAGACTATGGGTCCAGCCAGTCCCCAAAATATGGAGATAGACGGAAAAGAAGAAACCAATTAAAGAGTAAGGGACTAGTACATGAAGTAAAGATAAGTAAATAGGCAGGTAGATAATTAGATATTAGTTATTGTGGCGAGATGGGCCATATACAGAGATTCTGCAGGAAGCATATCCAAGGAAACCGAGGCGTTTCATCTCTGTGATGCCTGATAAATGGAACAAGGGCATCGATGCACATAGTTGGTAAAATGGGTGCATCAAACTCCTTTTCAATAAGAATTCAGGGAGAGAATTAGAGAGCTCTGGTGGATAGGGGAGCAGAGGTGTAAGTAATAAAAACAATTTTAAGCACTTAGACAGGGACCTAACTATATGATAAAAACATTAGTTTAAGAACAGCTAATGGGCCCCAATTAATTGTAGAATGGCTCGTTCAATTAAGATTAGGGATAGGAAGTCAGTCTATCCAGAAGGACTTCTTTGTTACAGAGAATCTCAACACAAGTTAGAAGTTGATATGTTGCTGAAGTATAATAGAGATTTTTCTTGGGAAGAACCGATACGCTGAACTTGCGTATCAATATTGGAAGGCATGAACTCATACTGAAACTCCAGTATTGAAAACCATTTGAAGCAATAAAAGTTGATAGACTTAGAAAATAGATGAAATGCCAATATTTCATCAACAGTTCAGTTACTGGTCATTGATGAAAATATTTCTCAAAATTAGATCTAAAGTCTGGTAGGTTAAATTAAGTAAGGACAATAAAGCGAAAACTGTGTTCACTTGCCACCAGAGTTTATGTGATTTAGTTAATTTTCTCACATACGATGGAAAGTCACTTAGATCACATAGATAAGGTAGAGGCAAACCATGACAAAGTCAAATCGATAAAATTAGAGATTTCATCAATATCATGTCATATTATCGGCGATTTATACAAAAATTTCCGAGACAACTGAGCCGTTAGTTTGACGCAAAAAATGTGAGGTTCCAATGGAACAATACAGTCTGCCTTTGATGTTTGCCTAAAAACGAAGCTTGCAGATATCGTTATACTGTCTTATCTTGATCCTGAAAAGGACAACCGACTGTACACTGATGCATCCAATCATGTATTTGGGAGATTTCTGTCGCAAATTGTCTAAAGCAGTTAAAAAACATTTTACTTGTTATCACATAAAGTTAATGATATGCAGACGAGATGGTCGACTATAGAAAAAGAAGCATACATGATACACTACGCCCTTGATAATGCATAGTGCAAAGTTCCTTATCTATACTGATCCCAGACCACTGGAATATTTATAATACAGAATAGGAAAATAAAGATGTGGTCCTTATCTATACTGATCACAGACCGCTACAATATTTATTAAACTTGCCTATACAGAATAAGAAAATACAGATGTGGTCCTTTTGAGTATGGCTGCATATAACTGCACCATACAGTACCTGAAATAGAAGGAAAATGTTTGTGTGGATTTCTTGTCATGCACCGTTGAGACAAAAATGTTCTCTGGGAGAAATACGCCGACTACTTTATTAGATAAACCAGAAAGGTGGAGATCACAAAGAGAAAGTCAAAGCATATGGACTAAATATATAACCTGGAAAAACAACAATTACCATAAGAAATGCTTTGTTACCTAAAAGGTAGATATTTTAAGCAAAGGTAAAGATCATTTTTTTTAATGCAGTTTTTGCCTTCTTGATTTTGTTATTTTTAAATTGATATGAACACTACGATACTTTAATTAAAAGTCAAATATGAACGGGTAAAATTATATGCTCTGTGTTTTAGGAAACAGACTGTTAGTTATTTACATTATATAGATTTTGAGAATTGAAGTTTGATCCTGGTTACATATGTCAAGATATATAGTGTGTTATTAGAGTATTTTAATGATGTTGATCCCATGTGGCATGACATGACTTGGAAAAAAGAGACAAGAGTTTACTATTTACTGTTATTAGAGTCTTTTAATGATGTAGTAAATAATGGGAAACCAACAAATCACAAAAACAAACATAGAATCATTAGCTACTTTTATTTTCTCTACTGCTCTCCCTCGACTCAGGACTGCACTAACATTAACAAAGTCTCTGTCAGCACTCTCCCTCGACACTAGCGCACAAGTACATGTATTTGGTGACTTTAATGTCCACCACAAAAAACTGGCTTGGATTCTCTACTTACACAGATGCAGCGGGCAGCACAACACATAACTTCGCTATACCTAACTCCCTATAAGAAATGGTTATGTTTCCAACCAGTTTCCCTGACCAGCAAGAACAACACGCATAACTTGTAGATCTATTTCTGATGACAGTTCCCCAGGATTGTATAACAAATTCTAACAGCCCACTCGGGAATGCTGATCATCTAAACTCTAGACCCAAAACTGGAGAGTCAGTGCTCAAAACAACGAGGTATTATAAAAAGGCTGACTGGGAAGCCATCAGAGATCTTATCAGATATGCCCCATGGGGAAATATTTTTTCTCTTCCTGCTGAACAGTGCGCAAATAAGACCACTGAATGGTTTAAAACAGCAATTGAAGCACATGTTCCCATGCGGAAATTTTATAGCAAGCCCCACTCTCCCCAATGGTTTTACTTGCGCAACTGCCATTGCTCAAAGGCAGCATGCATACCACAGATTTAACTGACATAAGTCCAGTTCAAACAGACAGAAGTATATTGAAGCTAGAAGTAACATTAAGAAAGAAATAGTGACAGCTAAGAGAGAATTTACTGAAACCACTAAAAAACGCATCGAAGCACAAAAATTAGGAAATCGTGACTTCTAGAAAATCTACAACTGTAGTAAATAATGGGCGATCAACAATTCCCCCACTAACCAACAATCACGAGGTTGTTTGCTCAGCAACCGACAAGGCTAATATGCTTGCCAGTCGGTTTGCCTAAAACTCCACACAGGGCCCTTCCAACCAACCCCTGCCTGACTTTCCTTTGCGGACAGACGCCATGCTAAACGATCTACAAATCACCCCTGCTCAGGTGCATGCTATCATAAAAAACCTTAACACTTCAAAAGCATGTGGACCCGATCTCATCTCTGCTACCCTATTAAAAAAGTGCTCAACCGAAGTAGCTACAGTTCTCTCCAAACTCTACAACAAATGCCTTAATGAAGCTTGCTTTCCGGGCTGTTGGAAAACTGCTTCTGTGGTAACAGTATTCAAGAATTCTGCCGAAAGAACTGACCCATCAAATTATCGCCCCATTAGCCTCCTCCATCTTTTCGCCAAAATATTTGCGACCATAATTAACCAGGCTCTAGTCCATCATCTTACAGATGCTAAAGTTCTGACTGACAAACAATATGGATTTAGACAAGCCCGTTCCACAGCAGACATCCTCACTGTAATCTCTGAATGTATATACCATTCACTGGATACAGCGGGGAGGGCAGAGTGGTAGCTCTAGATATATCTAAGGCTTTTGACAAGGTATGACATGAGGGTCTCCTCAGGAGAATTAGATCATACAGTATCACTGGTAGAATACTTAACATAATTAAATCCTTCTAAGATAAGAGAAAAATCCAGGTTGTCCTCGACGGTCGTACTTCTAAACAATATGATATAAATGCGGGAGTGCCCCAGAGGTCTAGCCTTGGACCTCTATTGTTCCTAATATTCATTAATGAGCTCCCCGACAAAATTGGGATGGGTATATATGCTGATGACACCACACTCTATAACAGGCAAGACAGGAAAACAAATGAACATATATCAAAAGAAATGGCAAAAACACTAGAGGATGACTCCAATCTGTAGTGGAATGGGGACAAAAATGGATGGTCACATTCAATGCTGCAGAAACTAAACTGGTTTCCTTCAATAATTACAAGAAGCCTCCTCTGTCACCAATAGCAATGGCCAGTGACTCCCTGTCTGAGAGTACATCTTTCAAACTGCTTGGCCTAAAGTTCACAGGAAACATGAGTTGGAACAATTACATTGAAAGTGTTGCCAGGGCTGCTGAAAAGAAGGTAGGCTCTCTACCGTGCTAGAAAACTACTAACACCTGAAAGTATCCTGTACCTCTATAAGACCACACTTCGCCCATGTATGGAGTATTGCTGTCACATTTGGGCTGGTGCATCTGCTACTAGTCTCTCACTCCTAGACAAGGTTCAAAAGAGAGTTGCCAATCTCATAGGCCCTGAACTGTCATCTAAGCTTCAGCCTCTGTCCCATCGACGAGATGTTGCATCCCTCTGCCTGTTCTACAAGTATTTTAATGGTGAATGCTCTGGCGAACTGCAGACACTTGTGCTCCCACGACGTAGACACCCACGACAAACCTGACAGGCAGCTAAATCCCACCCCCACACAGTAGAGATCCCTAGATTTAAAAGATCTTTCTACTCCACTAGTTTCTTTCCCAGAAGCGCTAAACTATGGAATTCCATTCCAGGTCCCTGCTTCCCCAACTGTACTGACATACAGAAGTTTAAGTGTAATGTGAACCAACATCTTGCTGCCCAAATCCCAACATAGTACTCCAGTAGTTGTTGCCCCTAATAGTAGCCCCCTACACCAAAGTGGCCATGTGATTTGTTTGGGGTGAAAATGTAATAAAAAATAAATAAAAATGCTACCCCATATGGCATGACATGGAAAATAAAACAGACAAGAGTTTAATTGGTGTCGTTTGTTGAATGTGCACACGTATTTCTGCTTATATATATATATATATATATATATATATATATATATATATATATATATATATATATATATATATATATATAAATGGAGTGTGTAGAAGGCAGTACAATGCAGAGGTAACGGAAAGACACAAGCTGAAGCAGGTGAGAAAGTTTTATTAATACAACTTACAAATACATGTGTACATATTCATATATTTCTTATACACTTTATATTTACATTTGCATCGTGATCACCTGGGAAAGTCGGTCTGGTGGTATATCCGTGTTATATAATATTTCAAGGAAGCTCTCTTCATCAGATATTTATTTGACTTTGGATCAAACGTGCTGTTGTAAACTGTAACAGTTCCGTGGCAAACAATTTCCTGGAACTTTTTTTTGCATTTTAATTTAAGTTAGGGATTTTTTTGTTCCTTTCGTTGTTTTTTTTCTAATTTATTAATTTATTTTGTTTTTATTTATTTTATATATATATATATATTTATGATAGTTTATCTTTAGTTCAAACATGCTGTTGTAAACAGTAAGAGTCTAGTGGTAAATAATTGTCCGGAATTTGTTGATAGCATTTTAATTTAATATGATTAAGTTTTTTTTCTCTTTATTTCTAATTTATTTATTTATTTTTATAATAATTTATATTTTATATTGAAGAAATTTAATTAATTAATTGTGTTTCTGCGTTCTGGTTGAGAGGGAGTGGGGCATAGACTTTGAATAAATCGGTTTGTAAAGGGAGACTACTTGATGAGCTGATCTAAGGGAGATAACTGTTACAGATATTTCTTCTCAGTTAAGTGTATAACATTGCATTACTTTTTTATGTATTCATTTATTTATTTTATTTTAGTAATATTATTCCCATTCTGAGGGTATTTATTTAATTCGTTATGTAGTGTATATATACTCATTTACGGATTCTTGTATCCTTTATCTAGTTATATAGTAATATTCTATTGGCTATAATTATTTATTTATATATGCAATGTGTTATGACGAAATGGTTAGAAGTTATTTCGAGAGTGTTTTTAATTTTTTAACATATATTTACTTATTTGGATTTCTGTTTTTGGTGTATTATGTGTTATTTGTTATTTGCGATCAATATTATTAGGCTTACTTGGAGAAATCAATATGGCTATATTAGGCCATATAAACTTGTATGAGCACATATCCATGCAGCCATGTAGCCTACATGCTCGCGCCATCTAATTCATATATCATAAGTTTGCTGTTTAATTATTTGTTATTATTATTAATGTGTAGTAATCTTAAATAAGGGTTGCTTATTTATTATTTTGTTTATTTATTTTTACTTTACTTTGGATTTATTTTATTTTATTTTTAATTGTTATATAATGGTGGGATGGTTTGCGTTAAGAATAAATAGCCTAATTCATGTGTGAAGGTATCTGCGAACAGAAGAGGCTTGTGTTTGTATATGTTCTTTTACTCTCTCTCTCTATATATATATATATCTTTTACACGATATATATATTTAAGCTCATTATTTTCTCTTTCGTGTTGCTTAAAAAATTGATTTTGCATTGTATCATCTTGTTCTTTCGTCAGTAGTATTTTACTATTATAATAATATTATTATACTATTATTATTACTACTGTTATAATGGCACAGCATTTATTTTAAAATTTTCTGCAGGGATTGACATTTCTATTGAAAAAAATCAGTAACAAGATAGATAAAGGGGAATCTCTTTTTAGGAAAATAGTGCTGTTGGAAAATAAAAAAAACATTGGTTAAAGGATGTAGATTGATGATGTCTAGGGGTAAGTCGGACAATTCATGAACAGACCCATGTTAAACAATGAAAGTTTAACATGTGTAGACTTGAAGGATAGTGATAGGGAGGCGAGGATAGTTGTGATGAGACATGTGCCACAAGATCTATCAAAATTTAATGTTAGATCTGGCTCGACATAAGGCAGGAGTATAAAGAAAAGCCCATGGATGTTTGTCAAATGGGACATTGGATTCTAGTTGAAGTAATTAATGTTCATAGTTATACATAGTTATGCATTGCCATATTTGGATGATATTTTAAGATTCTCAGATACGATCACATAGATAGGGTACTAGCCAGTTTATGCAATTTATTTAATTTTCTCAGATACGATGGAAAGTCACTTAGATCACATAGATAGGGTACAAACCAGCTTACATAAACACAACCTCAGGTTGAAAGTCATAAAGTGTGAGATTTTTAGAAGTACAGTATCTGTGGTTCAATGTAAGTGAACAGGGTATAGAGCCAAATCTTAACAAAGTCAAATTGATAAAGTAAGAAATTTCATCAATATCACGTCATATTATCAACGAGTTATAAAAACATTTTTGAGACAACCTAGCCATTAGTTGACTTGACGATGAAATATGCAAGGTTCCAATGGGACAACACATGCTAGTCAGACCGCTAGAATATTTATTAAACTTGCCTATACAGAATAGGAAAATACAGACTTGGTCTTTTTGAGTATGGTTGCATATAACTGTATCAAACCGTACCTGAAATGGAAGGAAAATGTTTGTGTGGATCTCTTGTCATGCACCGTGGATTCGAGCTGAGAAAATGATTTTCCTCAGTAGAAATAGACTGAAGTTTGAAAATTCATCAGTATCGCCCAAACGTCCTATATTTTTGAGAGTAGATTTAACAGGCAGATGAGGAAATTTTTAAATTGAAGATGCGGATGAGAACAGTAAATCGTCTAAAATGAAACAAAAACAGACGAGACAGTGTATTACTTGTCGAAACCCAACAACAAACTATAAGGTTATATGTACCGTCGCATCATAGAAAAAGACTGTTAGTGTAGTATGATGATAATAATGGTCATATGAGCGTGGAAAAGATGTTTCACGCCAATAAGCAAAAGTATTTCTGTCCGTGTTCATTTAAGGAGGTGAATGAATACGTAGGCAAATATATTTCATGCCAAACCAGAAACCTGAGAAAACAACAACCTCAAATGCAAAAGTGCGGTTTGCCTCGTTTTCTTTTTGCAAAACTGATATTTGATATTTCCACCCCTACCCTACAGTTTTAGGTAACTAGTACATAGTGACGTTCATTGATATGTATAGTGCTTGGCCAGATGCTTTTGTGATCTCAAATATCAAGGCAGAAAATGTTAACAAAGTGATGAAGAAGGTATAGGAGGACCTCAACATACATCATGTGACCACATCATTTTATTTCCCCTAAAGAAACGGAAAATAGAAAGATTTCATAGGATGATGTATGACATTTTAGCAAACAATGAACAGTCATGGCATTTATACATAAACGAAATGTTGGCGACTGTCAGATTCCATGTGATCAAAATAATGAAATTCTCACAATACTGTAGGAAACCATATTATGTGGTTATAGAAAAAACAGGCCTAATCTCATATAGGATTAAGTACCAGTTGATGGGCTTCATGACAAACGTGCATGCATAACATCTGTGGGCAATGTCAATCAAGGAATGGGAAAATCCCAGCATGGAAAGATCGTCAAGGAAGAGCGCAGGAGTTGGATAGCAATTCAGTCACAGAACAAGCTGCTACCTTAATATGGAGGAGTCGACATCAACAGGAAAGACGGGATGAGGAGTCTGACATACCAATGATGAAGAGGAGAATCATGACACAGAGCATAACTTTGAAAATTATATATATTTTGGACACAAGTTATCCCCTATTTTCATCACTTGTAGATATCAAAGATGATATTAGGATCTGTTCGGAAAGACCTAAAGTAGGTTCAGTGTTTGGAAGAGGGGGAAGAGGAACAAGTGAGATGGGTTGGGTAAGATCTATTTTCTGTTTTTAAAAGAATATTCCTTTCTCAGGTTCGTTCCATGCATGATTAAAAAATAAATAAAAAAACAGATTATGAGAAAGACAAAAGAAATTCATTTTAACTTGATGCAAAAAGAAAGTAATTGGATGAGTTTTGACTCATCTGCAGCGTGTCTGGGTTTTGAAATGTAATAACACTGTTCGAGTGTAAGAGGCACATTAAATACTCTCATCTCTATAAATGATCAGTGAGATTCGAAACCAAGATCACAGTGACTGTGCCAGTTGCTCTATTATTGGACGAGTTTTGACTCATCTGCAGTTGAAGAGCAAATGCGGTGCATGTTCGAAAAAAATGGAAAGGAAGGTGATGAAAAAGACACATGCATGAAAGGTCATTTCTGAGAGACATGTTCGACACCAAAGTGATATTTTGAAACACAGTAAAGTGTGTTATTGGAAATTACTGGAGTAAATTATTTTGTATGCACTTATAAAACACTGTTCGAGTGTAAGAGTTACATTAAATATTCTCATCTCTATAAATGATCTGAGATTTGAAACCAAGATCCCAGTGACTGTGTCAGTTGCTTTATTACTGAGCCATAACCCAAAAGGAGCACCTCAAGGCTTGGTGGAAGCCATTATTTCTATAGCAGCAGCACCGACACCTCATAGTTTGAGATTTTGAATTTTGGTTACACATTAAAAGGCCATTTCTCAGGCAAACTGAGCACATGACAAATACAGAAATGAAAACATTCATAAAAGGGTTAATGAATGGCAACTCTCTTTCTTTCCTGGTACTGACAACACACTGAATGGTGATTCTACTAATTTCCCTGTTTCATTGGCATAGAAATGGCGACAGTCTGCATTGCACAATTGACCATCAACAATAAAACCAACAGTTTTGCCATTTTATCTTTTCTTTCCTTTATTTTTGTTACACTACCAACTCTTTGAAGTACACACACATGCTAGCCAAGTCAGTTACAATTTTCCCTACACAAATTCAGAACATCCACTTATGAAGGCCTCATTAATAATAACTCTAAACTTTTCATCTATCGCATTTAATTGCTTGATTGGTGGAAACATGGATCCATTCTACAATCCTTTTCTTATTTTCTAGTTTTACTAACGAATAAAATTAATAAAGTTGTTTTTAATGTTAGAATGAGACTTTGTCTTTCTATACTACAATCCTTTCAGCAGATAAATATAAATTAGCAAATTATGGTTAAACCAATAATTTCTCGGGTACATTCGATACAATGCTATCAAAAACTTCCAACTTTAAAACTTGAAACTGTTGTCAAAACATCACACTCCAAAACTCGACACTCTATTGTAAAATTTCCAACTTAAAAATTCAACACTCTTTCAAGTTAACTTGCACATGACTACGCACATAGCACGCCTTTATCCAACTTGTTCTTCTGTTTGTTTCACAAACGTTTTTATTCACCCATTTCATTTGCTTAGAAATAATGAGTCTGTATTGCACAAGTGGCCGTCTGTTAGAGAATAACAAGGCAAAAGCAGAAAATTATCTGTTGATCTGTCTATCTATCTAATTATCTCTGTGTCTATCTGTCTATATAATTACCTATCTAGCGATGAGTTGACAACAGAGATTTTAAGTCATTTTCGATGACATGTTTTGTGTTCCAGTTTGTGCAAGCATAGCTGAAGTTGGATTACAGACGCCGAGAAAGACAGATGGGATTAAATGTGTAACCCTTGTGAAGGAGAAGTCTAAAAATGGAAGCATAGAGGAAATCCCCAATCCAAAGATATGAAATCCTACACCGTCCTGGGTCCTGTTTTGAAGCGTTCCTTTAAACAGATTCGAACTCCCCAAGGACGTATGACAAACCTATCAGAATTAGCATAAACAGGTATGATGTCATGTTATGTTATATATGTAAATATGTTGACATGCAAGCACACACTGACACCTAGAATCATGCGCATCTACAATAAACATTAAAGATCTGATGAATTGTCCGTTACACAACAAACACAACATACATAGTGTGGTTAGAAGCAAGAAAGACAAGTCTTACCGTGGGTGCTCAGCAAGTGAGTTCAGGCGAAGAAAAGAAAGAATAAACATGGCGGCCAGCATTTTTATTTCATCCGTTTTCGCGTAATCTCGTGTGTGCGTGAAGATGGAAACTATAACATTATGTTCATTTCTCGGTGCTGGGTGATTATTCCCAATCAGGCAGGAGAGAAGGCAATGAGAGTAGAGAAAGAGGACTGTAGCGATAATCTTTCTTGAACCTTCCGTTTGTGTATTTGAGGTGACCCCCCCCCCATTATACTTCAAGCTATTTCGGCGATGGTCAATGCAGGCTTAAGCCACATGATTAAGCCTTTTAATGGCGACGGTGATGTGGTGGCGTGGCTTAAAAAATTTGACCTTGTAGCAAGGATTCAGAGGCTGGATGATGTGGCCGCAGTAATACCACTGTTTCTAGAAGGGGACGCACTGGTCCTCTATTTGGAGCTCAGCAAGCAGAAACAGGGTGATGCGGACGCCATCAAGGGTCGACTGATCGAAGCTTTTGCAGAGGGGCCTTTTGAGGCCTTAAATAAGTTGAAAGAGAAGAGGTGGACTGGTGAATCTGTTGATGTCTACGCGAATGAGATAAGGAGATTGGTTGAGTTGTCACATAGTAAAGATGACTTTCGTTACCGGGTTCCTGGAAGAGATATCGAAAAGGTTGCAGCACATCCCGGGAGTGGAGACGCTGGATGTGAGTGAGTTGCTTAAAACTGCAAAAATCTTGGTGAGCACCCAGCCCACGGAGCCTGGAGGAACGACAGCAATGGTACAGCAGGATGTGGGCAGGAATCTGCCGAACCCGGATATGGCATGCTTCGAATGCGGAGGCAACACATGAGAAGAGACTGCAGGAAGTTCTTGCAATGGACAGTGTGTTACAAATGCAATCGGAGAGGCCATTTAGCGGTAAAATGCCCAAGTTCAGGAAATTGGCGAGGGGAGGCCGACGCGCCAGTGGCCGCCCCAATTTGAGAATAGTGGCGCACCCGCAGCAGATGCCCAAACAGAAGATTGCGGTGGAAGGACGGGAAGTTATGGCCCTGATTGACACTGGCTGCACCACTACCATGGTGCACACTACCCTGGTTGGAAGATGGAAAGGGAAGGGTGAAGTAGTGGCATTCGATGGGTCGTGAGTGAAGTGTCAAGGGAGGAAGACCGTCACTATTGATATTGCTTAATGTCGGTCGGATGAGGGTCCATGCAATTGTCACTGATCGCCTGGTGCCTGACGTCCAAACCATCATTGGAATGGATGTTATATGCCGCCTTGGAGATGTTACCATCACATGTAACAACGTGAGGTTCGGACTAGCTGAGTGCGCAGTGATGGAGCAAGCCCCCAGAAGAATCAACAAGACCGGGGAGGAAAGAAAATTGTCGATCAAAGATCAGGACTTCCGAGCCGAATTCGACGGAGAGTGGTGGACGGTGGAGTGGGCATGGAAACATCAAGTGCCATCGCTGACAAACAGGGTGGCGTGCTACACAAATTCGCTTAGAGGAGGGGCGAGAAAGGAGTTTGAGCAAGATGGATTGAGGAGGGGATACTGATGCCTTGGACGGATGATGTGGAGTCGGGCATTTTGCCATTGATGGCCGTTCTGCAAACAACTAAAGGGAAAGTAAGATCGGTCCTGGATTTCCGAGAGCTGAACGGCCATGTTAAGTGCCATACGGGAGGCGATACCGTAGATGTGTGCAGTGAGACCATTAGGGAATGGAGGCAGATGAGTGGTGCATCTACGTTGGTAGATCTAAAATCTGCCTATTTGCAACTCCATGTTGCCAAGAAGCTCTGGAAATATCAGTTAGTCAAGTACAAAGGCAAAACCTACTGCTTTACGCGAGTGGGGTTCGGGTTAAATTCGGCACCCAAGATTATGTCAACTATCCTCAGGAAGATTCTAGAGACAATGGGTAAGGGAGAGGGGGTAGTGAGCTCATACATAGACGACATTCTGGTGAATGAGACTGTGGTAACTGCCAAGAAGGTGGTGGCTCATTTGAAGAGGTTCGGGTTGATCGCCAAAGAGCCGGAAAAATTAGACGGAGGGGCTGCTTTGGGCCTAAAACTGAAACAGGGTGTGTCAGGTGGCCTACGGTATCGCAGGGGAAACGAGATCCCACAACTGAAGCAGGAGCTCAACAGACATGAACTTTTTTCCATATGCGGAAAGTTGATCAGACATTACCCTGTTGCTAGCTGGCTTAGACCAGCATGCAGCTACATAAAGAGACACGCCAAAGGACGAGGATGGAATGATAAGGTGGGAGAAAGAACGGTCGCCATGATGGAAGAGTTCCTGAAAGAAGCAGAACGGGGAACCTGAAACATACCGCGAACATTGGATGGAGTCGTGTGGTGCGATGCGAGCAGCATTGCAACAGGGGTTGTTTTGGAAATTGGAAGAGTAGTTGCAGAAGATGCAGCCTGGTTGAGGAAAAAGAATGACGTCAGCCACATCAATATTGCAGAATTAGATGCGACTATAAAAGGAGTCAATCTGGCCTTGAAACGGGGACTACATGACATCTACATCAAAACAGACTCTGCCACGGTGTTTGCTTGGCTAAAGTCTCTCATTTCAAGCAAAAAAAGGATAAAAACGAAAGGGCTGCGGAGATGTTAGTGAAGCGCAGGCTTGGGGTGCTGGCTGAGCTGATGCAAGAGTTTTCTTTGAAGTTTTGCGTAGACATGGTTGCTTCTGAGAAGAACCGAGCAGATGCTCTCACAAGAGTGAAGAAGAGTTGGCTATTGCCAAAGAAAGATGTTTTTGCTGCATCGGATCTAGATGATGTTGGCATGCGAGAACTGCACAATTTGCACCATATGGGGGTAGAGGACTTGGTACTTAGTGAAAAAAGTCGACCCAAGGATCACCAAGGAGTAAGTGAGGCAAGTGGTCAGGACATGCGACAGATGTCAGTTGATTGATCCTGCTCCAAGCACGCATGAAGCTGGCCAATTGGAGGTGAGTGGGGCCTGGGAGAGACTGGCATGCGATGTCACCCACTACAGGGGTGGACTTTACCTGACCATGACTGACTGTGGGCCCGGGCGGTTTGCCCTATGGAAGAAGCTACATGAAGGAACAGGCAATGAAATAGCGGCAATCCTTGATGAGGTGTTTTTGGAGCGAGGCCCCATGGAAGAGTTGTTAACCAACAACAGGACTGCGTTCAAGTCAGTAGCAGTGACAGAAGTACTGAAGAAATGGAAGATCCAACAATTTTTCAGAGCTGCCTACAGACCCAGTGGCAAGGGAATCATGGAGAGAAACCACCGCACCATAAAGGCAGTTGCGGAAGGAGGAGGCACCTCACCTGAGCAAGCCGTCTTCTGGTATAACATGTCGCCTAAACTGGGACAAGTACCAGAGATGATCCGGCAACTGTCAACGTTTGCATATTCCTGGAGACATCCCAGGGTGGAGCCGGCAAGCCGAGAAGTAGAGGCCACAGGGACAATTAAACTGCACCACACAATGGAGTAGAGGTCGCGTGACTGGAAGGAACACTAGTAACAACATTGTGGTGGAAGGAGTCCTGAGGCACATTTTCGACATCAGACCAGTGGAGGGTGAAGCAGTGGAGGGGAGTGTGCAGCCACAGGAGGGGGATGAGACACCTCAGAGGCCAAGTAGAAAGAGGTGACCGCCACAGTGGATGAGAGACTACAAAATGTGATCTTGAGATCAGGGAGGCATGTGGTTAGAAGCAAGAAAGACAAGTCTTAACGTGGGTGCTCAGCGATTGAGTGCAGGTGAAGAAAAGGAAGAACAAACATGGCGGCCAGCATTTTTATTTCATCCGTTCTCGCGTAATCTCGTGTGTGCGTAAAGATGGAAACTATAAAACGATGTTCATTTCTCAGTGCTGGGAGATTATTCCTGATCAGGCAGGAGAGAAGGCAATGAGAGTAGAGAGAGAGGACTGTAGCGATAATCTTTCTTGAACCATTATACTTCAAACTATTTCAGCGATGGCCAACGCAGGCTTAAGCAACATGATTAAGCCTTTTAATGGCGACAGTGATGTGGTGGTGTGGCTTAAAAAAGTGGACCTTGTAGCAAGGATTCAGAGGCTGGATGATGTGGCTGCAGTAATACCACCGTTTCTAGAAGGGGACACACTGGCCCTCTATTTGGAGCTCAGCGAGCAGGAACAGGGTGATGCGGACGCCATCAAGGGTCGACTGATCGAAGCTTTTGCAGAGGGGCCTTTTGAGGCATTTAATAAGTTGAAAGAGAAGAGGTGGACTGGTGAATCTGTTGATGTCTACGCGAATGAGATCAGGCGGGAGAGAAGGCAATGAAAGTAGAGACAGAGGACTGTAGTGATAATCTTTCTTGAACATTCCGTTTGTGTATCTGAGGTGAAGCCCCCCCCATTATACTTCAATAGTCCGTTACACAACAAACACGACATACATAGTAACACGTCAACAATAAAACCAACTATCATTTTAACCTTTCTTTTTTGTTACACAACTAACACTTTGAAGCACACACACATGCTAGCCAAGTAAGTTATGATTTTCATTACACAAATTCATTACATCCACTTATGAAAACCCCATGAATAATAACTCTGATCATTTTCATCTATCACAGTTAGTGCTTAACAAAATACAAAATAGTTTAATTTTATGTCATCATCATTTTTCAAAACAGAATTAAAGTAAAAGTCTACTATCATAATCCGGTAAGTAATTATTCCAAGCAAAAACAAAAAGAATTTTTCAACATGTAAAAAATACACATAAAGAAAGAAAAAGATGTGATTTGTTCGTATCATTTGGATTATTTGGACTATTGTTCTCATCTTAATGTTATTTTTACAATGTTTGCACAATAAATAACACTCAAGATGAGAACAGTAGTCTTAATAATCTAAATAATACAAAGAATCATTTCTCAACATTTAAAAAATACACATAAAGAAAGAAATATGATTTTTTTGTATCATTTGGATTATTTGGACTATTGTTCTCATCTTAATTGTTATTTTTACAATGTTTGCACAATAAATAACACTCAAGATGAGAACAGTAGTCTTAATAATCTAAATAATACAAAGAATCATTGCTCAACTAAAAAAATTCAGAACCGTAATATTGTAATTTGTTTAAGAATCATATTTTTTAATTTAGTCAAAGTTATTTTTAAGGTCGTTGAATATATTTTTGAGAGAACTTAAAAAAAAGCTTAATTCGTGACATTTAGCTAAAAAAATAAAGCTTAATTTGTGAAATTTGGCTTAAAAAGTCGATGTTTCCAAAATGGGGGGGTCGATTTACTAGAGTGTTGTATTAGAAACAGAGTACACCTTAAAAATGGTAAATATTGAATTCTTTATATATATATATATATATATATAATCTGGTAGATTACTGAGTATTAGACTTCGTTGAAAAAAGATAAAATAAAAAAAGATGACAAAAAAAAATATACACAGTGGAAGGGTACAACTTCCATACGTGCATCGAGCATTTTTTTTTTTTACTTTAAACATATGAATCAGTTAAAAACATTTAAATTTAAAAAATTAAAAAAAAGAAAAAATATAATTATAAGTTGTTTTAATCCACGTCAAAAATCTTTCCAATCCTCCAAAAAATATTTTACAATGACGACTTTTTAAGGTTTTCATGAGTTCTGAAAACGAATATATACTTTAAAAGTGGCGCAGAGAAATAGTTTTCATGATATAACAAAATTATTTTTTAAAGAGTGGGGGATCACTTTTCATTATAAATTTAATGTCAAATGAGCACCCACCTTATGGCCACCTAGTAAAGTGCAAAGCGGACATTTTTTTTTTGTTTTGTTTTTTCCCGATTCCATGTTTCAATAAAGACACAGGGACATTAAAAAAACAAAAGTCATGAAAAATGTTACCAATTCTGTACATGAAAACGCATACAGAATTGAAAAAAAAAACGAAGTGACTATTTGCAGCCGGCTGCGGCTATTCTAAAATGCTATTCGCAGCCGGCCGGCGGCGAAACCGGAAGTTGTCGAGTCGACGGTATTGATCTCAAAATTATAAAAAAAAACCTTACCAGAAATTTATATTCACTTTATTGAAAAGAGCATAAAATTTCACATTGAACCTGAAAATTACGTAAAAATTGAACTAATAGAAAAATTTAGATCGATTTTTAAAGTTAAAAAAGTTAAAAAAAAAAAAAAAGTGAACTCGTAAAAATCAATGTATTTGTATACGTAAAAAAATGGCTGCTTGTAACATCGGAGAAACGCGCTTAGACATTTTGTAAACATTGTTTTTAAAAAATAAAAAATAATACTTCTATTATGTTTTAAACGACTGTAATAGTTTATTTTGGAAGTATATTTCATAAGGAAAATAAACAACCCACTTTAAAAACAGAAATTACGAGTTTTATATATTTTATTCGCAGTTTTTTGTTGGGGGTGTCAAAAATTCCGCCTAAAATTCTGATACACCTAGCGGGCGGGCAACGAAGCCTGTAAAATGGCGACAGGTAGAGCCAGTCTCCAGGGGTTAATACCATCTAAACGGTAAATTTGCTGTGGGGTTGATTATCAGATTCGTTGTCAGCGACCCGAAAACCTGTGTAAGAAGGCAGGACTAAAGTGATCGGTGTTATGAAAGAATGGTAATATCGCGGTTCAAAAATATCAGTAAATACGCTAATTTTATTAAAAATAAACTTTGCCAAAAAACACAAATTATTTACTAAAAACAAAAATATTTCGCAACTGAGCAAGTGATAAGCCACGCCCATGCCGTTCTCTGCATGAGTACCCCAAATTCTCCGCTGTGTTAGTAATGAAAAACTAAAACAAATAATTAAAATGAAAAGACATGTTAAATTCTCCGCTCAAAATAAAAAATGGGAGAGAGAAAAATTAAATTCGCCACTGTGTTGGTAATTAAAAATTAAAACAACTTATTTTTTACTTGTAAACTGGTTTATTAATTGTAGAAAACAAAAATAAACGAGAGAAAAAAGCAGCTCAAAATGAAAGAAATTGTTAAATTCTATTACAAAAGAAAACAAATTATTTTTACAATTCTAGCCAAGAATTTACTTAAGATTTGTCTGACGTCACTTCCGGTCAGCTGATGCGACCGGCTGCGAATAGCATTTTAGAATAGCCGCAGCCGGCTGCGAATATCAACGGTCAAAAAAAATGAAAATAAAAATACAACGTGCGCCATGTAGTAATACTTACGTTTTTGTTTTATAATCTGCTTTCGATTAACTTTATCTGCTTTTTCAATTTTTCAAATGTGATTGACTTTACAAGCTCAACTTAACATTCAAGATGACGAACGGAAAAGCAAGTTCGCAGAAAACAAAATTGAAGAGGAAAAATAAAAAAAAAGAAATCATTTCGAAATAGAGCCGATCTATTTGGTGAATATCACGGATAAAATTAATATTATTTTATTTAACATTTTAATATTTACATGAGAAAGAACAGATTACAAGTTTCATTTTTTATTAATTCTCTAATTCGCTGCAATTTAATGGCGGAAACTGTATTGACCGTTTTTTATGTTTTAAGTCAGTATTGAAAACAAAATCTGATAGATTAGTGAACATTCGATAATAATCCGATGAAAAAAAAGATGAAAATAAAAAATACACATACGTGCGCCATGTAGTAATACTTACGTTTTTGTTTTATAATCTACTTTCGATTAACTTTATCTGCTTTTATAAAGGAAACGATTTTTCAAATGTGATTGACTTTAGAAGCTCAACTTTGCATTCAAGATGACGAACGGAAGAGCAAATTCGCAGAAAACAAAATTGAAGAGGAAAAATAAATAAATAAATCATTTCGAAAAAAAAAAAAGAGCCGATCTATTTGGTGAATATCACGGATAAAATTAGTATTATTTTATTTAACATTTTAATATTTACATGAGAGAGAACAGATTACAAGTTTCATCTTTATTAATTCTCTAATTCGTTTCCCGTGCAATTTAATGGTGGAAACTGATAGTTTTTAAAGCCGCCTTTTCGTATTTTTATTTATTTATTTATTTTAGATTCCTGATTTTAAAAAAAAATTTTTTTATTGTGTTTGAAACATTTAAGCCTAAAATTAATCTGATGCTTGTGCAGTTTAACAAACACATAAAAAATGAAGATATTGGTGAACAATAGTTTATCATATTTTTTTTTTTAGATTTCCTATTTTTCTTTATCGTGTTAATTTTCTTATTCGTTGCACGTACAATTTAATGGGGGGGGGGGCTACCAAATGTCACCACAGAATTAGCCCCCCCCCCCCACTGCCATATTGGAAAGGACGTAACTTTATTATAAATTAATATTATCAATATAACTTTTGTACCATTTAAAAGAAGAAGGGCAAAATAAACTAGTAATATTTTTATTTTTAATTTAATCGTACGAAAATAATGAAATTGCGAGACGAAAATCGCGTTTACACAATTGGCGCTTTAAAATATATATACTATAATCAGTTGACTTACCAAGCAAAAGAAACTTCTTAAAAATTATTTTTTAAAAGATTAAAACGATTAAAATTCCATTATTTCAAAATGTTTTAATTAATTGTGTTGAAATTCTTTTTAAAATATTAAGTTTTAATATAAACATGACTCTTGTCAGCTATTTTATCACCAGATTAAAACCAATTTGAAAATATTATTGCACAAATATTAAGCATTTTTTAGGCCCCGCCTCATATTTTCTATGTGTCTTTTTACAGAACAAAATATGGAACCCCGTAGGTAACCAAATGAACATTCAGTAAAACCGTATTTCATATTAAATATACAAATGTTTATAATATTTTTAATCATTAACCTGTGTAAATCTTAAAACCTAACAAAATTATAACAAAGATTTATTATTAATTGCAGTTAGTGGGGGTCGTCAGGCCTTTTTAGGAACTAACTTCCTCCACAAATAAATAAAAATAAAAAGAAGAAGACTTACATGCAAAACAAGCGGAGGTTTATTCACAGAAACCAACCATTAACAAATAAAATATAATTCTCTTTATAATGAGTGCTGAAGTTCTTTTGAGTGTTCGTATAAAAAAAGGAGAATGTCTTTTTTTGCTGAACTGTTCATATGTTAAAACATGGTAAGAGAGGCAATAGGTAATGTTCGCCTGTGAAATTGTATGAAGCGCGTGGAGCGGTGAAAATGGAAGAGTGATAGTAACACGCGTGGAACGTCCGAATGAGAATGCAGTTGAGAGAGAGATTTGATATTTGTGTGTGCTTAAATACTATTTGGACCAGCTCCCAGCGAGCTTAAGAAGAAAAGTTTAGAAAAATGTCCTTGGAGAAATCTCATTGGATGGAAACATCATGTGGGGTGCTCTGTACTACGTCCGCTCGTTTTGAGTCGATTTAATATAAAAGGCCACGCCGGAATTTGCGTGGGAGTTATTTGTTATTTTTCACACGCCAACATAATCATAATCAAACTGCGCGCCTAAATTGTATTTATTTTTATAACAATTTTTAATCTGAATCTTAATCGTGTCAACTCGCACAATACTCCCCCCAGATTGAAAAAAAAAAAATCTTTTTCAATATGTAATGTATTCCTTGAAATCTTTTGGCCAGTGGACTTTCCTACCTGTTTTTGTCGTATGTTTGATGTTCCCGTCATTTTCCGCTGGACTCCCATGTTCTAAGGGAATTTGTTCTGGTGGGGAAATTGTCTGAGGGTATTCCTCAATGTATGCTGGTTTAATTCGGTCGATCGCGATGTTGTCTTTCCTGTCTTTCCTTTGGACTGTAAAATATTGTTCACTTCTGTCCAAAACTTGGTATGGTCCTGTGTAATTTGGACAAAATGGCTTTTTGACTGTATCACAATAAAATGTTGTTGTACTAAAAGGTACAGGCATTTCCTTCAGTTGCAAAGACGTTTTCTGTTGTACGTCAGTGAGTGTCTCATCCGTCTTTTGTTCTTGTGCAATTAATTTCATACTCAACAAACTGGAATTTAGCGAAATTATTGCAGCGCAGCTCGTTATAATGCGTCCACCACGATGTTTTCTTGTCCCTTGACGTATATGATGTCTGTGGAATATTGAGCAATATAATCACGATGTCTGATTTCTCTTGGGCCATATTTATCTACATGTGTATGTAGTGCATACGTTAATGGTTTATGGTCAGTGTAAATACAAAAGTTTCTTCCTTCTAACAGATGTCTAGAATGTTTAATTGACAAATAAATTGCTAATAGCTCCCTTGTAAAGGCACTGTACTTTGTCTGTGTCTTGCTCAGTTTGGCTGAGAAAAACGATATAGGGGTCATTGTATCCCCTGTCAGTTGGTGTATAACTGCTACTACAGTTATGTCTGATGCGTCTGTTGTAAGTGTAAGTTTCGATTCTTCACTGTCCTTAATATAATTCAATTTTGTGAAATTGACTAAGGTAGTTTTAGCTTGATGGAAAGCTTTTAAAGCTGATCCTTCCAGTTTTAATTGTTGGTTTTTCGTTTTGTTCTTCAATAATGACGTTAACGGTGCAAGGATTGTGGAACAGTTGGGTAAAAATTGTCTGTAATAATATGAAGCGACGAACTTGTCTAACAGACGTAGGTTGTGGAAAATTCATAATGGCACTTACTTTTTCGGGTAATGGTGATATACCATCCTTATCAATTGAATGTCCAAGGAAATTAACTTCTTGCTAACCGAAAATACATTTGTCCAAGTTTAATTTTAAAACGTAATGGGACAATTTTTGGAAAGCTTGTTCTAAGTGTTGTTTATGTTCGTTGAGGTTTCTACTAGTAATTAGGACATCGTCTGCGTATGCGAATACGAATGGAAGGTCCCTAAAAACCTCGTCTATTAACCTTTGGAAGGTTTGACAAGCGTTTCTAAGTCCGAATGGCATTCTGACGAATTCGTAATGTCCAAATGGTGTGGTCAGTGCTGTTTTATGGATATCTTCTTCCGCCCCCGGTATTTGGTAATATGCTTTTACTAAATCCAGTTTGAAAAATACCGTGGCATTTTGCAGTCCGATTGCGAAATCATGAATGTGTGGGATAGGGTATCTATCCGGTACGGTTTGTGCATTTAATCTCCTGAAATCGCCACAAGGACGCCATGTTGTTGCGTCTGATTTCTGTACCATATGTAGAGGAGATGACCACACACTTTTGGAAAGTCGGATAATTCCTTGTTATAACATGCATTGAAATTCGTCTTTTGCGATCTTGTACTTATCCGGCTTCAGACGTCTGGGGGTGGCGTAGACGGGTTGTCTATTCGTTTTAATATAATGCCTTGCACTATGTTTAATATTATCCGTGACTTTGAATGGCTGAGTAAGTTGTGGGTATTTTTGAAACAGCCGACGAATGTACGTCTCTTCAGGTAAGGCAGAACTAATCCCAGTAGACTGGTATCTTGTGGTGATACCTTTAATTACGACTTTTGTTTGGTTATCAGTCAGTGTGCGATTAGTCATGTCTACTGATAGATTAAATTGTGCTAGGAAATTTGCTCCTAATATTGGTGTCGTCACGTTGGCTATGGTAAAAATCCACGAAAATGTGTGACGCAAGCCGAGATTGACGCTTAAGTACTTTTCACTATATGTCGGTATTTGAGTGCCATTAGCTGCCTGGAGGTGGTAAGGCTGTGGAGTAGCTTTCTGTTTACGTAGCGGTGGTATCACGCTTATTTCGGCTCCAGTGTCTATTAAGAAGTTATATCTGTGATTACTGTCATGAATAAAAAATAGACGACCTTTAGTGGAAAATCCAGCGACAGTTGTCGTCACTACTGGCTTGAATGATCGTTTCCCTGGTTCTTGTTTTTACAAGAACAAGGATAAGTGCAACGCCTCGCTTCTGTGCCGAATTTTTTGTGGTAAAAACAGATTTCGTTCGCTCGTTCTCGTGTGTTGCTTCGACCTCTACTAAAACTTTGTTTTCGGTAGTTAGGTCGTTTATTAAATGAGTAACGACGGTTTATTTGCATTAATTCCTGCAATTGACGAGTGAGATTTTCGACCGTATTTTTTAGTCCAGCTACTTCGTCGTCTCTCGTCTGTATTGGCTGTGCTTGTGCTGAGTTTACTTTGCGGTTCCTCAGATTTTCATGAATTCGGTCTGCCATGTCGGCGAGCATTTCAGTGCTTGTTTCTTCTGTTGTGGGTGCCAGAATTTGTACTGTTGTGTCTGGGAGTTTATCCAGCCACAAACTTCTCATTATATTTTAGGACATTTTGTTGTCCCCTAGCAATGATCGCATGTATCGTAAAAGTTGCAATGGTGTGCGATCTCCCAATTCTACTTGGGTGAAAAGATTGCGTAACATTGTCTCGTTTGATAAGCCAGTCCGTCTCAAAATGGCCTCCTTAAGTTTATCGTATGGATTATTTTCTGGCACGTTCTCCAATAAATCATTCACCTCTTCGACGGCGTCTGCCGGGAGTTTTTCAACCAAATAACAATACTTGGTTTGCTGAGACGTAACTGTTTTGCGTTGAAAAGGGCCTGGATCTGGATAAACCACGTCTTTATATTGGTGGGATTAAAAGCTGGTATATTTAGCGTTAATGTAGCCAGAGGTGTCTCAGCACGAGGAGGTTCCATTTTTCTGTTTTTCATTTGAAAGTAATTTTAAAGCCTTTAAACTGTCGGTTGACTTGTTTCGAGTACGCAAAGCTTGAAATCGTGATCGAAAAAAAATGTTGCTTTGGCTAGGGTCTGTGTTTCTGAGGTCTGTTAAGCTGCCGAGTGAAGTTCGAGATTGTGGTAGATCATTTTCTGAGGGGTTTTACATGCTCGTGTTCACGTTTGGATCGGCTGAATTGTAGCTGTGTGTGTTCATTACACGTTATTTATCACCAACTCGTTGTTAGGGGGTGCCTGATGAGCAAAAGTGCTGTTTTGATGCTGAGTCATGATTTGCTTTTATAGTGACTATCAGCATAACTCGCTAACTTGTTGCTATATTGTACTGAGATCCACGCTTTGTTTGACGGCTTGTATCATCCCTTGAGATTCGCGTTTTCTTTTTACTTCCTTTGAGTGTTACCTCATGCATGATATAGCAAGTAAGTTAGGAAACCCCATGTAGCTTGTAAGGAGATTCCATTGTGCATGTAATGTTCTAAGTCGGGTCACCAACTTGTGGGGGTCGTCAGGCCTTTTTAGGAACTAACTTCCTCCACAAATAAATAAAAATAACAAGAAGAAGACTTACATGCAAAACAAGCGGAGGTTTATTCACAGAAACCAACCATTAACAAATAAAATATAATTCTCTTTATAATGAGTTCAGAAGTCCTTTTTAAGTGTTCGTATAAAAAAAGGAGAATGTCTTTTTTGTTGAACTGTTCATATGTTAAAACATGGTAAGAGAGGCAATAGGTAATGTTCGCCTGTGAAATAGTGTGAAGCGCGCGGAGCAGTGAAAATGGAAGAGTGATAGTAATACGCGTGGAACGTCTGAATGAGAATGCAGTTGAGACAGAGATTTAATGTTTGTGTGTGCTTAAATACTATTTGGACCGGCTCCCAGCGAGCTTAAGAAGAAAAGTTTAGAAAAATGTCCTTGGAGAAATCCCATTGGACGGAAACATCACGTGGGGTGCTCTGTACTACGTCCGCTCGTTTTAAGTCGATTTAATATATAAGGCCACGCCGGAATTTGCGTGGGAGTTATTTTTTATTTTTCACGCACCAACATAATCATAATCAAACTGCGCGCCTAAATTGTATCTATTTTTATAACAATTTTTAATCCGAATCTTAACCGTGTCAACTGGCACAGTCTCTAATCTTTCACATACAATCAAAAAGTAATCGGAAATCTACAAAAAAATTATGATAAATCGGCTTTCAAAACTAATGCACCCTATTTTTGCCCGCCCATTTTTGCCCGTACTTACATAAAACCGTGTTTTCTTTTTTGAATTATTGAAACTGAATTATAATTTTCATGTAAAAATAAATTTCGAAATCGAATAAATTAAAAGTAGTTTAGTTTACTTGACAAAACAGAAGAATTAAGTTCCAAGATTAACTCTTAAACTGTCTTTTCAATTAAAAAACATATTTTTTAAAATATAAATAAATTACAATAAATAATTATAAAATTTGTTTTCTTTTTAAAATTGTTGTCTGTTTTGCATGCATTATGTCCCTTTAACAGTTATCTCCCTTGGTCGGACATTTTTCTTTTAGAGTTTTCTCTGATTCGTCACCGGCAGGTTGACCGGTGTTTTACTCTGTAATTGTAGTCAGCAACGTTTCTAGCCACACTTATCTATGTTTTATCTTCTGTTGTCCTTCGCCATTTGAAGCCATCTCCGGTAAGAAACATTATATATCTCTTTCTTTTTAATACTTTTATCGTTATTTTTTAAATATTATTTCATCTTAACTACGAACTTTGTTTATTTTCTTTACCCACATGTCAGACCCCCTTACTTCTAGTTGTGTTTTTCATTTAATTATGCATACGACTCCCCATTCAGCCCTCTATAGTCGTATGAGTTCTCTCCCCCTTTATAACATCTCGCTTCTTATTTTTTGTTTGTTTGTTTCTTTCTTTCATTTTCATTTTTTACCATATCTACTCTCAATATGCGTGTGTTAATTAAAAGGGTTAAAAATATAAACACATCGAACTTTCTAGGGGAAATATTAACTTCCGGTGAATGCTGGAAAAATATCGTAAGTAAAATGTCGTTTAGTAAAATCGTTACTTGTATTTTAAACTAAATATTTTATCGTGGTTTATTTTTTGTCATTTCATTTAACTTAATATGAAAATGGATAATAAACTTTAAAATATCAATTATTGAATGGATTTTATTATTTCCTTTTCTTTAAAAACTCAATTTTATTTTTATGGATACATGTGACCAGCCAGCTGTCCAGTTACACCGATATGATGACTAAAATCCCAAATTATGGTCTTTTTAAATTTAAACATTGTAGATGTTAACAATTAGAAATATTTTAAATATTTCAGGAACATTACAATAATATTATTCATTCAATATTTTCACAAAAAAATAATATTAATGTGGTTTTAATGATAAAAATTATCACAAAAGTTTTGCTTCCATGGTTTATAAAAATCATTAATCTTTCAATATCCTCATTTAGCTAAGCCTGCATGATGAACACTCTTTACAAGAAAACATTTACGTTTGAACGATTTGAATTAATATTCTTAACACGTAAATAAATGTTATTTCATCTAAAAACAGTGATTTCGTGTTTTTTGTCAAGTGTATAAAATAAAATGGACTTATGCGCGACGTCTCTTGTAAAATCCCGCTTTAGAGGTGTGGGGGTGCTAATGAAGCTATTTTTTTACAAACAACTTTTATTTTTAAATTCAATATCGTAAGACTTTACTAATTATCTTTGAAATAGTCGCAGAAAATTAATATTTATCTTTCAAGCGATTTTTGGCATTTATTTAACGTCTAAATTTAACCGAATTCCCAAGTTTCTGACGTCGCCGTGAAAACATTTTAAATTATAATTTTTTTTCATGTATAACTTTTTTTTTTTAACTTTAGACTTTTATCCTTTTAACACAATACAAAAATTATCGAAAATCTCAAAAAAGAAAAGAAAAATACGTTTATCAGTTTCCGCCATGAAATTGCACTTACCATGCATGCACCGAATTATAGAATTAATAAAAATGAAACTTGTAGTCTGTTCTCTCTCGTGTAAATATTTAAATGTTAAATAAAATAATACTAATTTTATCCGTGATATTCACCAAACAGATCGGCTCTATTTCGAAATGATGTTTTAAAAAAATTTTCCTCTTCAATTTTGTTTTCTGCGAACTTGCTCTTCCGTTCGTCATCTTGAATGTTAAGTTGAGCTTGTAAAGTCAATCACATTTGAAAAATCGTTTCCTTTATAAATAAATAAAGTTAATCGAAAGCAGATTATAAAACAAAAACGTAAGTATTACTACATGAATTTAGTATCGATTTTTACGCATTTGCAGAATAAGTTAAAAATGCAAGGGAGATAACTACATTCATTAAGCGATTTATCCTAATGAAAATGTTGATTTATCGTTGAAAATTTTTCGCTGTCGATTGTGTTTTCTTGTTTCTTGTTTTCAATATTGATTAAACATAAAAATAACTTTTTTTATCGTTTATCAATTTTATATATAATTTTTTATTTATTTTATACATTTTTAATGCTTTGTAACTGTTTCACAAGTTGAAAGTAAAAAGAAATTGTCTTATTTTTTTTATTTTCATCAGCAAATTATTCTATAGTTTCCTAAGTGTGCTAAAAACGAATACATATTTCAAAAGTGGCGCAGAGAATTGTTATCATGGTATGAGGAAACTATTTTTTCATCAGGATCAGTTTTCTATATAAATTTAATGTAAAATAAGCACTTACTTTATGGCCACATGGTGATATTTTTTTATTTGTTTTGTTGGCCTTCCTGAAAGTCGTTTTGGTAAATTGTAATATACTTTCCACCTTAACAATCATCTTTAACATTACAACTTCGATAGGTTTTTGGTATGCTGAAAACGAATATCACATTTAAATTTGATGCAAACAAGAAGGTATCTGGATATAAAAACTATAATTGTTATCAGTGGTGGCCAATTAAGCATGCATTTGCACATACAGAATTGGCCACCACCGATAACATAAGGAATTACATTGCTTAATATTTGAAAAACTACTTATTTGTGGCAAATATGTGTGCGCACTTGAACACACAAAATAGTCATATATAAAAATGGTCATCATTGATAACATAAGGAATGACACGTATTTGTATACAGATTATACTTTATTTTTGTTCTTTAATGTCCTCGTGTGTTTATCAAAAGAGGAAATCAGAAAACAAAAAATACTCTTCGCCCAAAAAACGAATGCAAAACTGACCTCCTTCCTACGTGGCCATAAAGTGAGTGCACATTTATGTTTAATTTATATTTAAATGTGATCCCTCACTTTTTGAAAAAATCTCTGCACCATTTTTTTAAGCATATATTTGTTTTTAGCACCCTCGAAAACTGATAAAAGTCGTCATTGTAAAGGGTTTTAGGGGCTTTTGAAAAATTCTAGACATTGACCAAAACAACAAACCTCACAAATAACTTTTACTAAATTAAAAAAAATAATCATGATTCTTAAACAAATTACAATATTACGATTCTGATTTTTTTAGGTGAGAAATGATTCTTTGTATTATTTAGATTATTAAGACTACTATTCTCGTCTTGAGTGTTATTTATTGTGCAAATATTGTAAAAATAACACTTGCCAAATATTTACTTACCGGATTGTAATAGTACTCTTAACTTTAATTCTGTTTTGAAAAGTAAAAGCGACACAAACTGTTTTGTATTTTGGGGGACATTAACTGTGATAGATGAAAACATTGGAATTGTTATTAATGAGGCTTCCATAAGTGGATGTTTGTCATGTGCTCAGCTTGACTGAGACATGCCATTTTATTTGGTAAAATCTCAAACCGTGAGGTGTCAGTGCTGTTGCTATAGAACTAATGGTTTCCACCTAGCCTTGTGGTGCTGATTTTGCATAAAAATAACTGAATACTTTCAATTATCATAAATAAAATGTAAATGTGATTAATCCCTCATTGTAAATAGTAGGGTGTATGCCTCAGTAGTAGAGCAACTGGCAAAGTAACTGGGGTTTTTGTTTAAAAACACTCAGACCTGCACATTGTCTGACACCACCGCAGGGACAAAGTAAGAAGTAAGGACATTAAAATATAATTTAGTCTTTTTTATGTGGATAAAAAACATTTATTTCAATAATTTCCAACAACCCACTTCACTGTGTTTAAAAATATCACTCCCGCATCGTACATATCTGTCAGAAATGTCCTTTTTGTATGTGCCATTTTCCTCACGTTAATTTTCACTTTTTCGACCATGCAGTCCATTTTTTCTCTCACTGCATATGATTCAAAACACGTTTGATTGCTGTCTTTTCTCATCATGTGCTTTTTTTCTGCCTTTTTCTCTTCTCCTTCCCATGATATCAGTATGTGCACACTTGCTTTATTTGACTGACATCAGTATACATACACTTGCTTTATTTGCATATGTGCTAAGATGGTGGCTGCTTATATTTTCACTAGCTAGCTATCCTACAGCTGCTGCTGATTTTCTCACATGAGCACCATGCACGTTATATTACAAGAACATGTGTTTTTGGATAGCTGAATTATCTATGCAGCATTTAAATACAATTTGAGTTTTATATCTCTTGTTTCTTTCATAATTTATTTCAGCTGGTAAGACCCTTCTGGAAATTTTTTAATCCAGATATTTTGAAAGTTAGTTTAAAAAAAATGAGATTATTTTAGATTTTCTATTGAAAAACTAAAATAATCTCAGTTTTTTTTTCAGTGTGATTCATGAATTTTTCTTGGTGTTGGATTGTATGTTTTATTGTTAATTCTTCTTGTTATTTATTACTGTTACTCCACCTTTGCTATTGTTATGGACTTTTATTTTTCTTCCAGTTATGACTGAAGGTAGCCTTGTGTCCATGGAAATTAAGTAAGGAGCGTTATCCCCCTCTTGTTATTTGTATGAACTTTTATTTTTCTTTCGACTATGAGTAAAAGAACCTGTGTATCTATCTTTTAGATTCCTTACCATATGTTTGTTATGAAATTTGCATACTTTTCACATGTTATCTATGATAATCATCTGGGAGGATGTTAGCAAGTAAGCTTTTAATCCCCTTCCTCATCTTGAGGGTCAGAGAGGATAAACTCCTAGTGATTGTCACAAGTAGAGTAGAGGTGTTTGTTGTTATTTAGATATAGGGCACTTTACTTTCATTGGGTGACAAAAGGACATCATTTCTCAGATTAGCATGAGAAAAAGCTGATCATTTCACAAGGAGGAGACGTGCTTGTTAGTTCTATTTAGATATTTGATTGTCACAGCTTGAGGTCAGAGAAGATAAACCTAGTCATTCAATTTAGATATAGGGCAACTTACTTTAATCAGCTGCTAAAAGGACATCATTTCAGAGTAGTATGAAAAAAAGCTGATCATTTCCTGACATATTTCCCCTTCAATCATATGAAACTAACAACAATTCCTTCTTTTCTCTACCTGCATAGATAAAACTCTCCTCTGTCTATATAGGAAAAGCAAGAGAAAGAAGTGATAAGATATACAATTCTCCTGACTATGATTTGTCGTAGTGATGAGGTTTTGATTTTAGTCTAAGAGTATATGAAACGTGCTACAGGAGGAAAATGTTGGTTCCTTTCATATTTCACCTCTCTTAGCCATCCTCCAAATTATGTGATTAAAAACAAGAAAATACATTTAGACGACAAAACACAATTATAACACAAAAGAACAAACAATAAACATTCTACAACATTTAAAATCAGTGTTGAATGTATTCCATAGGTCACTTAGTGTTTCAGTATATGTGAAAATCATTCTTTCTTTTTCATTTTTGTCTTTATTCTTTTTTTTATTTACATCAACAGTGCCAGCAAAAAGAAAGTATGCACATGTAATTTTTTTCCAATTTTTTAAATTGACCTGAACACTAGAATATTTCAATTAAAAGTCAAATATGAACAAATAAAATTATAAAAGAATAAAAGGTATCAACTGAGGTATACTTAGTTTAAATTTACAGTTTTTTTAATTACAAGTGCGGCCTTTCTTTTTGCCGTCTGTGTATATTCATAAATTTGAAAAAAAATGATCTCTTTTTTCTGTCTTTATGAATATTAATCGTATAAACAATTTTCAGAGTCGTTTCTATCTTGTTAATTAAAGTCATTACAGTTTTTTTTAATTTTCTTTCTAAAATAAGTTTTTTTCCTTTGGTTTAACGCTTTGGTCGGTCCTGTCAGTTTTGGAACCAAAAGTATTGAATTCTGTTACTTATCATAAAAATGCTTTAAGATACGAAAATAAAATGAAATATTCCCATTTTACATCCTAGCAGTGTAACGACATGTCATTTTACAATGTGCTTCATTCATGTGTATGTAACTAACATACCCACTGAAAAATGGTATGGTCTGGTGATTTATTGATGAGTGAAGTAGCTATCCTTTTAGGTGGGGAAGTAGTTGGTATTGGAGTCACAGTGGGCAGTGAATTTTCTTCCACAATGATAACGTCAGCTGATTCATCAATAATGTAACGGGACTGTACCATTTTTAAGTGGGGGTGTTAGTTACATACAAATCAATGAAGTACCTGGTAAAAGAACATTTATTTCATTACACCACTGAGACGATAGATGACAACCGACCTAAGGATTAATGTCTTAATATGGGAGACATAAAATGACACACGATTATTCCCATGCATGTTTACTGCTCGAGTTAATAAAAAATTCATTTCTTTTGTCTCATAATGTTTTTTTTTCACAACTCAATCTTAATGATTTGCATCGGTCAAAGTCTCATATAGGAATATTCAATTGCATGATTTGACCTGGATTCTTAGTAATTCCCATCACGCATGGATTGGTTTAAGCCAAGCGTTGTAACAGACACAGACTAATTTCAAAATGAACAAACCGGAAACTGGCTTTAGAAAAACAGTGCATGCATAGAATATGGAGTAATAAATAGTGAATTTTGAAGTTTCAATCCTCATTGAGATTGAAAATATAATTTCAAATTATGTACAACTTTTAATCAGTCATCGCTAACAAAACACAGCATGCTACTCTTATGTACTAAATAAATTCAATTTTAAGTTACTCCTGAATGTTGAAGTTTCAATCCTCTGTGAGATTGGAAATTGAATTTAAAATTATGTAGAACTTTTAAATGGAACCTTTGTTTAGTACATGAGAGTATCATGCACTTGTGTTTTAAGCGGTGACTAGAACAATTGCCAAAACTACAAACTCTTCAAAATTATACCTATACTAAAAAAATCTACTAAATCCCAGAAAGTCATGCTTAGTATACCATGTCACAACTTTATACAGTGAAACACTTTTTACTTGCCTGCTTTGATATCACACAAATTCATAAACACTACTACAAGGCCAGAAACTTATATTTGAAAATAGAAACAAATTTTGTTGACAAACCAGTATTGATAAAAACTATTCTCATTTTATTTTGAATTTTATTTATAATAAATTTACATTTATAAAAATAAACATGAATTCAATTTAACTAAATTGTTTTATATTTTCAGAATTTTCAACACTTAAAAGAAAGATATTAATGAAGGAGAAGGAACTTACATCACTGGTGACTTAAAAATAAGTTTATAATGATATAATTTCTTTATATAAATTTTTCATAGTCGAAATTTATTAGCATATCTTATCATACATTCCATTGTATATAATTTTTGTGGAATTACATGCCAGCAAACATGGGAGACAAATCTCATTCTTGTGAAAGATGTGATTATTCATTTGCACATAAGTCACAATTGTTGAGTCATATGAAAACACATACGGGAGAGAAACCACATTCTTGTGAAGTATGTGGTTCTTCTTTTGCATGGGAGTCAAGTTTGATAAGTCATGTGAAAACACATACGGGAGAGAAACCACATTCTTGCAAAGTATGTGGTTCTTCTTTTGCAGATAAGTCAAATTTAATGACTCATATGAGAACACATACAGGAGACAAACCACATTCTTGTGAAGTATGTGGCTCCTCTTTTGCACAACTGTCAACTTTATTGAATCATATGAAAACACATACGGGAGAGAAACCATATACTTGTGACATATGTGGTTCTTGTTTTACATGGAAGGCAAATTTATTGACTCATATGAGAACACATACGGGAGAGAAACCACATTCATGTGAAGTATGTGGGTCGTCTTTTGCACAGCTGTCACATATGTTGAGTCATATGAAAACACATACGGGAGAAAAACCGCATTCATGTGAAGTATGTGGTTCTTCTTTTGCACGGAAATCACATTTAATGACTCATGTGCAAAGACATACGGGAGAGAAACCACATTCTTGTGAAGTGTGTGGTTCTTCTTTTGCACGTAAGTCAAGTTTATTGAGGCATGCAAAAACACACACGGGAGAGAAACCATATACTTGTGACATATGTGGTTCCTCTTTTGCAAACAAGTCAAGTTTGTCACGTCATATGAACACACATATGTAAACCTTATATGGGATAAGAAGGAGAAAGTGGCAGCCATAGTTAAAGTAAGCGTCCCTTATGATGTTGGCCTTAACTGAGCAGAAGGGTAGAAAATAACAAAATACCAAGGACCTATGTATGATATGAAAAGAAACTGGAATCTTAAGAAGGTTTCAATCATACCAGTCATTATAGGTGCAACCAGGCTAATGAAAAAGAATTTCAAAAACTATCTGGTGAATATACCCGGTAAACCAAGTGCAAAATAAATACAAACAATAGCATTTAAAGGCACGATTGGAATCTTAAAAAGATCTTATGGTTGGAGTAACTAAACTAATGGTAGAATATTTGGCATCCAGTAGAATTTCCCATCCCCAGGAAAAAGGAAGTGATAAGAAAAAACAAAAAGAGACAAACCATATTCTTGTGAAGTATGTGGTTACTTTGGTCAGAAGTCAGATTTATTGTGTCATAAGCTAACACATATGGGAAACAATATCTGATGATCTTCCAAATTCCATACCTCAAAATTGTATACCAGCATCATGAAGCAAGAGCCAGTAGTACAACCTCTATCACATAGTCAGCCAACTATTTTGCACAAGCCTCTCTTAATCAGAAAACAAGTTTGCTATGGAAATCACCAAAACGAGTCTTTTAAGAAACTCCAGGGTTTTATATACGACATAGAAAAAAGTACCTGGCAAATATACCTGCCGAACCAAGTGCAAGAGACATTTGCATAAAAAATTTATTGTGTCATATGCAAAAATATGCTGAATACAAAAGAACTTTAATAGAACATACAAATATCTATGTATTTCATATAGAGTTCAAGTGTGAGTCACAGGTAGGGAGCCCTTTGATTTCTGAGTACTTCAATTTATCAGGTTAATTCGACATTTTTAAAACTTCTAATTTAAAAATTTAACATTCTGTTATCAAAACTTGCAACTCCAAAACTTTACACTTTGTTTTTTAAAACGTCTAAATCTATAAGACACCCTTTTGTCAAACCTATTAACTCCACAACTCGATATTCTGTTGTCAAAACTATTAACTCCACAACTCACTATTAACTAAAAAATCAATTCTTTCTTTTAACTCATCCTCTATTCTGTATGCGTCTTTTTTAATTCACCTGTTTCTTTTGCAAAGAAATTGCGACATTCTGCATCATGGTCATGTCCGTTACGCATAAAATCAATTGGATGTAACCACTTTAACCTACTTTCTATTTTATGTAAATCTATGTAAACATACAACTTTTATGACGAGGTCACGTCTTTACAGTTTTTATAAAATCAGCTTTAGACAAACATGCGAACAACCATTTAAGTCTAGTTTATATATTTTTGTTACACAACTGACCCTTTGAAGCACGCACACATGCAAGCCCAATTAATTTTGATTTTTCCTACAAAATATTTTTTTTAATTTTCATGTTTTTCACTGTTTCAAAAATTTAAAGTAATTGCCCGGCGCACGTATAGAAATGGTACACCCCTCGGTGTATTTTTAACATTAATTGTGATTTGAAAACAGACAACATAAAATCAAACTATTTTACATTTTGAGGGATGTTAAACGGTTATAATTGAAAAGATTGGAGTAATTATTTATGGTGCTTTTCATAAGTGAATGTTCTGCATTTGTGTACAGAAAATCCTAACTTAATTTGGCTAGCATGGGTTTGATTAAAAAATCATTGTAACGTTTCAAAACAACTTTATTAATTATAACTAACTGAATAATAAAATAAGTAAATACTTTCAATCATCACAAATAAAATGTAAATGTGATTAATCCCTCATGGTTACTAGTAGGAACTGTATCATGAAATTTGAAGAACCAGGCCTGCACATTGTCTGGTACCATCGCAGAAACAAAATACATTATATTAAGTTAAGCAAGAATGATGGAAGACAGAAAAGATTTATTCAATTTGATATTCGTTCAAAATGACTGAAACAGCCAATCCTTTATCATTTTCATGAATGGATGTAACGCATTATGAGTGCAAGCATTTTTTTACTTTGACAGATTGTGGCTTGACACGTTTCACGATATGTCGTCTGTAGACATGACAGGATGCATCTAGCATTATAGGACAGTTGAGACCTGTCTTTTTTGACGGTGGTGCCCCACTGGAAATTCTGCCTGATAACGCCACTATGTTTCAATGTCAAGAATTTCAGAGATTTACGCAGGAATGGGGGATTAGAATGCGTTACTGATGTGCATATTTTCCAGAAGGTAATGGTATAGCAGAGCAGTGTCACTGCACCATTAAAAGAATTGCGGCCAGGACATAGTTTTCTATTCCAGAAGCTGTGTACTCGTATTATGTGACACCAAAGGACGATGCAACACCAGAAACTGCACCAGCTAATGGGATTTACTGCTATGAACAGCGTATAAAAGGAATTGATGTCACACCATCAGTGGTTAGCATTGTCAATACACCATATCAAGTGGGAGACCGTGTTTGGGTAAAACCCCCAAATGCTGGTTGCACTGTAAAATTTTATGTAAAAGATATCCACCCCTGTTATAACTCTTCTGATTCTGAGGATGAAGAGGAAGATCACATACAGTTCAGGGATGATCCTAATCGCTTACTTCCCCTAGAGGTGAGCCTACAGACCCAGATGAGGGAATGATGACAATACTGATGAGAACGATGGACATGAGGAAGTACCCGATAAAGACAAATACTGCCCACCTGAAACACAGCCTATAGCACCATGAGAGGGGATAATGGAACATACTGAGTAAGATGAAACGGAGGAAGTGATGCCTTCGATTCTTCAAAGGAGTATCCGACAAAGGCGGATACTGCCCCCTTGCCCTGATTGTAAAACACCGCATAGGCAACCACAAGAGGGGATAATGGAACAGACTGGTGGCAATAACGGTGGTAATGAGGAAGATGGCAATAAGGAAGTGCTGCCCCCCATTCTTCAAAGAAGTACCCGACAACGATGACTGCCCCCCTGCCCTGTGTGTGATCATGAGATCAGGGAGAGAGTAGGGAAACGTGCGACTTACCTAACTAGCACGTGTGCATATTTCAACGGATCGGGAGTGGAATGAAATGAATGAAAAAGAAAGAAACAAAAATGGCTGCCTTATCTCTTTATATGCCTGCAATGTAAAAAGTAGAGATAACGTCTAGAAACAAAAATCTTCCTATATTTCATACTGTTAGGACTCGTGGGGCTGTTAGAGTATTTGTTAAAATTCAGTTGTAAATTACAAGCATCAGAATATTTTTACTCAGTAATTGTTAACAACACAAGAGCTTAAGTAAAGGGTTTCATTCAGGATTCTAATTACTAAGTTCGACAAAATAAGATCAGAGATAACATAAAAACTTTCCAAAAATTACACCCAAGATGAAATAATATGAATAATCAATGAAGAAACGTAAAGATTTAAAATTAAATATCTGAAAATAGAAACACATTAAGTTTGTTAACAAACCAGTATTGCATAAAGCTATAGTCATTTTCTTTTTTAAATTTCATTATTTAAAGATGTTTTGGATATTTTTAATAAAAAGCAATATAAGAAATTCAGTTTTACCACATGAATTGTATCTTTTTAAAATTTATTTTATATTTCCAGGATATGACACAATGAAAAGAAAATCATTAATGGCTAACAAGGACCTTTCTTCATTGGTGATTTAAAAAGGTTTAAAATAATTATAAATTTCTTATAAATTTTCTAAAGTTAAAATTTACAATCCTTCCTTTCATCATACACTGCACTGCATGTACTTTATGTTGAATAAAATGCAATCAAACATGACTGAAAAACGATATTCTTGTGAAGTATGTGGTTCTTCTTTTGCATGTAAGTCAAGTTTGTTGAGTCATATGAAAACACATACAGGAGAAAAACCACATTCTTGCGAAGTGTGTGGATATTCTTCTGCCTGGAAGTCGAATTTGTTGTCTCATATGAAAACACACACAGGAGACAAACCTCATTCTTGTGAAGTATGTGGTTTTTCTTTTACATGGAAGTCACATTTGTTGGATCATATGGCAACACATACGGGAGACAAACCACATTCTTGTGAAGTATGTGGTTCTTCATTTGTACGGAAGTCAGCTTTGTTGAGACATATGCGAACACATACAGGAGACAAACCACATTTTTGTGAAGTATGTGGTTCTTCTTTCACACGGAAGTCATATTTGTTGAATCATATGGCAACACACATAGGAGACAAACCACATTCTTGTGAAGTATGTGGTTCTTCTTTTGTGCAGAAATACAATTTGTTGCGTCATATGAAAACACATACAGGAGAAAACCCACATTCTTGTGAAGTATGTGGTTCTCCTTTTGCACAGAAGTACAATTTGTTGCGTCATATGAAAAGACACACGGGAGAAAGACCACATTCTTGTGAAGTATGTGGTTCTTCTTTTGCACGGAAGTACAATTTGTTACGTCATATGAAAACACATATGGGAGACAAACCACATAATTAAGAAATATGTGGTTCTTTTGCACAGAAATCAGATTTTTTTGTATCATATGCTAAAACTTACAGGAAACACTATCTGATCATCTTCCAAAATCCATAACTCCACATTGTATACCAGCCTCATGAATCAAGAACAGAACGATCTCTTAAACCAAGGACTAACATAAAGAACATGTCCAATTATATTAATCAATTTTGTTTTACAGAATTAGAAAAAAAGACATCACTTATAACAGTTGTTTAAAATACTTCAGAACTCCTATTACAGGAAAATGGAAAAATGAGCGAAACAATATCGTTATAAGTATTTTTCGATTCATTCATCAAGAGCTATATAAGTAAGGTAGGCTTTATTAACTGGCTTCAAAGAGAATGTCCCAAGTATGATTAGGACAGAATTATAATGAATTCTTACGATCTAATTTTATGACAAATACTTCTAAGAAGATGAGTGATCTCAGCAATTACACGTGCACTTTTTACCACACAGAAATAGTGTGAACCATTTGATATCTAGCTGTTATTTTATATGACGATTTTAAACATGTTAAACTATGACTCTCTACGATTTCTACAGAAATGAAGCTGTTAAACCTGACATAATTATATGAGACAAGAAGGGCACATCAGCAACCTCAGAAGTTAATGTCTTCAATAATACTAGGTTAAAAAGTTAAAGAAAAAATGACAAAATACCAGGGTTTATGTACAACTGTGATTTTCTCACACAAAACTTGCGAAAAAATATACTACTTTGATTATGTATATATTCTTGTGTAAATTTTTAAACCACATGAAAGATGATTTTTATGCTCAGGTCACGTCTTGAGATTATTTTACTTTTTTAAAATTTTATACATCTCAATAATGGCCAACAATTTTAATCTTTTTATTTTTTGTTATCCGACTGTCCCTTTGAAGCACGCATAAATTTGGACATTCCTTAGAAAGCAAAATAATAAAAAAAACTGACAATATTTTTTGTAATATATGAAATCAGCTTTATACAAAGATGTAAACACCAAATTGTACTGTTCTGACATTTTGTGAATGTCTGGCATCTGGTAGTATGTTCCATTCACAAATGCTAAAATTTTGAAAAAAATAAAAACCATATTTTTGTTATATGTGTGTATTGGTATTGTTATGTGTGTGTTGGTATTATTGTTATATGTGTGTATTGGTATTCTTGTTCTATGTGTATGTGGGTATTATTGTGATATGTGTGTGTTGGTATTCTTATTATATGTGTTGTTGGTATTCTTGTTATATGTGTATATTGGTATTGTTGTGTTTTTCTCACAGAAAATCCCACGATCGAAAAAATATGATCCTTTGATTATGGTTATTATTGTCTTTAAACCACCCGAAAAATGTAATATATTTCAATAAAACATCTTATATCGAATATTCATGTCTAAATATCTACTCAAGCTTTTAGCCTTTTATCATTGTTTTCATAAAATGTTTATTGTGCAAAATATTTTAAATACGATGGACGTTCAATAGGTAATGACCCTGACCCACAGTCGTTTGTCTGATAGAGTAGAAATATTGCATTTGCAATGATTTATATCTCTATGGGTCATATGGCAAATTAAAACTCTGACTTAATTGTTGTTCCTGATTTACAGTGTGAATGGAGCCTGTCAAGTGTCATGCAGTGATCAGTTGTCTTATTTGAAATCACGCACACTATGAGAAACTTTTGATAAAATTAAAAGAAACGATTTCGCATCATATTCTTGTAAAACGTTGTCATTGTGAATTCCAATATGTCATGAAATCTGTAGCAGCAGTACCTAGATCTGGTTGCCCTTCATCTGTCATTGATGAGGCAACTCTCAGCTATGGGGAAGCTACATATTTTGAAGATCTATGATTGACTATTCGCCAAATCACTAAAAGGTCATGATTAGTGCAGGGTTTGTTGAAACTATTTGATGGATTCGAAGGTACTGACAACTTTTACCGATACAAAAACGCATTGCAAAAACGCATTGATTGCTGTACTGTACCGAATCAAGATTTACTATAGATCTGTTAAACAAGCTTTCACAATTTATAGTAGCTTATTATGCTTTAATTTTCAGGAAATTAAATAAAGTTATCAAAATCAAGAGGCGGGGCCTGATCAGCAAATATGCCCCTGAATTTCGATCCACATCACACAATGTGTGAGATCAGAAGCGCAGACGTCCATGAAATATTCTCCCATGTATTTTTGCAATACCTTGCGTCATCTGATTTTTACCTCCACACGCCAGAAATTTGTTTTTGAAAGCCGTTTCCAAATGATACATTTTGATTTATGAATTTCCACATCATCTACAAAAACTCCAGAGATGCATTAAACTATGCTAGAAATATAAAACTCTGTGATGTTCTTATCTGGAAAAAAAACTAATTACTGTGATAATTTTCGTTGTTCTACTTGTGTGAGAAATTAGACCAGGGCATTACAACATCAGCAACCCCGTTTCTTAACCTCTTCCTTTTCTTTTAAGAAAAGAACGAAAACATGAAACAAAGAAAACATGAAACAAAGAAAAGAACGAAAACATGAAATACACAAAATGTTAGAATAGACGTTTTCATTAAGTAAACTTTTGATTAAATACACACGTAATTTGGCATTAAAATTGTGTTTATCTTTTCAATTACTATTGTAGATTATTTAAGGAATAATACATTGTGACGTGCATATTTACTATAAAGGAAATAAATTAAACATTAATGCATATTACGGTAACCATTTAGTAAGTACTAATTAATACATAAACATAATTATTTAAATGAAAAATTGAAGAAACCGAAATTTTATAACAAAACATGTTTATATCTACAAATTTATAAGGATATAATAGTTATTTTCAATCAGTAACGGTTCTTTATTAAAAATCGTGGTTTTTACAGAAAACGAAGTAATCACAAAGCTTATAGATGGGTGAGTCAATATGTACATAGTGTTAATAAAATGCACATGTAAGTAATATATGTATGTGAGTGCATGACACTGTAAATGTGTGTTGATTTACCTTGTTATTTTTAGTCCGTGTATAACTGTTTGTTGCAATTGTTTCTGTTCCCCCAAACTCTTACTAATGTATAAGAATATGTGCGTGATATGAAGATATGTATGTGAGTTATTGAAGATTCATTTTCGCCTCTTTACCTCCTCCGGCCAAGTACAAACTTGTTGTTTGGCACAGATTCTTAGGTATTTAGGCCTAACAAGCTTGAGAAATTTGCAGAAATCTGATTTTGTTACCCAGGAAATAAATACATAGATGACATTGCAAAAGCTGCTGCAAAGAACTTGGGTTCTCTCTATCGAACTAGAAGACTACTCACACCTGAGAGTATCCTGTACATCTACAAGGCCACTATTTCCCATGCATGGAATATTGCTGTCACATCTCGGATGGTGCACCTACCACTAGTCTCTCTCTCTCTTAGATAGGCTCCAAAAAAGAGTTGTCAATCTAATCGGTCCCACTTTATCAACTAAGCTCCAGCCCCTGTCGCATCGCCGCAATGCTGCATCACTGTGCCTGTTTTACAAATATTTTAATGGAATGTGTTCTCATGAACTCGTTACACTTGTACCCCCTCGACATACATATCCCCAACAAACCCACTTAGCAATAAGATCTCACTCCTTCACTGTTGATGTCCGTAAATGCCAGAAAGCTTTCTATTCTATTAGTTTCTTCCCTCGAACAGCTAGACTTTGTAATTCCTTTTCAGCTGCCTGCTTCCCTGTCTGTACTGATATGCATAAATTTCATTGTAACATAAACAAATATCTTGTTAATCTTTCCTAGAATGCCCCCACATAGTGGCCCTTTACGTCCAAGTGGCGATATGCCTTGTAAGGGGTTGACGTGAGTAAAAAACAAGGGTGTGCTTGTTCTTTTCATTAACGCATAGTTTTTTCTCACTTGCGTTTTCGCCTTCAAGCTCTCAAGAGTTTTGTTTTATAGTTGATTTGATTATTGTCCCTGACTTGCCATTATATTATCGTGGCCCTCATGTAACTAAAATAAGTTATCAAACAAAAACTATACGTGTAGATTTGCTGGTTTTAAAGGTTTTATTTAATGAGAAATAATTTGTGGAAGTAAAGACCAATATATAATTAACTAATTACTTCTTAATCAGTTTTACTAAGTTAGTCTTAATGACAGGAACTGAGAGACGCAGACAGCCAAACATTTTGCCTGTCTCGCTTCTTGATTCTGACTGCATGGAAACTTTTCTATCCTCAAACACGCGTGATACTTCTTTGCCATATCATGTGAAAATTGCATTTTATGCGTTTATCTAGCGAACGAAACTTTAAATCTCGCCACCTGCAGCATGACATATTTCGTTTGTCGATAGGTTACCCTCGCTAAAATGTATAAATTAACAACATTTTTATGGATGTACGGTTCCAAAATATAACAATTAGAGTGTAATTTTTCTAGTTTAAAAAATTATCAAAGATTGTGAATATTTGAGTTATCACGTTCTTGTAAAACTAACTTGTTTTTGAAATGACGATAGGAATTTATCACCAGCAAAAAGTATACGTAGGTAGTATGCCAAGTTTATTGTTCAATACTCAAATATAGCACGCTCATCCATACACCAAATAAACTTTAATCACCCTAAAATACTCATTGGTAATAATTTTATGGTGGAATGTGATTCCTCGTTTATAATTAATATATAGTTAAAAGTTTAAGCTTTCAAAAAGAGAAATGCATTTGTGTGTATGTGTGTTCATCACATATGAAAAAGTAGTTAAAAAACATTGTCGAAAAGAGGATTTAAATTCCCGTTCGATGTGGTAATTTTCCATCGTTAGAATTTAAAAATCATGTGCTTGGCGTACAAATTCAAGATGGTGAATTTTAAATTTAATTTCCAAGCACAGTTATTTTTAGAACAAGTCCCGGGGAAGACAAGGGAAATAAATTGTACGAAACTAAATTGATTGGATTTTCTCGAAGATTCCATTTCTATGTGCGGAAATACAGTATAGTTCGTTATTTAATTTGTGTTTGCTCTATCACTATGTGTACGGGTGACTAAATTATGACATTGTGTCTTTGCACTTAATGATACATATGAACGTTGAAACGATGCTATGAAAAAGTCTCTGCTGAATATTTGTTCAAACCGTATGTATCTGTTGCTCCATGATTCTCCTCCTAAAACAAAAATCCATTTAAAAAAGAATTAAAAAAAATAGTAAAAATAAAAAAGAATACAAAATTTCACTGGGTAAAATATATAGCAAAACAAAATGGACTCTATGTGCCTGTCAGATTTGCTGGAAGTTACGGCACCAGGAAACATTGTGTCGTTGGGCGCAGCAGTTAACGAATTTCCTGAGGTATTTTTTTGAATTCGTATCACTGTTATACTACCGTCTGTGTTTTCGAAAAATGTTTTTTTTCAGTTGATTAACGTTGATGAAGACATGTTTGCCATTCTTATCACGAAATGTTTCGGATATCTTCTAAGCATTTTGTAAGGGCCGGAGTAGGGTAGCATGTAATGGTCTCGGCATGTACTTATTCCAGCAAAATGTATAGCTAGGCGGGTCTAGTGTGCAACCAAGGTCAGATCTGATACCAAGAAGTACAAGAGAAAGGAATGCCATCCAAGGAAGCTTTCAGTATGTCATCACATACTGAAAGCTTCCTTGGATGGCATTCAACCAAGCCGTTCAAAGACGGGTTATATTGCGTAGTCAGTATATGCTTGCATCAAAGTAAACATGAAAGTTCATGAAAAGATAGGAATTGACCTGTTTACTCGGTGGTAATACTTTCCGGCACACCAAATCTTGATATTCGCTGTGTAATGAATGTTTTGGCAACATTCTCAGTAGAGATTTCTCTGATGGTTAAGGTGAGGCTTGACATATCTAGAGAATCTGTCGACACAAGTAAGAAGATATTTAAATTTCTTCAGAAACTTGTAACGGACCCACTATATCGAGCCTTATGAATAGCGTACTTCACTAGAGTGCGGTTAATATGTTGAGTGACTTTGGATTTGTTGCAAGGGCTACAACTTCATGACCAATCATGTACATCCTTGTTAATAGCTATCCATATGAAACGTGATGTAAGCAATTTCTGTGCTGCTCGGACGCCGTGTAACCTCGGAAAACCTACTCATCTGTGCCGGAGAGGTACGTATGGACGTTCATGTCCAGTCGAAATGTCGCACAAAATAAAATCGTTTGAGAAAGACAAGGGAACTTGTTGAAAGTTGAGAGAGACCGTCTTAAGTTGTTTAATTCTTCATCGCTCTCCTGGTCCCTAGCGATCTGATGAAAATCCATATCGTGAACAGGTTGTATGGCGTTCATGTGCAGACGTGATAGTGTGTTAGCGGTCATATTTTCGGTGCCTTTGATATATTTTATGTCCGAAGTAAATTGTGAGATATAATCCAAGTGACAGGCTTTCTTAAACGAATGTTTACCGGGCTTAGCAAATAAGACATGTGACCGTGATTTGTGATCAGTTAAAATAGTGAAATTAACATTTTCAACATAAATCTGAAAATCCTTTACTGCAGAATAAACAGCAAGCAATTCCCTACTGAAAGTACTGTATTTTCGTTCAGAATCTTGAAGTTTTTTTTTTAGAAAAGAAGGATAATGGTTGCCATAGGCCACCAATGAATTGTTTTAACCCTCCATCGATGTCCACATCAGCAGAATCCACAAATAACGGAAGTGGTTCGTTTGTTGTAGGAAAAACCAAAAATGTAGCGTTTGCTAAGGTCTTTTTTAAAACTGAGAAAAATTGCAATTCATGTTCACTTAATACAATGTCTTCATTCTGATTTTTCTGTTCCGAAGAAGATCGGTTATGAGCTGGGCGAAGTCGGCGCAGTTAGGTAAGAATCGTCTGTAAAAGTTAATTAAACCAATAAATTCTTGTAGTTTACACACAGTAAATCAGAACGGAATAATCGAAAATATATTGAATCTCGTCATTATTAGTGACAGACTTATTACTACTATTTTTTGAATTAATATGTTTAGGCTCAGAACTCGTCGCCATATTAGATTTTTGATCTCATGAAGAAGCTAACATTTTTGGTTGGCTATTTTCCCGCCTAGCACGACTAATGGTGATGCCATCATAACATGTAGGTAGTGCGTTAATAAATTGATTAAATGCTAGTAATTCTTCCTTAACCTTTTCATTGAAATTCAAAAATTTAGACATTTCGCCAAAAAGAATTATGTACTTGGGGAGTTTCCATGCAGAACCTCCCAAACATTTAATTGAACGGAGATTATTTATCCGTTGAATAAGGTCCAGGCATAGTATGCAACGAATAGCATTCAATTTAGAGTATCCAGGACAAAGACGAAACCCTCTTTAGTCAATTTTAACATGATCTCATCAAATTTGTCCACTTGAAATTTTAATCTTAAATCATTTGAAACAAAGCAGAAAAAGGAAATGGACGCTGGTGTCGCAATTTAAAAGACACATCCAGCTCCCTAAGTTTTAATAAATTAGTTCCCACAACAGGCGTATTAACAGGCATTTCATCCATCCCTTGTTTTAATTTATTCTCGGGATTTAAACGGTTTAATATATATTTCTGGCCACCCGTATCCAAAAGAATAAAAATACTGGACACCTTCATTGATATTTGAGTTCCCTGGCTCTTATAATTTTCGAGTCAAGGTCCCGATATTTGGGACAAACTTTAGTCGGGTGATCAGTAACTCTACATAATTTGAAAAATTTATTAATCTCGCCATTATTAGTGAACGGAATAATCGATAATATATTGATTATCGTCATCATTAGTGAGAGACTTATTACTACTATTTTTGAATTAATGTGTTTATGCTCGGAACTCATCGCCATATTAGATTTTGGATCTGCTGAAGAAGCTAACATTTTTGGCTATTTTCCCGCCTCGTACAACTTAGGTGATGCCATCATAATATCCAAAATGTCGAAAGTATACGACATGATGGAAGAAAGAGAGAGAGGAAACGTTCATTAGATTTATTCATTAACTTTCTGCGCACGCTGTTCGGAAATTTAGTGAACAGAATGTGAGCAATCATAATTATCAGAAAAAAATCTGCATTAAATGACTTGTCCATCTGAGTCAATTTTAAGTTAACTTTACGATCGAGAAGAATTCTGAGGTCTTTAATTGACAAGAATTGCACTAATCAAGAAATAATATACAATTGGATACAAGATCGAGTGCCTTCCCCGCCAAATTTAGATTTTAGTACAAGGAGCTTATCCGCGTCATCTTAATTAGATGTGAAAACTCGAATTTTTTTTAAGGAAGGTTCAAATTTCGAATTTATTTGACGACAGATTCCCACTGAATCGAGGACACTAATTCCATTTTCATAGGAACATTAGCATTAGACTTTCCCGGGTTAGATTCCAAACTTGCTAATTCCCTTCTAACTTCTGCCACAAATATTGACAATATTCAATCTCTCCTCCACTGAGGATTTTATAATTAACTGCTCGAAAAGATCATCTAGCTCGGATATCCATTTTATGTATATCTGGATAAAAATTCCTTTTAGATTCCCCATGTAGCTTTTCTCATATCCAAGCTAGGGTCATTGTTCTTCGAAATTTTTGTTTGCTTCTATTCGAGAAAACAAATTTGAATTAGCCATTATGGTTCGACGCTACTGATAACTCAATTAGTGAAAGATCAAAATGGCCGTTCTCACATGGGAATAAAAAAGACGTGAAACTACAAGTTGTAATTTTACGATAACGTTAAATTATAGTTGTCGAAAGAAAAAAAGGAAGAATTTCTTAACCCAAATCAGCGACCAAATAAAATATCTATTAAAGCAACGATATAAATTTAATAGTGCAAGGGAGATAACCAATACCTTCGCTAAGCTGAATATAATTTCGACCGAATGGTGGACCAAATTTATATAAAACAAAATTCGTCAACACAATATTTAAGCAACAGACAAGAAACATCAATAAAATTATAATTAATATTTTTTTATTTTCTTCTGATCAATAAATATCAATAATATCTTCACTTGATAAATTTGGCACCAAACGTACCCTTGACAATTAGTAATAACAAGCAATCTGAATGGTTCAAACAAAATCGTGGACAGACAAACTGACCAATGAGGAGCCTGCTTATTTCTGCAGAATTTCTGACAAGCTTTAGTGCTTATTCATTTTCTGACCAAATTTTAAACAATTTTTACAGTTCATAGATCATCTTCTCAGCTATATTTTGAAAAACAAAACAAAAAAAAAAAAACAATGCAATTTTCGTTCAGTAAAACAAAAGTTACTAAAAAGGAATTTTATTTTAAATTACTGTTCCAAAATTCTCAGGATTAGTAAGGAATGAGGAAACAGGTTTTCTTTTCTCTTTGGCTTTTGGTTACCATAGCAACTAAATCTGTTTTCGTTACCTCAAATCGGCTTGGAACGGCGGAGATGATGACGTAACAAGATACAAAAGGTCGATTAGTTTTTTTTTATATTGGCAAAAACTAACGGTTGATTGAACGGCACAATCCAGAGAGAGAGAGAGAGAGGGGGGAGAGAGAGAGAGAGAGGGAGAGAGAAAGGGGGGTAATAAGTGAAACAGGAAGAAAATTTTATTTCAAAGCTAAGCCTGGAAAAATCATGGATTACATAGAAACTGCGAGACTGAAAAGTAATATGGTTAAGATTAAAATTGGAAAAGTAAAAGGACTAGTTGTTAAAACAAAAAAAAGATATTCAAGTAAAAATATAATCAATTTATGACTTAAAATATTGCAGTACTAGGAATTGATTATATAATTTGAAATTGAATTTAAAAAAAAATCCTTAATACTGCAATATTTTAAGTTAAAAATTTATTATATTTTTTACTAGAATATCGTATTTCTCTCAATGCTATCTAATATATATATATATATATATATATATATATATATATATATATATATAATTTGTGTCAGGTCATGTCATATGCTACTGGTACCATGTAACCCATTACTACCTGCCTCATGATTGGGTTACCGGCGACTAAACTGGTCTCCCACCAGACTTATTTGGTGAGGAGGTTTGCTTGTCTCCATGAAGGATTAAAAACAAGACCTTCCAAAGGGCGAATGGACACTTTTTCGGGGTCAACGGCCAACTAGCACCATATGAGTTTGTGTGTATGTATGTGTGTGTTGGGATGGAGAGGGCTCCCATAAGCTGTGGTGAAGGCAACCTTTCTAGGAGAAGCAAATCTCTGATTTAAAAAAAACACGAAGCGGGAGACCAGTACCCGCATTACGCTGGTCTGCCATTTAACTTATTGCTGGCTATCTTGCTCTTGCTTGTTGCTGGATCTCAACATTTTGAACCAGGAGAGAGACTTTGCTAAGACTCTCTAACATCATCTGTGTACAGATACTCCCTCAAGCATTTGTCTATAAAAATGGTCCTGTGGCGATGGAAAAGTTGTGACGTGTGGAGGCTTGAAATGCTGGAAGCATGTAATAATTGATCTCAATGACCGTCTTCAGTGCCATGCCTGCTTGCGTGCGTAAAATCACCGGTAGGACTAAAAAAAAAAAAATCAATATTGGCCTCATGGACTTTAAGTGTCTGAGGCAGTGACACTCGTCTGACAAGACGTTGCAATCATATATATATATATATATATATATATATATATATATATATATATATATATATATATATATATATTTCTTTTCATGCTCGCATTTTTCTATATTATATATATATATGTGTAATCATAAATACACGCATATTTTAAAAGTGAAATTAGAAGTTTACTTACAAAACAGTAGAGTAACGTTCCAAGATTAACTTTTCTGCAATTAAAAAAATATTAATTTCTTTGCAATTAAAAAAGTACTTTTTAATTAATTTTTAATTTCAGTTTAAAAAAACATATTTTTTTAAAAATATAAGCAAATTACAATAATTATAAAAAGTTTTTTTCTTTTTTTAAAATGGTTGTCTATTTTGCATGTATTATGCCCCTTAGTCTTATGAGGTCCCTTAAACAGTTATCTCCCTTGGCCGGTCATTTTTCTTATAGGGTTTCCCCTGACTCGACACCGGCAGGTTGACCGGTGTTTCATTCCTTAATTGTAATCAGCAGCCTTTCATGTCTCTGTCTGTTATCTTCTGTTGTCCTTTCGCCGTTTTTAGTCATCTCCGGTAAGAAACATTATATATCTCCTGCTTAAAGACACTTTTTAAATAATTTTAACGTTATTATTATTTGTTTTTAAATATTATTTCATCTTAACTACGGACTTTGTTTATTTTCTTTACCCACATGTCCGACCCCCTCACTTTAAGCTGTGTTGTTCATTTCCTTACGCATACGACTCCGCATTTCACCCCTACTTCTCGATTCTTAGCTTTTCTTTTTGTGTTCTCAACATTTTTTTTTCGTTTGCTTTGTTTCTTTCAATATGCGTGTGTTTTTGTGAAAATATTAAAAATATTGAATGAATACTGCTTATCGTAATTTATGGAATTAATTAGGTACGGGCAATTGAATGCTGATGCTCAAAACGTATAAACATTTAGAAAATTCACCAAAAACTCAGGAAATTAACTAATTTTAATGAAATTTTCAGTATTTATAAAATAATGATCGCGGAATATAAAAAAAAAACTCTTTATTTTTTATTTAAATTTGAGTGGAAATGCATTATTATATTTAAACAAAAAAGTACCTTTACTAAAGTTACGGTTTTCAGTAATAAATAAAAAACGCAAGAATTTATTTTTGCTTTTTTTTATTGTTACAAATTACGATGCTTTATTTATATAATAAAGCATCGTAATTTGTAACAATAAAAATAATTTTTACAGAAACATTACGAAAAAAACACTGAAAGTCTGTATTAATTAATTCGATATAACTTGAAGAAAAATGAATTTCTCGAACTACCAATATTACCATTGAATTAAACATTATTTATTAGTATTTTCACACACACAAAAATTATAATAGCAAAAATATTTCTACTTTTTTTTTTTATTACAGATTTCGCTTAATTTTTATATGCAAGATTTTAATAATTTCCTTGCTCGAAAGAATGTGAAACTTTCGGTGTAACAAAATTTTTATATAATCTCGAACAATAGTTAAAAAAAAATTAATTTAAAAACAGGAACATACAAAATAATTAAATTAAAAAATGATAAAAATTGATACAAACGTTCAGAATATGAATGTATGGATGCACGTCTGGGGGAGGGGGGAAGAAATCTGACACCTCTACCTCCTTTTACTATCATGACTTCATTTTGAAACAGCGTTTCGATTGGCTGAAATTTTGGACCTCCTTATAATCATGTTTACAAAATTTTAGTTTGTTACGTTTTTGGTGAACGGTAAATTACTTGCTTTTTACGGGTTAATTAAGTTATTTTTGCTCAAACAAGGTGTTTTTTTATTTAACTCAATATCTTAGGACTTTACTTTACTAATTATTTTTTAAATAGTCCCAGAAAACGAATATTTATCTTTCAAAGGAGTTTTACAATGAATATATTTAACTTCAAAATTTAGCTGAATTGGTTAGCTCGCCGTGAAAACATTTTTTTATAATTTTTTTTCACGTGTACAAATATTTTCTTCCTTTAGGAAATTAACTTTAATCTCTAATCTTTCAAATACCATCAAAAAGTAAGTCGGAAACCTACAAAAAATTATGATAAATCGGCTTTCAAAACTAGGTCCCCCTATTTTTGCCCGTCCATTTTTGCCTGTACCTAGTGTTAATTAAAAGGATTAAAAATAGAAACAAATCGAACTTATTAGAGGGGGTAATAACTTCCGGTGAATGCCGGAAAAATATCGAGTAAAAAAAATGGCGTTTAGTAAGTCATTATTTGTATTTTAAACTAAATATGTTATCGTGTTTATTTTCAGTTTTGTTTTCTGCGAACTTACTCTTCCGTTCGTCATCTGGAATGTAAAATTGAGCTTGTAAAGTCAATCACATTTGAAAAATCGTTTCCTTTATAAAAGCAGATAAAGTTACTCGAAAGCAGATTATAAAACAAAAACGTAAGTATTACTACATGAATTTAGTATCGATTTTTGCGCATTTGCAGAATACGTTAAAAATGTAAGGGAGATAACTACATTTACTAAACGAATAATCCTAATGAAAATGTTGATTTATCGTTGAAACTTGTTGCTGTCGATTGTTTTTTGTATTTAATATTGACTCAAACATAAAAAAACTTCATGATCGTTTACCAAAGAAAAAAATAATTTTATAAATTTGTTTTTAACTTTTTCGCAAGTTTAAAGTAAAAAAGAAATTGTTTTTTGTGTTTTCATTTTTTTTTTCAGCAAATTATTTTATAGTTTTTCGGGTGTAAATAAATATATAAATTTAATCTAAAATAAGCACCCACTTTCTGACCACATGGTGATAATTTGTTTTAGTTGTTTTGTTGGCCGTTTTGGTAAATTGTTGTTTACTTTCCACATTAACACTCTTTTTTTACATGACAACCTTTATAGGTTTTCGGGTATGCTGAAAACGAATATCACATTTAAATTTGTTGCAAACAAGTATGCATCTGGATATTAAACATTGTTATTCTTATTAGTGGTGGCCAATTCAGTATACACTTGCACCTACACTGATAACATAAACTAAACTAACTTGCAGCAAACATGTGTGCACTTGACCAAATCAACAAACCTTACAAATAACTTTGACTAAATTAAAAAAGAATCATGATTCTTACACAAATTACAATATTACGGTTCTGAATTTTTTAGATGAGGAACGATTCTTTGTATGATTTAGATTATTATGTGAAGAAAAGGAAAAAAATGATTGATCGAGAAGAGAAGGATCGGCATGCACTTACCTTGAATACTAACCAAGAATTGTTGTTGTTGTTGTTAGCCACCCTTTTAAAGTTTTTTCAGTGCTCCAGACCATGTGATAGTTAATCATCTGATCCTTCCATTATATAAGAGGGGAGATTCCCTTGTCTTTTTTCCTTTCTCTTTCTTTCACCACAAGTTGATTCGGTTGCCGGCGATTGCACGTAAATCTCTTTCACTTTCGTCTGGCGAAGATACTACAAGACGGTTATGTTGCGGAAGGGGGCAATTTTTTCATAACCTAAGGTAAGTGCATTGCTCCTTTCTCGTTCTGAGCAGTCATTGATTCTTTTCTGGAAATTAATTTTTTCACAATTAATACTATTGTTCTCATCTTGATTGTTATTTATTGTGCAAACATTGTAAAAATGAAATTTAAGATGAGAACAATAGTGTTAAGAATCCAATAATGGATTTCTGATTTACTTACCGGATTGTGATGATAGACATTTTAACTTTTTGTTTTGAAAAGTGAGGACGAGATAAAATTAAACTATTTTGTCTTTTTAGAGACATTAACTGTGATAGATGAAATGATTAGAATTATTATTAATGCGATTTTCATAATTAATGCATCCTCTGCATTTGTCATGTGTTCAGCTTGACTGAAAAATAGACAATAAAAGCCGTTCTTAACATGGGGAGGTAAGGGTTTTTATTATATGCTGGGGCAAATAATAATTTTATAACTTTTAAACGTTTTTCACTGCTTCAAAAGTTTAAAGTGAAAAAAAAAAATGCCAGCGCACATGTAGAAGCGGTACCCCTCCCCCTGTGTATTTTTTTATTTTCATATTTTTTTCACTTTTTCATCAGATTATTATCGAATGGTCACTAAGATTTTGTTTTCAATACTGACTTTTACTTAAAAAAAGGTCAATGTCTAAAATCATTCCAACTCCAATAATCCGTTTACAATGAAGACTTTGGAAAGTTTTTGGGGTTGCTTAAAACGAATATATACTTCAAAAGTGGCGCAGAGAATTAGTTTCCATGATATGAAAAACAAATATTTTTTCAAAAAGTGGGAATCACTTTTTTATATCAATTTAATGTAAAATGAGCACCCACTTTCTGGACACATGGTTATAATTTGGAGGGGGGCTGCATGAAAGCCGTTTTGGTAAATTGTTACTTACTTTTCATTAAAACAATCGTCTTTAACATGACGACTTCTATAGGTTTTCAGGTATGCTGAAAATGAATATCGCATTTAAATTTGCCGCACACAAGTTTTCAAGATCAGAAGCAATATACAGAATTGTCCACCATTGATAACATAAGGAATTACATTGATTAATATTCAAAAAACTACTAGTTTGCAGCAAAAATATACATGCGCTTAAAGTTACAGAATTGGTCACCACTGATAACATAAGGAATGACATATATCAGTATACATATTTTTCTTTATTTTTGTTCTTTAATCTCCTCAAGCTTTCATTGAAAGATGAAATTGGACAAATAAACTTTCAGCCTAAAAGACAAAAACAAAAAACGTCCCCTCACTATATGGCCATAAAGTGGGTGCTGATTTTACGTGAAAATTATAATGAAAAGTGCCCCCACACTTATTAAAAATGTTAATTTTTCATATCATCTGTGCCACTTTTTAAAGAATATATTCGTTTTCAGTAAAATCTTACAAAGTCGTTATTTTGAAGGTTTGGGGGAGTTGGAAAGATTCTAGGCATTGACCAAAATAACTTCTTTATCGTTTAGCAAAGAAAAAAAGATAAATTTTACATTTCTTTTTCCCAAGTTCACAAGCAAACAATAGAGCTCGGTGCATGCATGGAAGAGGTCCCCCCCCGTGTATTTTTCTATTTTCATATTTTTTCAGTGGATTAAAAAAATATATAATTTAGCTTTTTTATAGCCTTTTTGACATTCAATAGTTGTTTTCTTATTTCGTTAATTAATGTTTGTATTCTCGTCGATTGGTTTCAATATGAGGGATCGATGTATTAGAAACTGTGTACACACGTTGCAAAGAGTTTTCCTGTTTATTTATGCGGAAATGAAGTTATCAAATATTCTGTTCGTTTGTTTATAGAATGCTGATGGTTAAAGAAATTTATTATGTTCTATTTTTAAGTTCTCTCAAAAGTACATTTAAAAACCTTACACATAACTTTGACTAAATAAAAAAAAATGATAATGATTCTTAAACAAATTACAATATTATTGTTCTGGGTTTTATAGATGAGGAATGATTCATAGTATCGTTATGATTATAAAGACTACTATTGTCATCTTGAGTGTTATTTATTGTGCAAACATTGTAAAAATAACACTTAAGATGAAAACAATAGTTCAAATAATCCAAATGATACAAACAAATCACGTGATATTTTATTTACATGTATTTTTTACATGTTGAAAAATTGTTTTTGTTGTTCCTTGCAATAATGGAAATTCCATATTTACTGACCAGATTGTGATAGTACACTTTAACTTTAATTCTGTTTTGAAAAGTAAAGGTGACATAAAATTAAATTATTTTGTATTTTGGGGACATTAACTGTGATAGATGAAAAGAAAGTTATCATAAATGGGGATTTCATAAGTAGATGTTCTGAATTTGTGTATGGAAAATTATAACTTACTTGGCTAGCATGTGTGTGTGTGTGTGTGCTTCACAGATTGGCACTGTAGCAAAAGAAAGGCTAAAATGACAAAACCCAGTTAGTTTTATGGTTTTTAAGCTATCATACAGCTGCTGCTGATTTTCACACATGTGTATCATGCATGTTATATTACAAGAACATTTGTTTGTGGATAGTTGAATTATATATGCAGCAATTAATCTAAATTTTAGTATTATATCTCGTGTTTCTTTCATAATTTATTTCAGCTGCTTATTTCCTCTTGTTATTTATTACTACTGCTGTTACTCCCCCTTTGCGATTGTTATGGACTTTTTTTTTCTTCCGGTTATGACTGAAAGTGGCCTTGTGTCCATGGAAATTAAGTAAGGAACCGTTATCCGCCTCTTGTTATTTGTATGAATTTTTATTTTTCTATGATTAAAAGAACCTGTGTATCTTGCCATGTGTTTATGAAATTTGGTTATGTTTCAAGTGTTGACTATGTTAATCATCTGGGAGGCTGTAAACAAGTAAAATTTTCATTCCCTTCCTCATCTTGAGGTCAATGAAGATAAACACCTAGTAATTGTCACAAGGGGTAGAGGTTCTTGTAAGTTCTATTAAGACATAGAGCATCTTATTTTCATTGGTCGCCAAAAAGACATAATGTCTCAGATCAATATGAGAAAAAGCTGATAATTTCCTGGCATATGTGAAAGATTTCAACTGCAAAATCATCAGTGCTTTCTGGTTTACCCCCTCCCCAAAAGATTTCATCTCAAATAATGAGACACTAACAGATTTATTTGCCTGCATAGATAAAAGGACTTTGCCCATAAGATAATAACAAGAGAAAGAAGAGGAAATTAAGAATATGCAAACAAAATGTAAATTGAAAAATTCTCCTGATCATGGTGAAGGACAATCATCTTGCAATCGAGTTCCTCACTGAATGTCCTTAAGCTGTATGATTGGTCCTAGTGGTGATGTGATGGTTATGGTTGGAGTCTAAGGATATATGAAAAGTGTTAATGTTATGATTGGATTGGATTCTAAGAGTATATGAAACCTGTAAAGGTTATGGTTGGAGTCTAATGGTATATGAAACGTGTTAAGGTTATAGTTGGAGTCTAATGGTATATGAAACGTGTTAAAGTTGTGCTTGCAGTCTAAGGGTATATGACACGTGTTGAGGTTATGGTTGGAGTCTAAGGGTATATGAAACGTGTTATGGTTATGGTTGGAGTCTAATAGTATATGAAACGTGTTAAGGTTATTGTTGGAGTCTAATGGTTTATGAAAAGTGTTAAGGTTATGGTTGGAGTCTAATAGTATATGAAATATGTTACAGTTATGGTTGGAGTGTAATGATATATGAAAAGTGTTAAAATTATGGTTGGAGTCTAATGGTATATGAAAAGTGTTTAGTATATGGTTGGAGTGTAATGGTATATAAAAAGTGTTATGATTGGAGTCTAATGGTATATGAAACGTATTAAGGTTATGGTTGGTGTCTAATGGTATATTAAAAATGTTAAGCTTATGGTTGGAGTCTAAGGGTATATGAAACGTGTTAAGGTTATGGTTGGAGTCTAAGGGTATATGAAACGTGTTATGGTTATGGTTGGAGTCTAAGGGTATATGAAACGTGTTATGGTTATGGTTGGAGTCTAAAGGTATATGAAACGTGTAAATGTTATAGGTGGAGTCTAATGGTATATGAAAAGTGTTAAGTATATGGTTGGATTCTAAGAGTATATGAAACGTGGTTGGAGTCTAAGGGTATATGAAAAGTTTTAAGGTTATGGTTTTAGTCTAAGGGTATATGAAACGTGTTATCATTATGGTCAGAGTCTCATGGTATATGAAACTTGCAAGAGGAGGCAAATATAGATTTATTTAATATTTCACCTATCTTAGCCATCACTAAAATTATATGATTAAAATCAAGAAAATACATTTAGTTCTAATTAAAATACATGACTAATTTTACAAAACTTTAAAATTAACACCCCTTATAGGTATTCGTTGTCAGCCCTAGAGTGATAGGATCACTGTTAAAATGGGCCAATATTTTATGGGATATGCTATTGATATTCTTAACCAACTCAATAGCATTCAGATTAGCTAGTATGAATGAGCAACGCTTTTGCAGGTTTGGAGTATAATAAACTCTACTCATTTTCTTTTCTTTTAATTTAAATAAGATTTTAAGTTTTTGATAATTTTTATAAAAATCAATGTAAGAAGTAAATTTTTCCACGTGAAATATATTTTTTCAAATTTATTTTATATTTACAGGATTTGCAGCAATGAAAAGAAATTTATTGATTAATAAGAAGGACCTTTCATTATTGGTGATTGAAAAAGGTTTAAAATAATTATAAATATCTTCATATAAATTTTCTAAAGTTAAAATTTACAAGCCTTCCTTTCATCACACACCACATTGCATATACTTTTTGTGGAATATGATGCAGTCAAACATGGCTGACAAACCACATTCTTGTGAAGTATGTGGTTCTTTTTTTGCATGGAAATCAACATTGTTGCATCATATGACAACGCATACAGGTGAAAAACCATATTCTTGTGAATTATGTGGTTTTTCTTTTGCACAGAAATCACATCTGTTGAGGCATATGAAAATACATACAGGAGAAAAACCACATTCATGTGAAGTATGTGGTTCTTCTTTTGCACGGAAGTCACATTTGTTGAGTCATATGAAAACACATACAGGTGACAAACCACATTCTTGTGAAGTATGTGGTAATTCTTTTGCAAGGAAGTCAACGTTGGTGAATCATATGAAAACACATACAGGTGACAAACCACATTCTTGTGAAGTATGTGGTAATTCTTTTGCAGAGAAGTCAACGTTGTTGAACCATATCAAAACACATACGAGGGACAAACCACATTCTTGTGAAGTGTGTGGATCTTCTTTTTCACGGAAGTCACATTTGTTTGATCACATGAAAACACATACGGGAGAGAAATCACATTCTTGTGAAGTATGTGGTTCTTCTTTTGCATCGAAGTCAAATTTATTGACTCATATGAGAACACATACCGGAGAGAAACCACATTCTTGTGAAGTATGTAGGTTCTCATTTGTACAGAAGTCACATTTGTTGAGACATATACAAACACATACGGGGGACAAACCACATTCTTGTGAAGTATGTGGTTCTTCTTTTACACGGAAGTCAACTTTGCTGGATCATATAGCCACACATATGGGAGAAAAACCACATTCTTGTGAAGTATGTGGTTTTTCTTTTGCACGGAGGTCAAATTTGTTGAGACATATGAAAACCCATTCACTGTCACTATAAAGCAGATTACACATCTTCATAGTGATTTTTCTGACAAAGGGAGAAGAAAAAGCTGTTTTCTAGGTTGGCAGTATTTTTGCGCGAACAGTTGGCAGAGTTGGTGGAAATTTTCTGTTTCTATGTCTATCCTTGTAGCCATGTCACTAGTAAGGGTGCTGGAGGTAAACGTTTTGTCTGGGCTGACGTTATCCGCCTGATAGTCAGGGACCCGAACCTTGGATTAACCACTAAGGAGGCTGTCCTATCAGCAGGTGCAAAGTACTGGGGCTGCTGTATTGCCATTTGGTGAATGGAATCTGGACCATGCAGTAGCTTCTGGTGGGGCCTCTCGATGCCATACTAGTGGGTAATTGTTACGGCTTTACCTTATCATGTGGTACAAAAAAAAAAAAAATTCTTCGTTTCTTTTTCTCTCTTAGTTTCCCCTCTCTGTCCTGCTCTAAGTAAATCTGTCGACCTAGTCCACAAATTCCAAAATTTCATCATGACAAGTTTCAAGAAAAAATACACGATTAAACCCGGTTCTCCAACTTCCAATGTAGACCCCTACTACCATGTCTCCTTCTCCAACATCAGGGGTCTACGTTCTAACCTTCCAGAGGTTGAAACCCAATTACAGGAGACTAAACCAGACCTTTTATTTTTAAGTGAAACTGGCATTGGACAGGCTATTTCCCTTGATGAGTTTGCAATTACAGGATACTCTAACTTAACTTCTAAATCTGACCCCCAAGATCGCCATGGGCATGGAATATGTGCCTATATTAAAGATAGCTTTCCATGTGGGAGGGACATCTCCAGGGAAGATCCTAACTTACCTTATATGTGCTTCCGGGTTGCTTTAGCTCACACTACTGCATTTATATTTACTCTCTATCGCCCCCACAACAGCGGAGTTACTATCTTTCAAAGCATATCTGAGAAAATTGACCAAGTCCTTTCTACTTATCCTTCAGCTAACATTCACGTATGTGGAGACTTCAATGTTCACAACGTCGAATGGTTGACCCACTCAAACAAGACCGATGATGAGGGGAGGTTCTGTCATGATTTCTCCATTGCCTATGACCTCACTCAGATTGTTCAGGAACCTACCCGTGTGCCCGATAATGACGGCCAGTATGCGAGCCTACTAGACCTTTTTCTCACAACTTGCCCTGAACTATGTTCAGTTTCTGTTCTGTCGCCTCTTGGATCTTCCGACCACTCTGTTGTATCAATTAAGATAAAAATGAAATGTAATAAGTCCCCAGACGTACCTCTTCATCGTACAGTATATCGATACACTAAGGCTGACTGGGATAGCTTCCGTACATTTATATCTGATCTACCTCTGCATTCCATGTTTAAAAAGGATGTGTCCTCTATAGTATTAGACCTAACTGAATGGTTAATTGTAGGTATTGACCATTTCATACCCTCTAAAAAGTTTCAGCAAAAACCTAACAGCCAGCCATGGTTCTCTCCAGAATGTGCTGCTGCCATTGCGCACAGAAATCACTTTTTCCACTGCTTCAAACGTAATAGATGTATGGAAACTAAAGCCGTTTTCAGGACTGCCAGCAACCATTGTAAGAAAGTAATAAGGAACGCAAGAAAGTTGTATGCTCAATCTGTTAAGTCCAAAGTAGCTGAGCAGCGGCTTGGTTCCCACCAGTTTTGGCAAATAGCAAACAGAATCCTGAACAGAAGCGTGTGCTCCATCCCAACTATTATCAATGGATCTGAGGTAATCTCGTCAGCATCAGACAAAGCCAAACTCTTTGTCAAGAACTTTGCAGCTAATTCTACCCTTTGCGACCAAGACCGCCAACCCCCAATATTTCCTCTTGTATCAGAAAACACGCTATGTGATATACGTATATCTGTACGTGATGTTGCCAAACTAATCAAAAACCTTGATTCCAGTAAAGCAACTGGCCCTGATGGTATTCCAATCATAGTACTCAAAAAACTTCAACCTGAACTAGCGCCCATACTTACAAAACTGTTTAAACGTTGTCTTAAGGAGAATAGTTTCCCATCTCCCTGGAAAATCTCATCAGTATGCCCTGTATTTAAGAATTCAGGTGATCGCTCATCCCCCTCTCAGTACAGGCCAATAAGTCTCCTGTGCGTCATGAGTAAGTTGCTAGAATCTGTATTAAATACAGAAGTAATCAAACATCTCAACAAAAATAACCTTCTTAGTGACACTCAATATGGTTTCCGTTCTGCTAGATCTACAGCAGATGTCCTTACAGTTATATAGCATAGGATTAGCAAATCTCTCGACGGTGGCAATCTTTCTAGGGCAATTGCTCTTGACATATCTAAAGCCTTTGATAGGGTATGGCATAAAGGTTTACTTCATAAGATCGCTAGCTATGGTATAGCTGGAAAAGTCTTCTCAATTATTAAATCATTTCTTTCTGATAGATTCATAAGAGTAGTAGTTGAGGGGCAAAAATCAGAAGCTCACAATATTAATGCCGGTGTCCCTCAGGGATCCATCCTGGGCCCAACTCTTTTCCTGATCTACATTAATGATCTTCCAAATCATATCCTTACATCATTTGTAGACATTTATGCTGACGACACTACCATTTATGGTACCACATCTAAGACAGTAAACGAGCAAGTTCTCTCCAATTCTCTCTCCTCTGATCTTGAGCACGTAGTACAATGGGGAAAGGAGTGGCTGGTTACTTTTAATGCATCTAAAACCAAGCTTCTCTCTTTACATCATCAACATTCTAATCCACATTTGTCATCAATTGAAATGAATGGCTCTCGTCTTCAGGAGGCCTCAAGTTTTGACAAGCTTCTGGGCTTGACCATTACTCCTGATCTTAAATGGAACACGTATATCAAATCTGTTGCCAAGGCCGCTGGAAAAATGGTGGGATCTTTCTATCGATCCAGTAGATATCTCACTGCTGATGCTATTCTCTATCTATATAAGAGCCAGGTACGTCCAAGGATGGAATACTGTTGCCACATCTGGGCAGGAGCTGCTAGAAAGAACTTGTCCTGCCTTGATAGAGTTCAAAATAGACTTCGTAGCCTCGTAGGAGATGTCCTTTTCTCCTCCTTGCAACCTCTATCTCACAGAAGAGATGTTGCGAGTTTGTCTCTGATGTATCGTTATTTTCATGGAAAGTGTTCAACTGAGCTTCAATCTATGGTCCCCCCTCGCCAAACTTTCACAAGAAACACTCGTCTAGCTGTAAACACTATCAATAATTTCCCCCACTCTTTATCTGTGCCTAAACCTAAACATAGATTCCATGAACAAAGCTTCTTTCTTAGAACTGCACGCCTGTGGAATTGTCTTCCGTTTTCCTGCTTTCCGGCTGACTACAATATGGTTTTGTTCAAGTCTAAAGTAAATAAGTTCTTGATGAGCCGTTCCATATAAGTTATTAAATTTACCAAATTTTCATTACTAATGATTACTATATTGACCAACTTCTACTGTACACTCTTTAACCCTTATCCTTGAGTGGCCTCTGGGCCTTGATAATGTGGTGATGCCTTTGTAAAAAAAAAAAAAAAAAAAAAAAAAAATCCCCATCAACATGTGAAATAACTCCCTCACCAAGAAAAACTCCATCTTGTGTTTTTCTTCCAGAACCAGATGATGATCAATTGGGAATAGAAGTAGACCTGTGTATCACAATTGATAAAGTTAACAATATGAGCATGGAAGAAAGGCCTAGGTTACCTTAAATACAAGCCTCAAGATTCTTTAAGTCATTGACCATCAAAGTCAATGTTGCTCTTATAAGGCTTGTTCCAGAAGAAATAGACCTTAGGCAGCTAAATAACGTCACAAATGCAGCTGGATTGTACATTAGCAACAAAATACTTCCTCTGAATAAACACCAAAATAGAAACAAAAAACCTAATGTAACCTAAGCAACACCAAAATTGAAAGTCAAGCTGTTGAAACAAATAAACTCCTGTAGAAAGGAGCTTAGCCAATTAAAGCAGTTCATGATGAATCCCACAGTGGAAGGTAGACTCAAAAACAGTGTCAAAAGAATCTGTGCGAAATTTAAAACAAATTGTAAAAATATTGGAAACATAGTGAAAGAACTGAAAGGCAAAATACCAGCCATTGCCCAAAGAATTAAACATCGCATGGCTAAGATTAATGCAAAGACACAGAATAAGCTTTTTGAAAACAATCCAAGAACTTTCTACAGAAATCTAATAAGAGAAGAAATTAAAATCCAAGATCCCTTATGTAAACAGGTATTAGACGATTACTGAAGACCCTTTTTTGAAAAAGAGGAAGTACATAACGAAGAGGCCCAGTGGATCGGTGATATTATCAATAAAAATAAAAGAGAAATGCCAGAGCCAGAAATAACGCCAGATAAAATAAGATCAAAGCTGGCACGAGCTTCAAATCACAAGAAACCTGGCATCGACAACATATCTAACTTCTGGTTAAAACAGCTAACAGCATTGCATGATCATTATAGCAGATGTTTCACCAGAATGTTGAAAGCTTATGAAGCGACACCATCATGGCTATTAAAAGGCGATACAAGCTTAATAGTTAAAAGCACAGTAACTAAAAACCCCAGTAAATATCGCCCAATATGCTGCATAACCACGATCTACAAGCTATTCACTGGATTAATAGCTGACAGCATTTATGACTATCTTTCATCCGGAGATTATCTTGAGGCGGAACAAACAGGATGCAGAAAAAAACTGCCTGGGCACCAAAGATCAATTGCTCATCAACAAGACCATTTTGGAAGATTGCAGGAAAAGAAAAAGAAATCTAAATATGGCATGGATAGATTATCAGAAAGCATTTGATAGTGTACCCCATTCGTGGATACTAAAATGTCTCAAATTATACAAGATCCAACCGAGTATACGAGAAATTATAGCTGCCCAAATGAAGGAGTGGCAAACATCCATTACCTTAAACCATAGCGGGGGAAGGATATCCATTCCAAATATAAGAATAAAAAAAGGAATCTTCCAAGGAGACAGTTTATCTTCTCTACTAGTTTGCTTGGCAATTGATCCTCTAAGTAAGCTTCTAAAGAACTACCAAGGTGCTTACAATCTAAGCTACAGCCGCCAAAGAGAATCCTCCAAGCTGGCAAGAAGATATCTACTGAAAACATTCAGCACAATGAAAATAGTGAAATCAGAGAACTAGATGAACAGGAAACATACAAATACCTCGGCATTGATGAAAATGAGTCCATCCAGCATTCCAAGATGAGAGAGAAACTAAGCCAAGAATATCTACGCCGAGTAAGAAAAATCTGCAAAACTGAAATCACAAACAAGAACAAAGTTACGGTAATTAACCACATTACCATGCCAGTACTAACATATAGTTTTGGCATTATTGACTGGCCTCAGAAAGACATAAATTGGCTTGACAGAAAGACAATGAAAATGTTAACCTTGTACCGAGTTATTTATCGAAACCAGTGCATGCCTCGTTTGTACCTACCCAGGTGAGAAGGAGGTATGGGACTCTCGGAAGTCAATCATCAACACAGAGCCACAATCGTCAGCATAGGTCAGTACATAATAAGTTCCTGTAATCCAAAGCTAATGAAAATTAAAGACCATTATCAGAACCGAGCAAGTAGTACAACATCTATAACACAACTTGCCACTCATTTGGGAAAGGATTGCCTTACAAATGATACTGAGAACCCAAACAAGCCTGCCACTGACTTAGCCCAGAAAAGTCGGAAAAAATATACTAGCCAGTTCCATAGTGTTAAAACAGAAGAATGGACCAACCATAAATGGGCAAAATACCTACCGACTGAACTATCCCAAGAATATATCGATAAGGATGGTTCCCTGGACTGGCTCAAAAGAGGATCCCTCCATTACGACCAAGAGAGGTTGATATTGGCATCACAAGACCAGGGCCTGATGACAAACGCCTTAAAAAAATGAGTGGCCTAAGCTTCAATAATAAATGCAGGTTCTGTAGCACTGATGTTGAGAGTGTGTGCCACCTGATTTCTGGTTGCAAAGTCCTACTTGGAGATGGTTATTATACAGATCGCCATAACGGAGTTTGCAAATACCTTCACTGGAAGATATGTAAGAAACTCAACATTCAGTGTAGTAAAAAAAATCCTGGGAACATATACCCGAACAAACAGTTGGGAATGATAACTACACCATTCACTATGACTACATAATCCCGACTGGTACATATCTTGAAAACGCACCTGTTAAACCAGATATAGTGATTTAGGACAGAGCAAACAAAAAGGCGACCATAATAGAGGTCAGTGTACCCAATGGTATAGGGCTTAACGGAGCTGAGAGGGAAAAGATAACAAAGTATCAAAGACTTATGTATGATATGAAACGAAATTGGAAACTAAAAGACGTTTCAATTATACCAGTCATCATAGGAGCAACTGGGCTTATGAAAAAGAACTTTAAAAAGTACATAGCAAGCATACCCGGTGAACCAAGTGCAAGTGAAATACAAACGAATACACTGAAAGGGACGGTTAGAATCCTGAAAAGATCTCTTGGTTGGACTCACTAAAATAGGGGTAAATGTCAGATATCTGGTTGGATGTCCCACCCCTAGAAGAAAAATTTAAGACAAATGAAAAAAAAAGAGAGAAACCACATTTTTGCGAAATATGTGGTTATTCTTTTGCACGAAAGTCAAGTTTGTTGCGTCATATGCTAACACACACAGGCGACAAACCACTTTCTTTTTTAAGTATGTGATTTTTCTTTTGGATTGAAGGCAAATTTGTTGCGTCATTAAAAAATATATTGACAGTATGTGAAGTATACCAACCCCATTAAACAACATTTATCATGAAACTGTCCAACTATTTTAATGAAGACTGTCTACCAAATATGACATTAGTAGAAAACAAGTCTTCTAAATCACCCAAAAGACTTGTTAAAAATATTCCAGAACTTCTATTTCATAAAATTGGAAAAATATGCCAAACAATATCAAGTATTTTCTCGATTCATTCACTAAGTAAGGAAGTCTTTAAAAAACGGCGTAAAAGAGGATGTCTCCACTATGATCAGGACATAATTATAATAACTGTTCACGATCAAAATTCATGACCAATTTGATCTAAGCAATGACAAGTGCAGGTTGAACTACACAGAAATAGTGAATGATTTGACATCGAGGACAGCTACTATGGAATGTGTAAATATATCCACATGACGATCTTTGAAATGTTGAATATTTAATATTGCAGCAAGTCCTTGGAACAACAGTTGGACATATCATACACCATCCACGTTGACTCTACGTTTTCTTATGAAAATGGATCTATTAAATCTGACATGATGAAATGCGAGAAGAAAGAAAAAGAATCAACCTAAGACGTTAATGTCCTCAAATAATACTGCGTTAAAGAAAGTGATATGAAAAAATAACGAAATACCAGGTTCTTATGTTCGACATAGAAAAGAAACTGGAATCTTAGGAAAATCTCCATTCCAGTAATTATAGAAGCAGTTGAAATTAGACAAAATAATTTTTTTTTTAATTTCAAATATACTAACTGGCCCAATGAGAAATTCTAAGAAATATTCATACACAATGCCTAGAAGACGAAACTTTAGCAAGGATAATAACTGTCCATAAATTTGCCTTCGGATATGAATTCATATCGTGATAAAATCATGTGTAAGTTCCAGGAGGATTTCTTCAAACTAACTAAAGTATATAACGTTAAATTAGCAATTTGTCAAATACATTCCACACTCTTTTGCGAGGACTAAAATAAGATTTTTAAAAGTTAAAAACCGTATTCTTGTTATGTGTGTGAGTAAAACTCGAGGACTTTTTAAGTTGACTTGCACACAACTACATAAGTAGCACGCCTTCTTTTAACTCGTCCATCGACAGTGAGAACTAAAATAATTTTATATGTGTGTTGTTCTTGTTAAAAATTTGTGTAACTCACACACAAAAACGATAGAAAGAATATGATCCTTTGATTATCTTAATAATTATGCAAATCTTAAAAACATGTAAAACAAAAATAATGCATATTTATGCCAAGGTCACATCTTACCAGTTTTTTTTTACTTTTTAAATTTACTACATCTTAATAAAACGTCTATTTTATATCAAGTATTCATGTTTAAATATCTAAGCGTTTAGCTTTTTTTCATTGTTTTCTTACATATGTTTAATGTGCAATTTTAAAAAATATTATGGACGTTCAATAAGTAATGTTCCTGACCAATTTCCGTTTGTTTTTTCTAGTGGAAATGTATATACAATGATTTGTGGTCATATTGCAAATTTTAACTCTGAACAAATTGTTGTTCCGAAGTTTTTGAAATCAGTCAAGTAAGCAATGGAGCCTGTCAAGTGCCATGCATTGATCAGTTGTCTTATTTGAAATCACGCACACCACAGGAAACTTTTGATTCCATTAAAAGAAACATTGTGACATCATATTATTCTTGTAAAACGTTGGCATTGTGAATTCCAATATGTCATGAAATTTGTAGGAGTAGCACCTAAATTTGGTTGCCCTCATTGGTGAGACAACTGTCGGCCATTATGAGGCTACTTTTTTGAAGATCAATGCTTGATTATTTGTCAATGTCAGATGAAATAATTACATTAGGTTTTCGCAAATCTTGCAGGGAGTTGGCGACGTTTACATATAGCGTCTTCTATTCCTAAATAGTCACTGATCTGTTACTGACCAAACTCGATGTTGCTTAACTTGGATGATATAACAAAAACTGGTGTGCAATGTGATTATAACATTTATGTGTCGATTGCTCAAGGGTGAATTTGGAGATGTGCTTAGAATATGAGTCAAAAGTTAAAAAAAAAACCTGATTATTTAGGATGAAACCTGAGTTTATCACTGCGATTCAGAGACCAAAGCCAAGTTAATGAATTGGAAGCACTTAGATCGATTACATCCAAAAATGTGTGTAGCAATTCATTTCTGTTCCCCAGACTCTCTTGCTAATATATGCATGAGATGTAGGTGTGTATGTGATTTATTAAAGATTATTTTTCGCCTCTTTTCCTCCTCCGGTCAAAGGCAGAAAAAGGGTTGTTATTTGGCACACATTATTTTGTATTTCGGCCAACCAGCTTAAAAAAATTGAAGAAATGTGATTTTGTTCTCCAGAGCACTAGACTTGGTTCATTAAACTTACTGATCTTACACAGTCTTTTCATATAATGCATAGTTTTTGCTCACTTGCATCTCCAAGCGATCAAGGTCTTTGTTTTATGGTCGATTTTATTATTGTTATTGACTTGCCGTGATCTGTTCGTGTTTATTGAAGCCTGGCCCTCACTTTAAATAAACTTAACAAACAAAAATCACTTTAAATAAACTTAACAAACAAAAATTACTTTAAATAAACTTAACAAACAAAAATCACTTTAAATAAACTTTACAAACAAAAATTACACGTGTAGTAAAACACAATGAAGATTTGCTGATTAAAAAAAGAAACTTAAAAAAAATAATATTTTAATAAGATTTTTACAATGTATGAAAATAATGAAAATGCGAGACCAAAAGCGTGTTTGCATTTTCGACGCTTTAAACAACATTTTTATGTAATTAGGTTCGGGCAAACAATGGTGGAATAAAGATGGGGACATAGTTTTGAAAGCCGATTTATCATATTTTTTTTAGGTTTCCGACTACATTTTAATTGGATTTGAAAAACTAATGACGAAAATTAATTTCCAAAATGAAAAAAAAATTTGTAAACCTGAAAAAAAAGTTATCAGAAATGTTTTCATCGCAAGCTTAGCAATTCAGCTAAATTTTGAAGTTAAATTACCTGTAAAAATCATTTGAAAGATAAATATAGGTTTCTGTTTCTATTTCAATGATAATCATTGTTTGTACAAGAAATAGCTCAATTGACTTCCCAAATCGAGAGATTCTCGCTTTGCAGAATGTCAACAGAACTGAAGCCTTGAAAGATGGATTATACGAAAGCTAAAAATCTAAGACAAGTCGAAAGGCTGTTTGAAAATCATGCCAGGTAGTTAATAGGAGGTAGGAGTGCTAGTTATATTTTTTCAGCCGTATATCCGTATATTCATATCATGAACGTTTGTATAATTTTTACCATTTTTAATTTATTTTTCTACGTTACTGCTTTTAAATTTAAATATTTTAATTTTATTTTTCAAGATTATATAAAAATGTTATGGCAAGAAGTTTCACATTCATGCAAGCAAAGAAAATGTGAGAATTGTACATATAAATATTATGCGCAACCTGTAATTTAAAAGAAAGTAGAAATATTTTTTGCAATTATAATTTTTTGTGAAAATATTAAATAAACAATGTATAATTCAATAATAATATAGGTAGTTCAAGAAATTAAATTTTCTTCGAGATATATCGAATTCATTAATACGAACATTAGGGGATTTTTCGTAATTCTGTAAAAATGAAATATTTTTGTTACAATTAACGATGTTAATTTTTCATAAAAAGAAAAAATAAATTCATGCATTTTTACTACTGAAACCTTAGTGAAGGTATTTTTTGTTTACACAAATTAATACATTTGTACTAAAATAAAAAAAAATTAATGCATTACTTATATTCCGTGGTTATTACCGGAAATTTCATTGACATTGGTTAATTTTCTGATTTTTGGTGAATGTTAAAGTAAAGGGAGGGGTCCAAATATTTATAGATTTTGAGCATCGGCATTCATTTTGCACGTACATATTAGTGTATTTTCAATCACTTCATATACTGGTATTGGGTGGGTCATCAGAGGTTTTTGCTGTCGTTGAGGTTGAGTCAGTTGACATGTTTCGCACCTTCAGACTGTCTCGGTGATCTCTGCATTCATTTGTGGCAAGAACATTATGTTGCGGGCTGTGTTTAGTGTGTACTGAATGCCCAGGTGAGATCTGTGTGCCCTGGTAATCATATCGGGTCTGAAATGATGAGCCATGTGGCTCGGTATGCTAGACCATTTTCAGAACACAGTTCATCGCGGTATGGCCAGTATTCTCTAATGTTTAGTGGGCTGTCGTTTTTGTCTTCAGGCCAACCCTTTTTTGCGATTTTAATTAGTGTCTGTAGTGTTGTGTCATGACTGGTCTCTTCTCAAATATGTGAGAGGCGGTGGTCTGTGACAAAGAGGCCGTCTTCCATATTTATGTTTTCCAAGTTTCTTGTGAGTTTCTGTCTTGCGGTCATAATATGGTGCAGTTCTCTTCTATTGTGGTTTCAGACGTAGGTAGTGACGCACGAGACAGGGTATCACTGATGTACATTTGGAGTCCTGGTTTGTATTTAACGTCTAAGCAGTATTTATGGAGCCTTAGCCGCATCCGCTGGAGTCTCTTTGAGCTCACATGAATGGGTTTTGCGAGTATTGTCTCCAGTGGTTTATGGGTGAATATTTTTACTTTCTCTTTACCAAGAATGTATTGTTCAAACATTCTGCGGCGAATACGATGGCAAGACAGTCTTTCTCAATCCGGGCATACTTTCGTTACGTTTTTGGTGAGTGCTCGGGATGCATATGCAACGGGATGTCCTTCCTTCGTTAGGACTGCCCCGAGACTGACTTCTGAGCTGTCATATTCAAGTGAGACCTCCTTATTGACGTCATAATAGTGAAAAATAGGGGATTCGTTGATGAGTTGTTTTTTTTAAATCTGAATAAATGCTGGTTTATGTTGTGGCAGCCAGTCAAAGAGAGATTCCTTGTCCAGTATCGCAGTGGTTCACATACTGTACTGAGTCTGAGTGCAAACTTGGCGAGGTAGTTTAAGATTCCTAGTAATCACTGAACGCCTTGGATGTCCTAGTGCGTTGCATCTCTGATATTGCTTTGACTTTGACCGGATCCGATACCAACCTTTGTGCACTGAAATATGTCCTAAAGTAGTCGAGTCGTCGCTGTCATTCTTCGGGAGCTGAGCTGATTCCATATCCTGCCAAAACGGGTCCAGTATGTCGTTAAATATGAAGACGGCTCGTCTAGAACGACCTGAAGGAAGCAGTCAACTGAGAAGAGTCTGGCGTTCTTCATATTCGCAATTTATTAGGTTTCCATATGACAACTAGGTTGTTGATCCATGAAGTTGGCTTAGTGACCCAGGCATTATTCCTTCGTTGACCATTTCGTCAAGTTTTCTTTTTAACTCAGCTTTAAGTGGCAGAGGGACTCAGTGAGGAATATTTTGCATAGATTTGGCGGTTGGGTCAAATTTAATTTTCTATCCACCTGGTAGCCTTCCCAGTCCAGAGAAAATGTCGCTGTAGTTGCTGAGGATTTCTTCTTTTGTAATTGCTTTTGCCTCCTTTATTTCACTCAGCTGTCGCACACATTCTGTGTTAAAAGCTATGAACTTCAGTGCAGAGCTAGCCCGTCCAGAAATTAATGATGGTTAGTTGCTATCCACAACTTGGAAGGTGACATTTTTTTTATTCCCTTCACGTAAGGAGTGGCTGGTTACTTTTAATGCATCTAAAACAAGCTTCTCTCTTTACATCATCAACATTCTGATCTACATCTGGCATCAATTGAAATGAATGGCTCTCGTCTTCAGGAGGCCTCAAGTTTTGACAAGCTTCTTGGCTTGACCATTACTCCTGATCTTAAATGGAACACATACATCAAATCTGTTGCCAAGGCCGCTGGAAAAATGGTGGGATCTTTCTATCAATCCGGTAGATATCTCACTGCTGATGCTATTCTCTATCTATATAAGAGCCAGGTACGTCCAAGGATGGAATACTGTTGCCACATCTGGGCAGGAGCTGCTAGAAAGGACTTGTCCTGCCTTGATAGAGTTCAAAATAGACTTCGTAGCCTCGTAGGAGATGTCATTTTCTCTTCCTTGCAACCTTTATCTCACAGAAGAGATGTTGCGAGTTTGTCTCTGATGTATCGTTATTTTCATGGAAAGTGTTCGAATGAGCTTCAATCTATGGTCCCCCTCGCCAAACTTTCACAAGAAACACTCGTCTAGCTGTAAACACTATCAATAATTCCCCCCACTCTTTATCTGTGCCTAAACCTAAACGTAGATTCCATGAACAAAGCTTCTTTCTTAGAACTGCACGCCTGTGGAATTGTCTTCCGTTTTCCTGCTTTCTGGCTGATTACAATATGGTTGTCTTCAAGTCTAACGTAAATAAGTTCTTGATGAGCCGTTCCATATAAGTTATCAACTTTACCAAATTTTCATTACTAATGATTACTATAATGTCCAATTTCTACTGTACACTCTTTAACCCTTATCCTTGAGTGGCCTCTTGGCCTTGATAATGTGGTGATGCCTATGTAAAAAAAACAAAAAAACTTCACAATGGAGTGTTATTGAGCCCAAAGGTTGAAGTATAGAGTTGTCATACAGCTTCAACTTTGTGAGAGACGGTTGTAGCGGTGCTTTAGTAATGCGTTTCTGGTCGGCAAAGGTCAATGTACTGCAGCTGGTCCCAGTGTCAATTTGGAATTTGCATAAGGTTTTTGTGCTGTCTCCCGGATGGATATGTGAACGTCTGCCTGATAGTGTTTGCAATCCGTGAGACTTCTCAGAGCATAGATGCATTCGTCACTGCTGACTGCTTCTGTTTCCATGTAGCGCACCTTTGCAGTTTGCTGTGTTGAGGATTTATTTTGCCGTTGTGATGGGATGGGTTGCGCCTGTGATTGGTTTCTCTGGCAATATGTTTGCGCTTTAAGCAGATAGCACATGTAAGTCCATAAGCCTGACTCTTTCCTTTGTCATTGCTCTGTCCACAGAATTTGCTGTCCTTTATGAGTTATCGTAGATTTTTTATATCTCCATTGGTGTAGTGGATAGTTTCTGCTGGGTTGTTCAGTTTGCTGAGCTGTTGTTCAGCCTGTTCAGTGCTCCTCCAAATATCTATCGTCCTGTCTAGGGTGAGTCCAGATTCACTGAGGAGCCTGGCCCAAACATTATTATTACTGATGCCTGTAACTATTTGGTCACGCAGTAGCTCATCCTCAAGGGCGCCGTAGTACATGTTTTGATTAAGTGTCTTAGTTTGATCAAATGCGTGTCAAATTTTCCGCCCTGTTCCTTTGTACAGGAATTAAATGTATACCGTTGGTATATGATGTTCTGTTTGGGTTCAACGTACTTTGTCAGTCTTTCCAAAAATGTTTTGTATCTACTCGTTCCCCTACCGACATCGGCAGGTGTTTGTATATTTGCAGAATTTCTTGCCGATTAGTGAAAGAAGTGAACATATATAGTTTCACACGAGGTTGTAGTCGCAGCTACGTACTTTGTTGTAGCCGTAGCTACATACTTCATAACATCTTCTTTGAATTTTAAAGTATTCATCAAAACATGTCCTTTGTTTTTAGTTCTTTTTGTTTTTGTTTTTTTTTCCACTACAGTTTTTTTTTTTTTTGTTTTTTGTTTTTTTACTACAGTGGCATAACTGAACCATTCTATATGTAGCGTTTGCTTGCTCATTGAAGTGTGTGGAAAAGTGAAGAGAGCTTTATTAGCAAAGATTGTAATCCGATGGTGTGCCCGAATGAGTTCAATTCAGGAAATGAACCAATTTTAATGAAATTTTCAGTATTTATCACAGAATATACTGATCTAGTTATTTTTTAAAATTTTAGTGAAAATTTATTATTTTTTGTAAATCAAAACACCTTACTAAAGTTAAAATTTAAGAATTTAAAAAAAAAACTCATGAATTTCTGTTTGCTTTTTTATATACAAATAAAGCATTGTAGATGTTAACAATAAAAAGATATTTTAATATTTCAGGAACATTACGATAAGCAGTATTTATTCAATATTTTTAGACCCCTAACATGAAACTGCGAATAAAATATTAAAAACTCATAATTTCTCTTTTAACAGTGGCTTGTTTATTTTCTTTCTGGATTATACTTCCAAAGTAAACTATTAAAGTTGTATAAAAAGTAATAGCAATATTATTTTTTATTAAAAAAACACAATAATGAAATTAATTGAATTTTACGAGTTGAGTATTTTTCAATTTTTAAACTTTAAAAATCTATCAAAATTTTTCTATTGATTCTATTTTTACGATATTTTAAGGGTCAATGTGAAATTGTATGCTCTTTCAAATAAACCGAATATAATATTTTAGACAAACGTTTTTTTTAATTCACCCCCCCCATTTAAAATGTCTATTAAAAAGTAAATAATTAAAGTACTCACCAAAGTTTTATATATCACAAATTGAAGATAAAAGATCGATAAATAATATATTCAAATTTAAAACAAAACGGTAGTGTTTTTTTAGAAATTTACCTGTAAAATCCGAAGTTTAAAACCTTTTTTTTAACCACGTTGTCTGTTTTTTTTTTGTTTTTTTAATGAAACCTTGGTCCTTGCTCCTTTAATTGAAAAATATAGGGTTAGAATTACATTTTTCGAGTAGTTATAAGCTTGGAAAGACAGAGGGTGGAATTATTCAATATTTTTCACGGAGTTTCTGACACACCTACATGCGTTAATTGATTGTACTGGCATGGGCGATAGGAGGGGGGGGGCTAATTAATTTTTCTTTTTTGCACAAACAAGGTTTTTTTAAATCAATATTTTAAGACTTTACTTTACTAATTATCTCTGAAATAGTAAAAAAAAAAAAAAAAAAAAAAAACGAACTAATATTTATCTTTCAAGTTAAGTTTAAGTTTCTAACGACGCCGTAAAAACATTTCACGTTTATTTTTTTTTTTCGTACAGATATTAACTATGGTTCTTTTTCAATATCTTCATTTTTAATGTGTATAGTAAACTGCACAAGCACCCGATTAACTTTAAGCTTAAATGTTTCAAACACAATAAAAAAACAGGAATCTAAAAAATAAATAAATAAATAAAAATACGAAAAGACGGCGTTAAAAACTATCAGTTTCCGCCATTAAATTGCACGTACAACGAATTAAAGAAATAATAAAGATGAAACGTGTAATCTGTTCTCTCTCATGTAAATATTAAAATGTTAAATAAAATAATACTAATTTTATCCGTGATATTCACCAAATAGATCGGCTCTATTTCGAAATAATTAATTTTTCTATTTTTCCTCTTCAATTTTGTTTTCTGCGAACTTGCTCTTCCGTTCGTCATCTTGAAGGTTAACTTGGGTTTGTAAAGTCAATCACATTTGAAAAAATTGTTTCCTTTATAAAAGCAGATAAAATTGATCGAAATCAGATTATAAAACAAAAACGTAAGTATTACTACATGAATTTAGTATCGATTTTTTTGCATTTGCAGAATACGTTAAAAATGTAAGGGAGAAGCGAATAATCCTAATGAAAATGTTGATTATCGTTGTAAAAAAGCAAAACAACTTCTCTATGCTTTTTGTTCACTAAAGGAAAAAAAAAACTATAAATCTTAAATGTTTTTTCATTGTTTAATGATTTTTGTTTTCATCCTTTTTTCAATTTTCTCATTGGATTATTATCATTAATGTATTATTTTATTTTCAATATTTAAACATTAAAAAAACAACGATCAATGTCTAGAATCCGACGTAAAGCAAAAAAAAAAAAAAAAAAAAAAAAATCGGGTTTGTACACATAAATTCGAAAAAGTTGTCAAAAAACAAATATATAACAAATAAATGTTATCAAAGGCAAGATAAGTTACTTTTCTGCCAAACTGGATATATTTTTTGTTTTTTTATTCAATGTAACATATTTATTCAGCTCGAAAAACATACAGTGTTTACCGATGTATTCGAAAATTCAAGATGACGTCTCACACTCTCTTTAACACCGTAAGTTTGGAAAAAGGTGTTATAAATAAAAAAAAAAAACTGTACAAAATACTATTAAAAACTCGCCGAATATATGTCAACCTATGTCACGGTAACATATATTGAGCGAGTTTTTAACCGTATTTTATCCGGTTTTTTATTTATAACATCTTTTCCCACGTGTTAAAGAGAGAATCAGACGCCATCTTGAATGTTCCAATACATCGGTAAACATTGTATGGTTTTCGAGCTGAATAAACATGTTACATTGAATAAAAACACGAAAAATATATCCAGTTTGGTAGAAAAGTAACTTATCTTGCCTTTGATAACATTTATTTGTTATATATTTGTTTTTTGACAACTTTTTCGAATCTATGTGTACAGTAATACAAACCCAAAAAATTTTTACAATAAAAACTTTTTATACTTTTTCGGGTTTGCTGAAAACGAATATATACTTCAACAGAGGCGACAAGAATTAGATTTCATGGTATGAGGAAATTACTTTTTCCAAAAGTAGGGATCACTATTTTACATAAATTTAATGTAAAATGAGCATTACTAGTGCACTTATTGATCCATGCTGAAATAATGTTAGCTTTAGAAAGCCATTCTTAACATGGGGAGAGGGTGGTGTTTTGTACCTATTCTGTACTTTAACCTTACAATTTAATAAAAAAAGATATCATAAAACTTTAATTAAACTTGAATATACTATTTTAAAAATAGTGCGAGTCAATAAGTGCACTAGCAACAAATGAGCACCCACTTTTAGGCCACACGGTAGTACTTGGGGAGGGGGAGCTGCCTGAAAGCTGTTTTGGTAAATTGTTATTTACTTTCCACCTTAACAATCACATGACGATTTCTGTAGTTTTTTTGTATGCTGAAAACGAATATCCCATTAAACTTTGTCACAAACAAGTCGTTTTCCAAATATTATACAATGTAAAGAATTGGCCACCATGGATAACATAAGGAATTAGACTGTTTTATAATCAGAAAACTACTTAGCGGTAGAAATATGCATATGCTTGCATATACAGAAATGGTAATCACTGATAACATAAGGAATGACACGTATCTGTATACAGATGTTTCTCTTTTTTCTGTTCTTTAATCTGCTCAGGCTTAATGTAAAGATGAAATTAGAAAAAAACTTTTAGCTCAACTCACTAGATTGTCATAAAGTGGGTGCTCATTTTGCGTTAAATTAATAATGAAAAGTGATGCCTCACTTTTTAAAAAAGTACATTTTTTCATATGAAAACTATTTCTTTACAGCACTATTAAAGCAAATATTCGCTTTCAGTACTCCCGAAAAATTATAAAAGTTGTAATCGTGAAACATTTGCGAGGGGGGGGGGGGTAGATATTCTAGACATTGACCAGTAAAACTTCTTTATAGTTTACAATAAAAAAATTACGAATTATAAACGATTCTCACTAGTTTCAAGTAAAAAAGAAAATGCTCGGCGCATGCATGGAAATAGTATGCTCAAGTGTACTTGTCACTAATCTACCAATATTTACAATTTTTAAGTTTTTTCTGTTTCTAATAGAAAGTTCTAGCAAATCGATCCCCCATTTTAAAAACATCGACTTTTCGACCAATTTTGCGAATTTAGCCATTTTTTAACCTTTTTGATATTTAGTCGTTTTCTCCTTTCTTTAATTGAATGTTTGTATTCCCGTCTAGTGGTTTCAATCTGAGGGATCGGTATATTAGAAACTGTTTACACACGTAAGTGTATCAAAGAGTTTTTCTGTTTATTTATTTGGAAATGCAGTTATCAAATTTTCTGTTCGTTTGTTTAAAGAATGCTGATAACTAAAGAAACTTATGTTGTATTTTTAACTTTTCTAAAAAATGCATTCAATAAACCTTAGAAATAACTTTGACTAAATTAAAAAATAATCATGATTTTTAATCAAATTAAAATATTAAGGTTCTGATTTTTTTTAGATGAGGAATAGTTCTTTGTATTATTTAGATTATTAAGACTACTGTTCTCATCTTGAGTGTTATTTATTGTGCAAACATTGTAAAAATAACACTTAAGATGAGAACAATAGTCCAAATGATACGAACAAATCACAACATGTTTTTTCTTTACATGTATTTTTTACATGTCGAAAACTTCTTTTGTTTTTCCTCTCAATAATAGAGATTCCATAATTATTTAGTTGATTGTGATATGACCCTTTAATTTTAATTCTGTTTTGAAAAGTGAACATGATATAAAATTAAATTATTTTGTATTTTGGGGACATTAACTGTGATAGATGAAAAAGAAGTTATTATAAATGGGCTTTCATAAGTGGATGTTCTGAATTTTTGTATGGAAAATCATGACTTACTTGGCTAGCATGTGTGTGTGTGCTTCAAGAGATTGGTCATGTAACAGAAAAGAAAGGAAAGAAAGAACGCCTAAAATGGTTGACATGTGTGTGTGCTTCAAAGGATTGGTCAAAATCATGTAAAAAAAAAAGAAAGGTAAGAAAGAAAGGCTAAAATGTTTGACACTCACTTATGCAAAATGTACTAAAAAAGGGCATCATTTCTCAGATTAGCATGCGAAGAAACTGATCATTTTCTGACATGTGCAAAATCATCAACATGGTATCTGATTTCCTTCCAACAAAACAAAATTCCCCTCAAATCATGAGAAACTAACAAAAATTCTTTGTCTTTCCTCCATCTGTTCACAGCCAACTTTATGCCTGCATAGGTTAAACGGCTTTCTTCAAAAAGGAAGAACAAGAGAAGGAGAGAAAATTAAGAATATGCAATCAAAAATGCAAATTGATCAATTCTCTTCGTTTCTAATTAAAATACATGACTACTTTTTACAAAACTTTAAAATTGACACCATTATATATATCGGTAGTCAGTCCTAGCGTGATATGATCATTGTTAAAATGGGTCAATTTTCTATGCGATATTCTATTGATATTCTTAGCCAACTCAATAGCACTCAGATCAGCTCGTATGAATAAAGAAGGCTTGATTGTTGGCTTTTGCAGGTTTTGAGTGTCAGTATATTTGGAAACATACTTTGCTTCAGTTGACTTTAAGCAGTGTGCTAGGGGGAAACAGTAAACCCTTATCATTTTCATACATTGCTACCAAGTGAAACATATGTTGCACAGTACATTTTTCATCATCCAGAAAAAAATTGTACATTTCGTTTTTATATAAATATTTAAAAACTTATTTTCTGTTTCTTTACTCCCTCATATGCTAAAGAAAGAGAGTGTGGATTGGAAGGTGGATGGATGAAGCCACACATGTATGATTGTGATTTTGATCTGACTGTAAGCTTCTCTTTTCTTCTGCTTTTTTCCTCTGTATGTCAAATAGTTGAGCTTTCACCACTGAAAATCTCAATTCTGACAACCTAACCCATTGATCATGAATATGTTTTGTTTTTCTTTTGTTAAATGTCTTAATATTCGGAACACCTGGTGCATGGTGGAAACCATCTGATGGTAACCACGCGGTAATTTAAAATTAATATTGGTAGATGACACTGGATGACTACCATGTGTGCATCCTGCTCAAGTTAATAATAAAATAGAATATAATGAACCCTAAAAAGGAATAGTCTTTTAAAAACAGAATATAGACCTTACCCAAACGAAACTATTTTCTATCACTTGTTCCTCTTCCCCAACTCTAAACTCCGAATCTACTTTAGAACTTTCTGAACAAATCGTAATTTTGTCTTTGGCATCTACAAGTGATGCAAATAGGGAATAACTCACATCCAAACTATTTGCAAGTTTAGTCATTATACTATATGTCATGACTTTCCTCTCCATCAATGCTATGTTAGATTCCTCATCCAGCCTTTCCCATTGATATCACTCCTCCATATTGGCATATCAGCTTTACCATGGATGAATCGCTATCCGACTTAGAGAAGTCAATGCAGCCTTTCTTAACGGTCTTGATATATATATATTATGACCATATGCCGTGGTACATATAACCTTCACAATTGTTTGTCATCAGATTGCAATAAGTAATACATTATCTCGTTCATCGCCATAACCGTTTTTGTTTCATTTTAGACAATTTACCGTTCTTCATCTGCATCTTTAAATCTATAAATTTCCTTACTTGCCTCTTGTTCTCTAATAAAATCAAAACCCAATAACGTATGATGTTTGTGCGATACTAATGAACCTTTAACCTTTTATTTACCGAGTAATTCCTATCATCTATTTCTACTAGGGAACGTCATTGTCTCTGCTCAAATCCACGGTGCATAACAAAAGATCCACACAAACATTTTTCTTCTCCTTCGAAGCTCACCTCTGTATTTTCCTATTCTGTATAGGCGAGTTTAATATTAATATTGAATAAATATTCTAGAGGTATGTGATTTGTATGGATGTTGACATTCATACTATGAAAATATTTATTCAACTTATTAAGGGCATAGTGTATCGTGTAATTATTAAGTGTATCGTGTATGCTTCTTTTTCTATAGTCGACCATCTTGTCTGCATGTCACTAAGTTTATGGAATAAGAAGTAAATTGGTTTTTCAACCTCTATGCTCCCTCTGATCCGTGTACAGTCTGTAGTCTTTCTCAGGATTTGGATAAGCCAGTATAACAATATCTGTGAGCTCCATTTTTAAGCTGACTGTCTACCTTCTTGGGGATTTAATTCTTTTGTTCATCAATCATAATAATCATAGTAATGTTAAAAGCCACTTAGCTATTTGCCAACCTGTTCTCATTATAAGCAATAAAAACTTACAACTTCCAACAATTTCTAAACCCATAAAAATCATGCATGTCTGCAGATGCCGGTGTTTTAAAATAATTTTCTGTGCTGACCTAACTATTGATTAAATATGGACATCATCTTCCAGAGCTATATACTCGTCAAGTATTCTTATCACTCCTAAACCGAAATACATCCTCACCTCATTTTTCTTAAGCCACTAATGGTTTAGTATCACATATTTATTACTGACACTAATGGTTTAGTATCACATATTTATTACTGACACTAATGGTTTAGTATCACATATTTATTACTGACACTAATGGTTTAGTATCACATATTTATTACTGACACTAATGGTTTAGTATCACATATTTATTACTGACACTAATGGTTTAGTATCACATATTTATTACTGACACTAATGGTTTAGTATCACATATTTATTACTGACACTAATGGTTTAGTATCACATATTTATTACTGACACTAATGGTTTAGTATCACATATTTATTACTGACACTAATGGTTTAGTATCACATATTTATTACTGACACTAATGGTTTAGTATCACATATTTATTACTGACACAAATGGTTTAGTATCACATATTTATTACTGACACAAATGGTTTAGTATCACATATTTATTACTGACACTAATGGTTTAGTATCACATATTTATTACTGACACTAATGGTTTAGTATCACATATTTATTACTGACACTAATGGTTTAGTATCACATATTTATTACTGACACTAATGGTTTAGTATCACATATTTATTACTGACACTAATGGTTTAGTATCACATATTTATTACTGACACTAATGGTTTAGTATCACATATTTATTACTGACACTAATGGTTTAGTATCACATATTTATTACTGACACTAATGGTTTAGTATCACATATTTATTACTGACACTAATGGTTTAGTATCACATATTTATTACTGACACTAATGGTTTAGTATCACATATTTATTACTGACACTAATGGTTTAATATCACATATTTATTACTGACACTAATGGTTTAATATCACATATTTATTACTGACACTAATGGTTTAGTATCACATATTTATTACTGACACTAATGGTTTAGTATCACATATTTATTACTGACACTAATGGTTTAGTATCACATATTTATTACTGACACTAATGGTTTAGTATCACATATTTATTACTGACACTAATGGTTTAGTATCACATATTTATTACTGACACTAATGGTTTAATATCACATATTTATTACTGACACTAATGGTTTAGTATCACATATTTATTACTGACACTAATGGTTTAGTATCACATATTTATTACTGACACTAATGGTTTAGTATCACATATTTATTACTGACACTAATGGTTTAGTATCGCATATTTCGGTTAGAATTTTCGACAAAAATGAAAGAGAAATATTATACCCCTTTAACCAGAGTATTACTGAAGACTAATTCAAGGAATGGCAAAAGATTGCAGGCTGTCAAATTGCAGAAGGGGTATATTACTAAATATTTACTAGTTCATTTGGTTCCTATTGTATTTGTGTTACAGTAATATTCTAAATTATATTACATTTTTCCATAGTGCAGTTTCTTTATGCCTTCTCAATTTGAAGTTAAATTGTGAATTGACGTGAACACTAGGATACTTCAATTAAAAGTCAAATGTGAACAGGTAAAATTATAGAGGAATAAAAAATGACACAAATGAGATATATTTTTTAACTGTTACATTCAATTTAGCTTAAATTTGCAGCTTTTGAAAAAATGATAAGTGCGAACTTTTTTATGTCATTATGACAAAATACACCTGAATAAGATCGGCAGTAACATAGAAAAATTTGAATAATATGAGTAATCAATCCTCATCTCGAAAATGAAGAAACGTAAAGATTTTTTAATTAAATGTTAAATATGAGAAACATTAATTTTGTTGACTGACCAGTATTGCATAAAACTATACTAATTTTCTTTTTTGAATTTGATTAATAATAGATGTTTTGGAAATTTTTAATAAAAATAAACAAAAAAATTCAAGTCAACCACATGAAATATTATTCTTTTAATTTATTTTATATTTTCAGAATTTGCAGAATAGAAAAGAAAGTAATTAATGTCTAAGAAGGAGCTTTCTTAATTGGTGATTTTAGAAGGTTTAAAATAATTATAAATATATTCATATACATTTTCTAAAGTTAAAATATACAAGCCTTGTTATCATCATACACTACATTACATATACGTTTTGTGGAATATATCTAACATGGTTGACAAATCACATTCATGTGAAGTATGGGGTCCCTCTTTTGAACATAAGTCAACTTTGTTGAGTCATATGACAAGACATACGGGAGAGAAACCACATTCTTGTGAAGTATGTGGTTCTTCTTTTGCATATAAGTCACAGTTGTTGCGTCACATGAAAACACATACGGGAGAGAAACCACATTCTTGTGAAGTATGTGGTTCTTCTTTTGCACAGAAGTCAAATTTGTTGACTCATATGAAAACACATACAGGAGAGAAACCACATTCGTGTGAAGTATGTGGCTCTTCTTTTGCACAGAAGTCAAATTTATCGACTCATATTAAAACACATACAGGTGAAAAACCGCATTCTTATGAAGTATGTGGTTCTTTTTTTGAACGGAAGTCAACTTTGTTGCGTCATATGAAAACACATACGGGGCAGAAACCATATTCTTGTGAAGTATTTCGTTCTTCTTTTGCACAGAAGTCAAATTTATTGACTCATATGACAACACATATGGGAGAGAAACCATATTCTTGTGAAGTATGTGGTTCTTCGTTTATATATACGTCCAGCTTCTTGCGTCACATGAAAACACATATGGGAGAGAAACCACATTCTTGTGAAGTATGTGGTTCTTCTTTTGCACAGAAGTCAAATTTGTTGAATCATATGAAAACACATACAGGAGAGAAACTACATGCTTGTGACGTATGTGGTTCTTTTTTTGCACAGAAGTCAAATTTATTGACTCATATGAAAACACATACAGGAGAGAAACCACAGTTTTGTGACGTATGTGGTTCTTCTTTTGCACAGAAGTCACATTTGTTGCGTCATATGAAAAGACACACGGGAGAGAAACCACATTCTTGTGAAGTGTGTGGTTCTTCTTTTGCAGAGAAGTCAAATTTGTTAGATCATATGAAAACACATACAGGAGAGAAACCACATTCTTGTGAAGTATGTGGTTCTTCCTTTGCACAGAAGTCAAATTTGTTGCATCATATAAAAACACATACGGGGCAGAAACCATATTCATGTGAAGTATGTAGTTCTTCTTTTGCACAGAAGTCAAATTTATTAAGTCATATGACAACACATACGGGAAAGAAACCACATTGTTGTGAGGTATGTGGTTCTTCTTTTGCACAGAAGTCAAATTTGTTGTGTCATATGAAAACACATACCAGAGAGAAACCACATTCTTGTGAAGTATGTGGTACTTCATTTGCACAGAAGTCAACTCTGTTAGATCATATAAAAACACATACAGGAGAGAAACCGCATTCTTGTGAAGTATGTGGTTCTTCTTTTGCACAGAAGTCACAGTTTTTGTATCATATGAAAAGACATACGGGAGATAAACTACATTCTTGTGAAGTATGTGGTTCTTCTTTTGTACAGAAGTCAACTTTGTTGAGTCATATTTGCAACACATCCTGGACAAAAATATCTCCGCTAGAAAAACTAAAACTGAATATCAAGTGTAGTAGGAAATCTTGGAACATATACCACAAAGAACTGTTGGAAATAAGTCATACACTAACCACTATGACGAATATAATCAGTGAACCAAGTGGAAAATTAATTCAAACAATAGTACTTGAAGGGACGGTTAGAATCTTAAAAAGATGTTTCGGTTGGAGCAAATAAATTAATGGGAGAATGTTTGGCATTCAGTAGAATGCTCCATCCCCAGCCAAAACAAAGTAATAAGAAAATTAAGACAGAAAAAACACATTCTTGTTAAGTATATTGTTCTTCTTTTGAAGGGAGTTAAAAGTTATAGCCTGGACGCTAAAAAGATAAGAAAATTAAAATTTTTTGCACAGATGTGAGATTTGATACATTATATGAAAACACATACAAGAAACAGTATCTGATAATCTTCCAATATCCATATCTCAACATTGTATTGCAACCTTATGAAACGAGCCAGAAGAACAACCTCTATCACGCAAGTTGCCAACTATTTTAATCAAGACTGTTTTACAAATATGACAGAATTAGGAAACAAGTCTGCTACGGAAATCACTCAAAGGAGTTGTTAAAAATACTCCAGAATTTCCATTACAGAAAATTGGGGAAATGGGCAAAACAATATTGTGACAAGTACTTTCTAGATTAATTCACGCTTGTTTAAGTTTTAAGGACTATATCAGTTTGAAATACACAGAAATAGTGAGGCGAAGCTATTTGATATTGAGCTGTTAGGTTCTTCAAGAGGATGGCTACTATACAATGGAATAAAATGGAATGTGTAAATATATCGACATGACGATCTATAACATGTTGAATATTGAATGCTGCAGCAAGTCATGGGAACAGCACTTGGACATGTTATACACAATCCGCTATGACTCTATGATTCCTAAAGCTACAAGCTGTTAAACCTGACATGATTATATGAGACAATAAGTAGAAAGTCACAACCTTAGAAGTTAATGTCTTCAATAATACTGGGTTAAAAAGAGTGAGAGTAAAAAATATCAGCAAGTCATGGGAACAGCAGTTAAACATATACACCATCTGCTATGACTCTTTATGATTCCTAAAGCTACGTGCTTTGACATAATTATACGAGACTCGACACTTGTTTCCAAACTTCAAACTCATAAACTCAACACTCTTTCAAGTTGAGTATATAACATGCTTTCTTCTTACGCCCATCCACAGTAATTATAGGAGAAACTGAAAGTAGAAAAAAGAATTTTAGAAACTACCTGGCAAATACACCTGGTGAACCAAGTGCAACAGAGATTCAAACAATTGATCAAAAAGGAACATTAGAATCTTAAAATGATTGTCCGGTGGAAATGTATGAGATAAAGGTGACTGCCTAGCATCAGGCAGGATGCGCCATCACTAGCTTAAACAAAATAATTAAATTAAAAAAGAGACAAACCACATTCCTTTGACATATGTGGTTCTTTGCATAGAAGTCACATTTGTTGTGTCCTATGCAAAATCATACAAAATACAAAAGAATTTTATTAGAACGTTCAAATATTTATGTATTTCATATAGAGTTTAAGTGTAAGCCTCACGTAGGGCGCCATTGATTTCTGAGAACTTCGACTGATAAAAATTGAAAGAAAAGAGAAAAGGTGTATGAAATATACTAACTGGTTTAATGAAAAATCTTAAGAAGTATTTGCACGAAATTCCTAGATAACTAAACTTTTGCAATGAAGCGATAACAGGAATAATTACTGTCTATAAATATCTATATATTCTAAAAGAAAATTACGTGTAAGTTCCAGAAGTGGAAGAGAGATTCAAACAATTGCTCAAAAACAGAGTTAGAATCTTAAAATGATTGTTTACTAGAAATGTATGAGATAAAGGGTGAATGCCTGGCATCCGGTAGGGTGCGCCATCACTAGCTTAAACAAAAAATTAAAATTAGCCAAACCACATTCCTTTGACGTATGTGGTTCTTTATATAGAATGAACATTTGTTGTGTCATATGCAAAAACATACGGAAAACAAAAGAACTTTAATAGAACAATCAATATCATGCATTTCATATATAGTTACATATGAGACCCATGTAGGGAGCCCATTGATTTCTGAGACCTTCGACTGATGAAAATTGAAAGGAAGGGGAAAAGTGTATGACATATACCAACTGGTTTAATTACAAATCCTAAGGAATATTTTCACACAATTTCTAGAAAAGCAAACGTTGGCAATGAAGCGATAACATGGATAATAACTGTCTATAAATATCTATATATTCTAATTAAATTATGTGTAAGTTCCAGACGGATCTCTTCAGACTAACTAAAATGTATGGGTAAACTAACTATGTATCAGGTAAATTCGACAATTTATTGTCAAAACTTCCAATTCCAAAACTCGACACTTGTTTCCAAACTTCCAACTATAAAACTCAACACTCTTTCAAGTTGAGTTGCACACGACTACGTATATAGCATGCTTTCTTCTTACATGTCCATCCACAGTAAGAATTTAAATGATAAAATGTTGAAAAAGTTAAAAACCATATTCTTGTTATTTGTGTTTGTATTCTTGTGTTTAAAAATGTGTTATTCTCTCAGGCAAAAACATGAGAAACGAATCTGATACTTTGATTATGTTGATAATTTTCTTTTAAAAACAAAGTTTTTATTCTCATGTAAAACCACCTAAAAGAACTCAGGTCATGTCTTAACAGTTTGTTTACTTTTATTTTTTAATTAATATATTTCAATAAAACGTCTATTTTATATCAAGTTTTCATGTTTAAATATCTAATTCATGTTTTAGCCTTTTATCATTGTTATTTTCATACAAATCTTTATGGTGCAAGATTTTTAAATACGAGAAGCGTTCAATAAGTAATGCCCCTGACTCACTTCTGTTTGATCTAGTAGAAATGTTGCATATGCAATGATTTATATCTCTGTTCAGAGTTGTACTTTGCCACATATGGCAAACTACAACTCTGAACTAGTTATTCCTGATTTACAAGTGTTTGAAATTAAGTGTGAAATGGAGCATGTCAAGTGTCATGCAGTGATCAGTTCTCTTCTTGCAATCAGGCACACCGCAGGACACACTATAGAACACTTTATGAAATTAAAAGAAACGATGTCACATCATATTCTTGTAAATCTTTCACATTGTGAATATCAATATGCCATGAAATTTGTAACAGCATCACCTTGGTCTTATTGCCTTTCATCTATCATTAATGAGACAACTGTTAGCCATTGTGAACCTTTTTTGAATATCCATGCTTGACTATCTGTCAGATCGCAAAAAACGCATGACTAGTGCAGAGTATGTGGAAATTATCTGATAGATTCATAGGTTGCTGACAATTTTCCAAAAGCAAAACCGCGTGGATTACCATACTGAAGAAGTATTAACTCTAGGTGTCTTAAACTGGTATCCACAATTTACAGGAGCTTATTACGCTTCAATTTTCAGAAAATATATAAAAGCTATCAAAATCTAGAGCTAGGGCCAGATCAGGAAATATCTCCCCTGCAAGATATGACTCCAATCCACAACACACATTGTTCGAGACCAGAAGTGCAGATGTCTATGAAATCCTCTGCCATACACTTTGTCTCACCTTGCAGCATCTGATGTTCACATTTTGAAGCCTGAAAATTGTTTTTGAAAGGAACGCCTTTGCCAGATTATGAAGCTTAAATTCTGATTTAAAAGATGCGAGAAATGTGTAACTATGATGTTCTTATCTAGAAAACAAACTTATAACTGTGACAATTTTCGTTGTTCTACTTATATGAAAAATTAGACCACAGCATGACGTACTGAACGCCTGTCATAACAATTTTTGTATTTTTTGCGAACATTTTTAGTTTCCCCTTCCAAATCATTTACTCTTGCAGCATGAGATATCGATAAAAATTCAACAATTATAAACTGATTAGCCATATACAACCTCGTCATAGATAGTAAGTTGTGCAATAGTTAGAGTTTGTGGCGTTGTTATATATTCATGTGAACGATTTTTTACTTAGAATAATTGATTTATTATTATTGGATGAAAATACTTTCTGTGGATGAACATCTACTGATCTTCTTACACACTTCTCTCGTATCTAAATCAGTTGGCTTGAAACATTAACAAACTGATCGTGTAACCGCGCCCATCCACGTCACCAGCGATATGACATAACATTTTGTTTAAATCATTTCTTAACTTCTTTCTGTTCTTTGAGTAGCGAAAACGGGAAATAAAGATTTTAAAAATGGAGACATTGGATTAAAAACGTTTTATTGTGCATTTTTTTTTATTTTATGAGAAAACGTAATTTAGCATTAAAAAATTGTGTTTCTTTTTTCCATGGACTATTGCTGGAATCGTTTAGTAGAATTTTTTAAATAAAAAATTGAGGAAAACGAAATTTTATAAGAAAACATGTTTATATTTACAATTTTTAAAGGATATAATAGTTAATTTCAATCATTAAGGTTCTTTTTCAAAAGTCGTTTTTGGTACTGAAAGCAAAGTAAGTAAGCACAAAGCTTTGTAGATGTGTGTGTCAAGATGTTCATAGTGTGAATAATATGCACATGTAAGTCAAATATGTATATGTACTGACATGCAGACGTTCAAGAGTAATGTGAACAAATATCTTGCTACTTATCTCCCTTCATTATGCCCCTGCAACCTATGTCCTCGATAGTAGCCCCCCTACTTCAAAGAGGAACTGTGCCTTGTTTGGGATGAAAATTGATAAAAAAACAGTTTTGTTTCAAATATGCGTGCATGGTACTGTGTATGTGTGTTAGTTTACCTTGTTCTGTTTTGTTTGTGTATAGCTGTGTGTAGCAATTTCTGTTCCCCTGACTCCCCTAATGTATAAGAATATATGCATTAGATGAAAAAATCTGATTTTGTTACCTAAGGCATTAGTTATACAGGATTTGTTAATTTGACTTAATGTAACATTTTAATGTTCAACAAAAGCCCATACACTTTAATAAACTTTAACGAAAAAGAATTACAGATGTAGTAAAACATAATGAGGATTCAAATTTTTTATTTAATGTAAATTGTTGATGGGAGGAAAGACCAATATCTAATTAACTAATTCTTCTTAATCAGTTTTTCTTAACGATGGGAATTGAGAGATGCAGTTGGGCAGACATAGAGGTTACAGTGGCTTATATTTTCTCTACATTATCACACACATCTCGCATTAATTCCAACTTCTTTCTTTGCCATATCATGTGACACTTGCGCCACCTGCAGCATGGTATATTTCAGTTTGCCGACAAGTTATCCTTAGATGTAATACTCTAATCTTCGCCAAAATTCATACGAATCGTCAATATTGTCAAAAGTCCCCATATATAGCGTTAGGAGTTATTTTTCCAGTTTTAAACAATTGTTTAAAGCTCGGAATATTTTGAGTTAACATGGTCTTATGAGAATTTATTTGCTTTTGGAAATGATGATAGGAATTAATCACTAGGTCTATCAGAATTTTTGTAGGAAAGTAAGCGTTTACGCATATTATCGAATTTTTAATCAAACAAATGGTTGAAACCATTACCAAAAGGGAAAATATGATGGAAAAAAAATGAAATCTGCTTCATTCGAAACCTTAACTCTGATCTAATAATTATTTTGAATGAAATAGAAAAAAATAATGTAGGTGTCCAATTTTTTCAGGATGATATTTTCAGAATTTGAGGTTTAACCTAAAAAAATATCAACGTGTTTTTTAAAGGTTTTAAACGTTTGAGTTTACAGGTAATTTGCACAGGTGAGAAAATTAGTTATTTACTTTTTAATAGACATTTCAAAATGGGAGGGTGAATTAAAAAAAAACGTTTGTCTAGAATATTATATTCGGCTTATTGGAAAGAGCATCAACCTGCAAATATCTAAAAAAATCGAAACAATAGTAAAATTCTGATAGATTTTTTAAGTGAAAAAGATTTAAATCGTAAAATTTAATTCATTTCATTACGTAGAAAAAATGGCTGCATGAGCGCGCGTATGCACTTTGTTAATACTTTTATAAAATAAAAAATAATATATTATTTTTAAAAAAAAACTTTAATAGTTTATTTTGGAAGTATATTCTATAAAGAAATTAAACAGCCCACTTAAAAAAGAGAAATTACGAGTTTTGTATATTTTATTTGCAGTTTTGTGTTAAGGGAGTCCAAAATTCCCCCTCAAATTTTGACACACCTAGAAATGTTCTTGATCACTGTGCTTTCATTAACCCTTACCCTCGAGTAACCTATGGGCCTTTTTAAGTAGTGACCCCTTTGTAAAAAAACATCAAAATAACTAAAAGAAAATTCACCGTTTTAGAGAGTTCTGTTAAGGGAAGTCAACAAAAAGGTGACAAAGTAAGATAAGTTACTCTTCTACCTACCTAAAACTAATTGGCGTAATTTTAAAAAAATACGGAAGAAATTTCGTTTCGTTTCTGTAGGATATGCTTTCATGTTTTCATTCTTACATGAAGTTCCGTTTCTTGATGCAACTTAAAGACAAACTATTTTTCGTCGTGGAGGCTAATAAGAAACCTTGCAATGTTACCCTTTATTTTACTAATTATCTTTGAAATTGTCACAGAAAACTAATATTTTTTTAAAGAGTATTTTGTATCAGGTAACATGGACAAGTTTCTTTGTAAACGAAAATGTGACGTCACCGTCTTAAGGGAGCGATGTTGTTCACCATTGTTGAGGTTGAGACCCCCCTAAACCCTGAGGGAGGCCGGTAAATATGATGAGATTGTCTGTTGAACGTTATTTTAATCCTGGAAAACAGCGGGTGACCTACAAAAAGTGATGAACTTGAATTTGAGAAAAACATACATAAATTTTATTGTTTAACGAGATTTGTACTTGTTGGCCTGGAGAACAGCTGTTTAGATTATAGCTTTCTGGATGACAGCATTTGTCCCCTTAGGGTCGTGTGAAAAGATTTTTGGTTTCAGATTTTCAGATCTGCGAGTGGTTTGCTGAATTGCGCACACACACACAAAATGGCTGGGGGATTCCGCTCATAACATGTTGGATTTTGGTTGGTCTGGGAAATCGCCATACCCACCTCGTCGATAAATATTTAAATATTTAAACAAACGCCCAGACGGTTGGCAGCAGATTGAAGCCGAATTCTCGAGAAAAAACACACTTCCAGAACGGCCGAGATCCCCCCTCCATTTATCCTAATGATCACGACCAAACAGTTTCGAGTAGGTCAGAGGCCAATTGCTGACCTGAACGGGAGCCTGCCACATTGGATATCCGTGATAGTAACCCTGAGGGTGTGATCGATTTGCCATAGAAAAAAGTACAACGACGAACACAGAAAAAAATTTAATAATAGAGAGAGACAGACAGAGACAAAGGTAAAGAAAAAAATTAATAATAGAGAGAGAGACAGACAGAGAAAAAGGTAAAGAAAAAATTTAATAATAGAGTGAGACAGACAGAGAAAAAGGTAAAGAAAAAAATTAATAATAGAGAGAGAGAGACAGACAGAGAAAAAGGTAAAGAAAAAAATTTAATAATAGAGAGAGACAGACAGAGAAAAAGGTAAAGAAAAAATTTAATAATAGAGAGAGACAGACAGAGAAAAAGGTAAAGAAAAAATTTAATAATAGAGAGAGACAGACAGAGAAAAAGGTAAAGAAAAAAATTAATAATAGAGAGAGACAGACAGAGAAAAAGGTAAAGAAAAAATTTAATAATAGAGAGAGACAGACAGAGAAAATGTAAAGAAAAAATTAATAATAGAGAGAAAGAGACAGAGAAAAAGGTAAAGAAAAAATTTAATAATAGAGTGAGACAGACAGTGAAAAAGGTAAAGAAAAAAATTTAATAATAGAGAGAGACAGATAGAGAAAAAGGTAAAGAAAAAATTTAATAATAGAGAGAGACAGAGAAAAAGGTAAAGAAAAAATTAAATAATAGAAAGAGAGACAGACAGAGAAAAAGGTAAAGAAAAAATTTAATAATAGAGAGAGAGACAGACAGAGAAAAAGGTAAAGAAAAAATGTAATAATAGAGAGAGACAGACAGAGAAAAAGGTAAAGAAAAAATTTAATAATAGAGAGAGACAGACAGAGAAAATGTAAAGAAAAAATTAATAATAGAGAGAAAGAGACAGAGAAAAAGGTAAAGAAAAAATTTAATAATAGAGTGAGACAGACAGTGAAAAAGGTAAAGAAAAAAATTTAATAATAGAGAGAGACAGATAGAGAAAAAGGTAAAGAAAAAATTTAATAATAGAGAGAGACAGAGAAAAAGGTAAAGAAAAAATTAAATAATAGAAAGAGAGACAGACAGAGAAAAAGGTAAAGAAAAAATTTAATAATAGAGAGAGAGACAGACAGAGAAAAAGGTAAAGAAAAAATGTAATAATAGAGAGAGACAGACAGAGAAAAAGGTAAAGAAAAAATTTAATAATAGAGAGAGACAGACAGAGAAAAAGGTAAAGAAAAAAATTAATAATAGAGAGAGACAGACAGAGAAAAAGGTAAAGAAAAAATTTAATAATAGAGTGAGACAGACAGAGAAAAAGGTAAAGAAAAAAATTTAATAATAGAGAGAGACAGATAGAGAAAAAGGTAAAGAAAAAATTTAATAATAGAGAGAGACAGACAGAGAAAAAGGTAAAGAAAAAATTTAATAATAGAGAGAGACAGACAGAGAAAAAGGTAAAGAAAAAATTTAATAATTGAGAGAGACAGACAGAGAAAAAGGTAAAGAAAAATTTAATAATAGAGAGAGACAGACAGAGAAAAAGGTAAAGAAAAAATTTAATAATAGAGAGAGACAGACAGAGAAAAAGGTAAAGAAAAATTTAATAATAGAGAGAGACAGACAGAGAAAAAGGTAAAGAAAAAATTTAATAATAGAGAGAGACAGACAGAGAAAAAGGTAAAGAAAAAATTTAATAATAGAGAGAGACAGACAGAGAAAAAGGTAAAGAAAAAATTTAATAATAGAGAGAGACAGACAGAGAAAAGGTAAAGAAAAAATTTAATAATAGAGAGAGACAGACAGAGAAAAAGGTAAAGAAAAAAATTAATAATAGAGAGAGACAGACAGAGAAAAAGGTAAAGAAATAAATTAATAATAGAGAGAGACAGACAGAGAAAAGGTAAAGAAAAAAATTAATAATAGAGAGAGACAGACAGAGAAAAAGGTAAAGAAAAAAATTAATAATAGAGAGAGACAGAAAGAGAAAAAGGTAAAGAAAAAATTCAAGGACGGTAGAAAAAAATCATGCGTGATACACATTTGAGAAAATAAGTCGATCGCGAAAAAACTGAAAAAAAGATTTGTGAGACTTAAAATTTTTTGGTGATGTACTAGGTGTATCAGAATGTTGGGGGAATTTTTGACACCTCTAACACGCAACTGCGAATAAAATATTTAAAAAAACTCGTAATTTCTCTCCTAAAAGTGGGTTGTTTATTTTCTTTATGGAATATACTTCCAAAATAAACTATTAAAGTTGTATAAAAAATAATAAAAATATTATTTTTTATTTTAAAAAAAAACAGTGTTTATAAAGTGCCAGCGCGCCTTCATGCAGCTATATTTTACGTAATGAAATCAATTGAATTTTACGAGTTATTTTTTTCAATTTTTAAACTTTAAAAATCTATAAAAAAAATTTCTATTGGTTAAATTTTTACGATATTTTCAGCGTCAAAGTGAAATTTTATGCTTTTTCCAATGAATCGAATATAATATTTTAGACAAACGATTTTGAAATGTCTATTATTTTTTTAATAATTAATTTACTCACCAAATTTTTATATATCACAAGTTGAAGATAAAAGATCAATAAATAATATATTGTTAATAAAAACAAAAAAGAAGTGTTTTGGAAATTTACCTGTAAAGTCCAAAGTGTAAAACAGTTAAAAAAAAAACATGTTGATTTCTATTTTTTAATTAGAAGCCTATGTTCTGCTTATATTGTAGAGTAAGTATTGGACGCTGACGACAATTTTTTTTCTATTTCATTCAATGCTTTCTTTTTTAGATATTTAAAAAAAAATCACTCGATAAACTAAAATATATTAAATCAAATATTTATGTATTTCTTTGAGAAAAGAAAAGAATTCTTTGACTATCTTTTTTTAAAGGCAAAAATCTTATAAGTAAAACTTGATTAGTTTGAAACTATGGGAACACATATTTCTTCACGGACAAGGTTAGACGACTAACACAAACGTGTGGTTTTTATTGCCTTCTGTCCATCCGTAGTTTACAACAATAAAAAAAACTACTTTCGTTTTTTTGATAACAACGTAAAATGTTTGCGTCATGGCACCCTTTTCAAATAAACGTTTAAAAAAATTTTTATTTAAAAATAAATGGAATTTAAAATATAAATATGGTTAAATTTTTAACAATGAAGAATTGAACTACACATTGATTAGTAATTTTTATAGGTAAGTGATTTTTTGAATTTGTATTGATTTTTTTAATAATCGACGTAAGTAAAATTTCGTTGGTTTTATTCAAATCTTTTTCAAAGAAAACAGATTTAAAAAAAAACATCGAGGAGATAACTCAATTCAAAATGCCGACACTCCCTCCCCATCTTTAATGCTAGCTTCTCTTCCTAAAATCGAAGCTTTTGCTCGATATCATAACAAATTCGTTTACCTTTTTCACTGTAAAAATAACAATAACAAAAAAATCTACTTGACGGATACGTACAATTTAAACTTTTTTGATATTTTCATTTTTTTAATATGTTGATTATACTGTACAAGTACCCGAACATCTATTATACATTTAATAAATGAGAAGACAACTCAGTTCGAACTATCGAGGCCTTATAATGGATAAAATTAATTTTTCACGCTACTGAAAAGATACTTTTCCGCATGTTTCATGAAATGTAACACGGCGGCTATAAGCGATTTTTGTACCGAATAAAAGTGTCGCAGTTTCAAAATCATCGCCTTCATTTTTATCTTTCTTTCTTCGTCCCCGCTCCTTCCCTTACCGGCTAAACATGAGTAAAACCTTTAACTAAACACGAGTAAAATGTTCGCCTAAACAGAAGTAAAACCTTTGACTAAACACGAATAAAATGTTCAACTAAACAGAAGTAAAACCTTTGACTAAACATGAATAAAATGCTCGACTAAACAGAAGTAAAACCTTTGACTAAACACGAATAAAATGTTTGATTAAACAGAAGTAAAACCTTTGACTAAACACGAATAAAATGTTTGATTAAACAGAAGTAAAACCTTTGACCAAAAACGAGTAACTTGTCCAGGTAGGTAGAAGAGTAACTTATCGAACTGAATAAAAGCATTAAAATACATAACTTGTCCAGGTAGGTAGAAGAGTAACTTATCGAACTGAATAAAAGCATTAAAATACATAACTTATCCAGGTATGTAGAAGAGTAACTTATTAAACCGAATAAAAGCATTAAAATACATAACTTATCCAGGTAGGTAGAAGAGTAACTTATCGAACTGAATAAAAGCATTAAAATACATAACTTATCCAGGTAGGTAGAAGAGTAACTTATCGAACTGAATAAAAGCATTAAAATACATAACTTATCCAGGTAGGTAGAAGAGTAACTTATTGAACCGAATAAAACATTTTTCTACTTCATTTTTTGTTACGCTGAAAAGTGAAGATACAGAAGAAAATAATTAAAACTAATTATTGCAGTAATTAAAAAGAAAAAAAAACGGAAGAAGTTTCGTTTCGTTTCGTTTTCGTACGAACTATATTACCTTTTATTTTACTAATTATGTTTGAAATAGTCACAGAAAACTAGTATTTACTTTACAAGGGACTTTTGGAATTGACGAGGAATTTATTTAAATTCTTAATTTAGATGAATTTGTCAGTTTTTTCCAACGTGATTACAGTTTCCATTCTAATTTCTTCTTCACCTAAATGTTTTTACATTTAATCTCTTTAATTAATTTTTTTCTCGTATAGATTAACTTTAGATTAATCTTTTAAACACAATCAAAAAATAATCGGAAATCGATACAAAAAAAAAATAAATAAAAATACGAAAAGGCGGCTTTCAAAACTATCAGTTTCCGCACGTGAAACGAATTAGAGAATTATTAAAAAGATTAAGCTTGTAATCTGTTCTCTCTCATATAAATATAAAAATGTTAAATAAAATAATATTAATTTTATCCGTGATATTCACCAAATAGGTCGGCTCTATTTCGAAATGATTTCTTTTTATTTTTCATCTTCAATTTTGTTTTCTGCGAACTTGCTCTTCAATTCATCATCTTGAATGTTAACTTGAGCTTGTAAGAAAAATCGTTTCCTTTATAAAAGCAGATAAAGTTAATCGAAAGCAGATTATAAAACAAACCCGTAAGTATTACTACATGAATTTAGTATCGATTTTTGCACATTTACAGAATACGTTAAAAATGTAAAGGGAGATAACTACATTTACTAAGCGAATAACGAAAATTTTGATTTATTGTTGAAAATTTTTTGCTGTCGATTGTTTTTTGTTTTCAATATTGACTTAAATGTAGAAAAAAAGCAACTTCTTTATTTTTTACGAAAGAAAAAAGTAATTTTATTAATTTTAAATATTTTAAACTAATGTTTTTTTTTGTTGTTTTTTTTTACCAAAGGAAAAAAATAAATAAATCTCTTGGTTTTTGTCTTCATCTTTTTTTTTTTCGATTTTCTCAGTGGATTATTATCATTAATCTATTATTTTATTTTCAATACTTAAACATAAAAAAAAACAACGATCAATGTCTAGAATCTTACGTAAAGCAAAAAAAAAATCTTTACAATATAACCTTTTTATAGTTTTTCGAGTGTGGTGAAAACGAATATATATACTTCAAAAGTGAATTAGATTTCATATGAGAAAATTACTTTTTCCAAAAGTGGGAATCACTTCCTTTTTATATATATATATATATATATATATATATATATATATATATATATATATATATATATATATATATATATATAAATTTAATGTAAAATGAGCGGTACTAGTACACTTATTGATCCATGCTGAAATAATAATGTTATTTTTAGAAAGCCATTCTTAACATGGGGAGAGGAAGGTGTTTTGTACCTATTCTGTAATTTAATAGAAAACGATATCAAACTGTAATTTAATTTAAAAAAAAGATATAAAACTGTAATTTAATAATAAAAAAACGATATAGAACTTTAATTAAACTTGAAAATACTATTTTAAAAATAGCGTGGATAAATAAGTACACTAGCACTAAATAAGCACACACTCAGGCCACACGGTGATAATTTGGAGGGGGGGCTGCCTGAGCCGTTTTGGTACATTGTTACTTACTTTTGACCTTAATAATCACTTTTAACATGACGATTTCTATAGTTTTTTTGTATGCTGAAAACAAATATCCCATTAAAATTTCTTACAAACAAGTCGTTTTCCAAACATTATACAATGTAAAGAATTGGCCACCAATGATAACATCAGGAATTACACTGTTTAATAATCAAAAAACTACTCTGCAGCAAAAATATACATATGTTTACACATGCAGAAATGGTCACCACTGATAACATAAGGAATGACATGTATCTGTATGCAGATTTTTCTCTTTTTTCTGTTCTTTAATTTCCTCGGGCTTTATTGAAAGATGAAATTTAAAAAAAAAATGTTTATCTCCACTCACTACGTTGCCATAAAGTGGGTGTTCATTTTGCGTTAAATTTATGATGAAAAGTGATACCCCACTTTTAAAAAAAATGTACACTTTTCATATCATGAAAATTATTTCTCTGTGCAACTGTTAAAGCATATATTCGTTTTCAGCACCTCTGAAAACTTATAACAGTGGTAATCATAAAATACTTTTTTGGGGGAGGGGGGTTGAAAGATTCTAGACATTGACCAGTACAACTTCTTTATAGTTTACAATAAAAAATACGAATTTTAAATGATTTTCACTGGTTTAAAGTAAAAACAAAATGTTCGACGCATGCATGGAAGTTGTATGCTCCTGTGTACTTGTCACTAAACACCCAGATTAAAAAAAAAAAAAAATCACCGTGGCGCTATTATTTATAATTTTTAGTTGTGCTCTGTTTCTAATTCAAAGTTCTAGTAAATCGATCCCCCATTTTGAAAACATCAACTGTTCAGCAACTTTTATGAATTTCGATTTTTTAAAACTTTTTTTATATTAGTTGTCGTTTCTCCTATCTTTAATTAAATGTTTGTATTCTCGTCTAGTGGGTTTAATATGCGGGATCAATTTATTAGAAATTGTGTATACACGTAAGTATACCAAAGAGTTTGCCAGCTAATTTATTTGGAAATGCAGTTATCAAATTTTCTGTTCGTTTGTTTACAGAATGCCGATAATTAAAGAAACTTATTATGTTGTATTTTTAAGTTTTCTCAAAAATACATTCAACAAACTTTACAAATAATTTTTATCAAATTAAAAAATAATCATCATTTTTAAACAAATTACAATATTACGGTTCTGAATTTTTTAGATGAGGAATGATTATTTGTATTATTTACATTATTAAGACTACTGTTCTAATCTTGAGTTTTATTTATTGTGCAAACATTGTAAAAATAACACATAAGATGAGAACAATAGTCCAAATGATCCTTGCAATCGAGTTACTCACTGAATGTCATGAAAGCTGCACGATTGATCCTAGTGTTAACGTTATGGTTGGAGTCTAATGGTATATGAATTGTGTTAAGGTTATGGTTGGAGTCTAAGCGTATGTGAAACGCGTTAAGGTTATGGTTGGAGTCTAATAGTATATGAAACGTGTTAAGGTTATGGTTGGAGTCTAATGGTATATGAAACGTGTTAAGGTTATGGTTGGAGTCTAATAGTATATGAAACGTGTTAAGGTTATGGTTGGAGTCTAATGGTATATGAAACGTGTTACAGCTATGGTTGGAGTCTAATGGTATATGAAACGTGTTAAGGTTATGGTTGAAGTTTAAGGGTATATGAAACGTGTTAAGGTTATGGTTGGAGTCTAATGGTATATGAAACGTGTTAAGGTTATGGTTGGAGTCTAATGGTATATGAATTGTGTTAAGGTTATGGTTGGAGTCTAATGGTATATGAATTGTGTTAAGGTTATGGTTGGAGTCTAATGGTATATGAAATGTGTTAAGGTTATGGTTGGAGTCTAATGGTATATGAAATGTGTTACGGCTATGGTTGGAGTCTAATGGGGTATGAAACGTGTTAAGGTTATGGTTGAAGTTTAAGGGTATATGAAACGTGTTAAGGTTATGGTTTCACTTTTCTTAGCCATCACCAAAATTATGTGATTAAAAACAAGAAACTTCATGATTACTGTTAGCGACAAAAAAAAATCCCCTCAAATCATGAGAAACTAACAAAAATTCTTTGTCGTTCCTCCATCTGTCCGCAGCTTACTTTATGCCTGCATAGGTTAAATTTCTTTCGTCAAAAAGGAAGAATAAGAGAATGAGAGAAAATTAAGAATATGCAATAAAAAAGGAAAATTGACCAAATATCTTCGGTTCTAATTAAAATACATAACTACTTTTACAAAACTTTAAAATTGACACCCATTATAAGTATTGGTGGTAAGTCGTAGAATGATATGATCACTGTTAAAATAGGTCAATATTCTATGGGATATGCTATTGATATTCTTAACCAACACAATAGCATTAGTACATTTTTATCAGCCAGAAAAAAATCGTTTTGTATAAAAATATAAAAACTTATTTTCTGTGTCTTTACTTTCTCATATTCAAAATAAAGAGAGTGTGGGCCGGAAGGTGGATGGATGGAGCTTCATATGTGTGATGTGATTGTCAGCTCACTGTAAACTTATATCTTATTTTGCCTTTTACTCTCTGCTATATATATATATGATCTTTTAGCAGGTGCGCTCACTTTTAAGAGTTATGTATCTCAAATAGTTGAGCTTTCACCTCTGAAAATATCAATTCCTGCAACCTGACCCCATTGATCATAAATAATGTTTTTTTTCTTTTGTTAAATGTTTTACTATTGGGAACACCTGATGCATGGCGGAAACCATCTTATGGTAACCACGTGGTAATTTAAAATTAACATCGGTAGATGACACTCGATGACTACCATGCGTGCATACTGCTCAAATTAATAATAAAATTTATAATCTTTTTTACTCATTCTTAACATTTTGCAGACTTTGTCGAAATTGTTAGCCACAATCATCCTTCAAAGTATCCTGCATGTAACGAACCATAAAAAGGAATATTCTTTACCCAAACTAAACTATTCCCTCTCACTTGTTCCTCTTCTCCACTTCTAAACACTGAACCTACTTTAGAACTTTGTGAACAAATCCTAATTTTGTCTTTGACATCTGCAAGTGATGCAAATAGGGGATAACTCACATCGAAACTATTTGCAAGTTTAGTCATTATGCTATGCTGTGTCATGACTCTCATCTCCGTCAATGGTATGTTAGACTCCTCATCCTGCCATTCCCATTGATGTCGACTCAATATTGGGATATCAGCATGTTCCATGGATGAATCGCTATCCAACTCAGAGCAGCCAATGCAGCCTTTCTTAACGGTTTTTCACGTTCCTTGATTGATGGATCTTTAATATGAGACGCGACTGTTTTTCTCCAATCTTAACATCTATGAACTTTTATTTCTCATTCAAATTCTCTGTCAATTTTTCTTAGCTTTCGCAATGTTGTTCCTTACCAATGTAAAAGATCTATGCATCTCTTGTGGAGCGATCTTGTGTTGCTCATCATGCTAGTATACTTTACAAGGCATTAATATATTATATAATGGCAAGATCATGTATCTATTGGAGAGCATGGTGAGAATTTTGTCGTTTCACTCACATTGAAGCTGCCAACATTTCGTTAATGTATATCTCCCATGAATGTTCATTGTTCCAAACTTTTCACTAAAACGTACTACTTTGCCGTTACTTTGGGGTGATAAAATGATGTGCTCACATGATGTATGCTGAGGTCCTACAATGCCTTCTTCATCAATTTGTTAACATGTTTGGACACATTATCTGTTAACAACTGGAGTGGTGTCTTGAATCTGAGGAAAATTGCATCCAAGAACCACAGTTTCAGTCTTTTTGTAAGAGATTGTAAAATCCTTCGGCAAACCACTCTTCATATTGATGAACATCACTATGTACTGGTTACCCAAAACGGTAAGGTAGAGGCGGAAATATCATTCAACTCCTTAAATAAACATGGTCAGAAATTTTTTGGCTTATGTAACATGCTGTGGTACATATAACCTTAACAATGTTTCGTCGTCGAGTTGCAAAAACTAATTTTAGACAATTTACCATTCTTCATCTGCATCTATAAATCTAAAAATTGCCTTAATTCCTCTTGTTCCCTAACTAAGTCAAAACCCAATAATGTATGATGTTCGTGCGATACTGATGAGCCGTTAATCTTCTAATATGATGCAAACTCTATTGAATCAAAATGATCCGAGTTTATTTCACCTACATAGTAATTCTTACCATCTATTTCTACCAGGGAACGTTGTTGTCTCTGCTCAAATCCACGGTGCATGACAACAGATCCACAAAAACATTTTCCTTCTTCAAAGCCCACCTCTGTATTTTCCTATTCTGTACAGGCGAATTTAATATTAATTTTGAATAAATATTCTAGCAGTATGTGATTTGTATAGATGGTGACCTTCATACTATGAAAATATTTATTCAACTTATTAAGGGCATAGGGTATCGTGTAATTATTAAGTGTATCGTGTATGTTTCTTTTTCTATAGTCGACCATCTTGTCTGCATATCACTAAGTTTATGGGATAAAAAGTAAATTGGTTTTTCAACTTCTATGCTCCCTCTGATCCCTGTACAGTCTGTAGTTTTTCTCAGGATTGGGATAAGCCAGTATAACAATATCTGCAGGCTTCATTATATGCAATCGAAACTTACAAGTAAATTGGTTTTTCAGCCTTTATGCTCCCTGTGATCCGTGTACAGTCTGTAGTCTTTCTCAGGATTAGGATAAGCCAGTATAACGATATCTGTGAGCTTCATTTTTAAGCTGACTGTCTCGTGGATTAAATTCTTTTGTTAATCAGCATAATGTTACATAGGGTTCTTCATTGACGTATTATTATTATTATTAATTATTATTATTAATTATTATTATTATTATTATTATTATTATTATTATTATTTATTACACTGTTTAAATCTTATTTCTTCCTCTTTTCCCCTATTTTATTATTACTATTATGATTATTAATTAATTAATTAACAACTCGTTCTTTCTTTTATTAATCATTCTTTCAATAGACCCCACAAGCAAAGATTCCACATCCCCATTCTGCGAAAAAAAATACATGTCAAAGAACAAGAAAATTCTGCCAATACCGTTCGACAACACATCAATTACATGAAAATAATAAATTAAGAAATACAAAAATATCCTATAAGCAATCACAAAGTCCCATCTCACTAACAACAAAATTCCAAATAACAAAACACAGATTCGTGGAAACCCATTTGACCACGTCATCAACTAGGTCGGCTGCATAGTGCATCATCTTTTACCATTCCACAGAATTCAAAATTAAAGAAAAATCACAGTCGTTTACAAAAAATACCTAGAAATTTACAATTAAAATACATAGTCGTTTCTAAAATAAAATAAAACGACTCACTTATAAAGTCTCAGACAATCCTAACACTCGATGAAACTAAAATTGTCCATGTTAGAAAAAAAATTCCTAAGAAAAAAAAATCGTACAATTAGTGAAAAAGGAAAAAAAACACATTTTCAGAACCTATCCGTTGTTTTTCATTAAAAGTACATATTGTTTTTCATTAAAAGTTACACTTAGTTCACAGTTTAAAAATGCAACAAAATATTCATAACACATATTTGTGATTGATGTGTTTACCTTTTGGTAAGCTGAAAGGCTCATCCCTGACGCACACTAACTAAAGTCATATTTTCTATTTCTTTTTTTTTTCTTTCTGGTTTACTCACTGGCTGTTCGTTAAAAATTTACAGAATAAGGCCATTCTTTGTTTTTCCCTTCTAATTTTGACATTAAGTGATATTTTTCTTAATTAGCTATTCCTAATACGATAAACATTTTTTAAAACTATTTTCTATATATAAAGTTTTACATCTGTGTGTCTGTATGTCTTCCTTTTCTTTCTTCGTGAAAAGGTTGTACGTGTGTATTGCTTTTCGTTTTTTTTCTTAATTATTTTTCTAATTCGCCTAGTTTTTTAATAGACCTTACGTTGTGTGTGTGTTGATTTGTATTTTTTTCTACTGTTCTTTCTTTTTTTCCATACATTTTATTGTTTTTCTTGTCCTTTTTTTCTTTTTCCCCCTGTGGCAACATAAGTTCTTTTTTTCTTCTTCTTTTTTTCTTTTAAACCCACCCTTGATAGGTGGTCTGGTCAGTTACGGCACCAAATTGAACGTTTGTTACATATCGTTATCATTGAGGGCACCATTTACATTTGGGTGTATAACATCAAAAGGATTCATGTGCGTATGATTGTATCTAATATAAAATGGTTGTGTGTTTGATTATCATAAAGAGAATCGTGTGTGTGACATGTATTTTCAGAACCTACCTCTGCTTCTTCGATGTTGGACCATCTGGAAATTTCTCATCCTGGAGGGAGACTTGATACCTGTTTGACGAAGATTTATCACTCCAAGACGATGAATGGGTTTTATAGTTTTTATTTCACTTTCCCCAGAGGTCCTGCAGAAGGTGGAAGTGAAATCGGCCTGTGTGGTTCCTTTTCTACACACGTCAGCGTTCGTCTCCCCCTCCCCAGTTAAGAGGGGGAGACAACGGAAAAACGTCCGTCTTCTTCAAAGCCCAAATCAAATCTCACAGATCTAGCCAACCTGACCACGTCACTCATACGTAATCTGGTCAGCTGACCTTCGGTTCTGGTAAACGTGTCTACACTCCACGTTTACTCACCTCTCTCTCTCTCTATCTCTCTGTTTAACAATAATAATCACAGTAATGTTATAAGATACTCTACACTTAGCTTATTTGGCAACCCGTTCTCAATGTGACTGGTTGGTATTGTTTTTTATCTTATATATATTTGTTGTTTTTTTTTCGAGCAGAAACAGGAGGATTTAAGAAATGGAATGTCACGTACCTTATTGTTTTATTTTTTGTTTTCCTCAACATCACAGGACTCTTCTTTATCGTATGTTTACAGGTCATCCACGCTCCTTTAATATTTGTTAGGATAACTGGTCAAAAACTTCGGCAAATGAAATATATGTTCCGCTGTCATTGGCTTTTTATATAGGATCTGCTTTTAGTGCTCACCCTCGACTGTAATGCGTGCGTTTGCATGTACACACCTTCACGCTATATCAAGGAATTAATTTCTTGTCGCTTTTATTTTCCAAATCATGTGATGCCATGTGTGTTTAACATCATGAAAAGACTTTCATAACACCCAAATATTTCTTAATATCTTTAAATAGTCAATTATTACAATCTGTATAATCTAAACAATGTAATAGTTTGTTTCCTAAAACATCAAGCTGTACTAATAACAATACATATCAAAATGAGGTGGAAAATTTAAGAGAAACTTTCCACCAGAGAGCTAGACACGAGAGTATTCAAGGGTGATTTGACTCTCCAAGAACGTGCATGTACCGTCGCTTATGGAAAATCATGACTACGAGATTCCATGTAAATGTGGAAAATTATACATATGTGAGCCTAACAGTAAGATTAGAAAAACATTGAAAAGCTGACATATGTGGAAAGATTTAAAAGTCAATTATGGCAGAATATATATGGATGGAAAAGGGAAACCATTAACCCTTATAGGATGACATAATTATAGATTGTGAAAAACAGTGAAAAGTAAGCTGTCTTAAGGGAACAAATGAGCTTCAAACCAGCTTAAAATACCACCTTTAAGGCAACAAAGGATCTCTAATCGTAATTGTTTATGTTCCAGGTTAGACAACATTACGCCTAGTCCAGATGCCTTGTTTGTGATGCCTCTTAATCTGGTCATCCTAGAATTACTTCTTACAGGGAAGACAATGCTAGCAACGTCAGAAACAGATTTAAAACGGTTTCACAAATTCAACAACAGTGTAATCTTGGTAAAAATGTTTTCTTTCTACAGTTAAGAACAGATTGAAGGAATTTAATTCGTGAGACTCTGTTGCAAGATGCAAGTCAATGATTTCTGTAAAGAATGGAATCCGTCAGATGCTTTGAAGATCATAATACTTCATATCACTCGATAGTGATGTTTAGCAATGAAGGAAAATCCAATATGCAAGACACTGATTGAAGATACTACATCAGTCGAAAGGAGGGCGAAGAATGTAATTCTCGGTGCACAGTATCAACGCTACAAGATGGTTGAGGTTCAGTATTAGTGCCTATAGTTCGCTTGCAAAGTCGAATTAGTTCGACCAATTACATTAATATGTTGACTGAGCATTTTCTACCCTACTTTGGTCGAAATTTGTATGCTAATCTAATCCTTATGTAGGATAATGCTTCCATTAAGGCAACTGACAGTGTCAAGAAGTTACTTGAAGGGCATGATAATCCATGTTTGAATTAGCCTGCACAATCTCCAGGCCTCAATCCTTTCAAAAACATATGACATTACACCAAGCTACAGGTACACAATGACAAAATTTCAAATCAGGAAGAATTTTGGACAAAAATGAAAGTGAAATGCGATTCCCTTTCACTGGAGTTTCTGCTGAAGCCCAAAATATTGCAGGTTGTCAAATTGCAGAAGGACTATACTACTAAATATTAATTAGTTCATTGTGTTCGTGTTGTATTTGTGTTGCAGTAATATTCTAAAATTATATTAAAATACAATTTTCTTGTTGTATTTGTGCTGCAGTAATATTCTAAAATTATATTAAAATACAATTTTCTTGTTGTATTTGTGTTGCAGTAATATTCTAAAATTATATTAAAATACAATTTTCTTGTTGTATTTGTGTTGCAGTAATATCCTAAAATTATATTAAAATACAATTTTCCATAGTGTAGATTTTCTTTATGCCTTCTCAATTTACAGTTATTTGTTAAATAGACGTGACGACTAGGATACTTCAATTAAAAGTCAAATTATAGACGAATAAAAGATGACACAAATGAGGTATTGTTTTTTTAAACTGTAACTTTCAATTTAGCTTAAATTTGCAGCTTTTGAAAAAATAAGTGCGAACTTTTTTGGTGCCATAATATATATATATATATATATATATATATATATATATATATATATATATATACTGATAACGTCTAGAAACCAAAATGTTCATGAGTTCATACTAGGATTGTCTGCTAATGTTCTAAAATTTGTACTAGGGGTATCTGCTAGGACGCGTGGATCTATGGTTAGAGTACTTGGAAAACATCAGTAAAATTGAAAGAATAATTTTTAATAAGGCTTTTTTACCCAGTCATCGCTAACAACACGAAAGCATGCTACACTCATGTACTAAATTAAGGGTTCCTTTGAGAATTCTGTAATATTTTTTAGTTCAAGAGAAAGGTTCCCAGGTATGACAAATACACCTAAGCAAGATCGGTGGTAACATAGAAACGTTGTAAAAATAACACCCAAAATGAGAACAGTATTCTGAAGGATCCGAATAATATGAATAATCAATCCTTATCTCTAGATGTTTAATTAAATATTTGATATTAGAAACACATTAATTTTGTTGACTGACCAGTATTGCATGAAACTATACAGTTTTCTTTTTTTAATTTTCATTAATATTAGATGGTTTGGATATTTTTATTAAAAACAAAGAATAGAAACGTGAAAATAACACCAAGATGATAACAGTATTCGGAAGAATGAAATAATATGAATCATTACTAATTTTCTTTTTTGAATTTCATTAATAATAGATGTTTTGGATACTTTTAATAAAAATCAAAATGAGAAATTCAAGTTAACCAAATTAAATATTTTTTTCAAATTTATTTTATATTTTCAGAATTTGCAACAATGAAAAGAAATTAATTAATGGATGAGAAGGAGCTTTCTTCATTGGTGACATAAAAAAGATTTAAAATAATTATACATTTCTTTACATAGATTTTCTTAAGTAAAATATACTAGCCTGGTTATCATCATACACTACATTGCATATATATTTTGTGGAATATATCTAACATGGCTGACAAACCACATTCTTGTAAAGTATGTTGTTCTTCTTTTGCACGGAAGTCACATTTGTTGGACCATATTAAAACACACATGGGGGACAAAGCATATTCTTGTGAAGTATGTGGTTCTTCTTTTATATGGAAATCACATTTGTTGCGTCATATGACAACACATACGGGAGAGAAACCACATTCTTGTGAAGTATGTGGTTCTTCTTTTGCACAGAAGTCACATTTGTTGGATCATATGAAAACACATACGGGAGACAAACCATATTATTGTGAAGTGTGTGGTTCTTGTTTTGTACAGAAGTCACATTTGTCGAATCATATGAAAACACATACAGGTGACAAACCACATTCTTGTGAAGTATGTGGTTCCTCTTTTGCACATAAGTCAAGTTTGTTGAGTCATATGACAACACATACTGGATTCAAATCACATTCTTGTGAAGTATGTGGTTCTTCTTTTACACGGAAATCACACTTGTTAGATCATATGAAAACTCATACGGGAGACAAACCATATACTTGTGAAGTATGTGGTTCTTCTTTTACACAGAAGTCGAGTTTGTTGTCTCATATGAAAACACATACAGGTGACAAACCACATTTATGTGAAGTATGTGGTTCTGATTTTGCATGGAAGTCAAATTTATTGCATCATATGAAAACACATACAGGAGAGAAACCACATTCTTGTGAAGTATGTGGTTCTTCTTTTGTATGGAAGTCACATTTGTTGAGTCATATGAAAAAACATACAGGTGAAAGGCCACATATATGTGAAGTATGTGGTTCCTCTTTTGCACATAAGTCAACTTTGTTGAGTCATATGACAACGCATACGGGATTCAAACCACATTCTTGTGAAGTATGTTGTTCGTCTTTTGCACAGAAGTCCAATTTGTTGCGTCATATGAAAACACATACGGGAGACAAACCACATTCTTGTGAAGTATGTGGTTCTTTATTTGCAAGGAAGTCAAATTTGTTGAGTCATATGACAACACATACGGGACCAAAATATCTCCACTAGAAAAACTGTAAAAACCTTAATATCCAATGTAGTAGCAAATCTAATGATGCTTGCCTTAACAGAACAGAGAGCGAGGAAATTACAAAATACCAATGACTTATGTACCATATAAAAAGAAACTGGAATCTTACAAATGTATCAATCATACCTCTCATTATAGGAGCAACCAGGCTAATGAAAAAAATTTCGAAAACTATCTGGCGAATATACTCAGTTAACAAAGTGCAAAATATATACAAACGGGGCGGTTAGAATCTTAAAAGATGTTTCGGTTGGAGCAACTAAATTAATGGGAGAATTTTTGGCATCCAGTAGAATGCTCCATTCCCATCAAAAACAAAGTGATGAGAAAATTAAAACAGAAAAAAACATTCTTGTTTAATATATGGTTCTTCTTTTGAAGAGAGGTAAAATTTATAGCGTGGATGCTAAAAGATAAGAAAATTAAAATTGTTTGCACAGATGTGAGATTCGATGCATCATATGAAAACACATACAAGAAACCGTATTTGATGATCTTCCAATATCCATGTCTCAACATTGTATTGCAGCCTTATGAAACAAGCCAGAAGAACAACTTCTTTTATGCAAGTGGCCAGCGATTTTGATTTAGCCTATTTTACAAATATGACAGAATTAGGAAACAAGTCTGCTCTGGAAATCACCCAAAAGGAGTTGTTAAAAATACTCCAGAACTTCCATTACAGAGAATTGGAAAAAATGGCCAAAGAATATTGTGACAAGTATTTTCTGGATTCATTTACCAGGACTATATTAGTTTGAAATCCACAGAAATAGTAAGGATGAGCCATTTGTTATCGAGCTGTCAGGTTCTGGCTATTATGCAATTGAATACAATGGAATGTGTGTATTCACATGACGATCTATAACATTGTTGAATAACGAATGCTGCAGCAAGTCATGGGAACAGCAGTTGGACATGTTTTACACAATTCACTATGACTCTCTATGATTCCTAAATCTACGTGTTTTGAAACGAGCTGTTAAACATGACATAATTATATGAGACAAGAAGTCAAAATCTTAGAAGTTAATGTCTTCAATAACACTGGGCTAAAAAGAGCCAGATTAAAAAATAACAAACTACCAGGTTTATGTACGACCTGAAACAACGGAATCTTAGAAAATCTCTATTTCAGTAATCATAGGAGCAACTGAAATCAGACAAAAGAATTTTAAAAACAATCTGACAAATATACCAGGTGAACCAAGTGCAAGACAGATTCAATCAATTGCTCAAAACAGTTAGAATCTTAAAATGATTATTTGCTGGAAATGTATGAGTGAATGCCTGGAATCCGGTAGGGTGTGATATCACCAGCTTAAATGAAATATTTAAATTAAAATTAGCCAAACCACACTCCTTTGACGTATATGGATCTTTGCATAGAAGGAACATTTGTTGTGTCATATGCAAAAACATATGGACGACAAAAGAACTTTAATAGAACATTCAATATCCATGCATTTCATATAGAGTTAAATGTGAGGCCCATGTAGGGAGCCCATTGATTTCTGAATACTTCGACTGATGAAAAGTGAAACAAACGAAAAATGTGTATGAAATATACTAACTGGTATGTAGCATGTCTTCTTACACATCCATCCACAGCAAGAACTAAAATGATAAAATTTTTAAAAAGGTAAAAACCGTAATCTTGTTATGTGTGTTGGTATTCTTGTGTTAACAAATAGTGTTATTCTCTCATGCAAAAACAATAGAAACGAATATGATACTTTGATTTTGTTAATAATTTTCTTTTAAAAACAAAGTTTTTATTGTTATGTAAATCTTTAAAACCACCCAAAAGAACTGAGGTCATGTCTTAACAGTTTTTTACTTTTTAATTTAATATATTTCAATAAAACATCTATTTTATATCAATTTTTCATGTTTAAATATCTACTTCATGTTTTAGTCTTTTATCATTGTTATTTTCATACAAATTTTTATTTTGCAAGATCTTTTAAATACGAAGATTCCATTTGTCTGATTTTTAAATATAAAGATTCCATTTGTCTGATCTAGTAGAAATGTTGCATATGCAATGATTTATATCTCTGTGGATCATGTAGCAAAGTACAACTCTGAACTAGTTCCTGATTTATAAGTGCTTTAAATTAGTTAAGTGTGAAATGGGGCATGTCAAGTGTCATGCAGTGATCAGTTCTCTTTTTGCAATAAGGCACATCACATGAAACACTATAGAAAACTTGATGAAATTAAAAGAAACGATGTCACATGATATTCCTATAAAACGTTGACATTGTGAATTCCAATGTCATGAAACCTGTAACAGCAGCACCTATGTCTTATTTCCCTCCATCTGTCATTAGTGAGACAACTTTGTAAGGCAACATTTTTTGAAGATCCATGCTTGACTATTTGTCAGATCGCTAAAAAAAAACTCATGACTAGTGCAGGGTCTGTGGAAATTATTTGATGGATCCATAGGTTGCTGACAACTTTCCAAAAGCAAAACCGCATTGATTAACATACTGCACTGAAGAAGTATTAACTCTAGGTGTCTTAAATCGGTATCCACAATTTACAGTAACTTATTTCGCTTCAAATTTCAGAAAAATATATTAAAGCTATCAAAATCCAGATCAGGAAATATCTCCCCTGCAAGATATGACTCCAATCCACAACACACATTGTTCGAGATCAGAAGTGCAGATGTCTATGAAATCCTCTGCCATACACTTTGCCTCACCTTGCATTTTGATTTTCACATTTTGAAGCCTGAAAATTGTTTTTGAAAGGAACGCCTTTGCCAGATGATGCAGCTTGATTTCTGATTTAAAAGATGCGTGAAATGTGTAACTCTATGATGTTCTTATCTAGAAAACAAACTAATAACTGTGACGATTTTCGTTGTTCTACTTATATGAAAAATTAGACCACGGATTGACGTACTGAACGCCTGTCATAACAATTTTATATTTTGTTGCGAACATTTTGAGGGACATTTTCTCCTTCCAAATCATACGATAAATAAGTGTTGAACAGCGTCCAATTATCATTTACTGTTGCAGCATCAGGATATCGATAAAAATTCAACAATTATAAACTGATTAGCCATACACAGCCTCGGCATAGATAGTAAGTTGTGTAGCAGTTATAGTTTGTGGCGTTGTTTTATATTTATGTGAACGATTTCTTTTTACTTAGAATAATTGATTCATTGGATTAAAATACTTTGTGTTGCTGAACTTCTGCTGATCTTCTTACACACTTCTCTCGTATCTAAATTGGCTTAAAAACATTAACAAACTGGTCATGTAAACGCGCCCACCCAAGTCACCAGCGAGGTGACATAGCATTTGGTTTAAATCATTTTTGAATTTCTTTCTGCTCTTTGAGGAGCGAAAACGGGAAGAAAATTTTAAAAAATTTGAGACATTTTCATTAATTACACATTGGATTAAAAATGTTTTATTAGGCATTTTTTATTTTTATGTGCAAAGAAAATTTAGCATTAAAAGTTGTGTTTCTTTTTCCATGGATCATTGCTGGATTAGTTGAAGATTACCACATTGTGAAGTGCTTATTTATTGTAAAGAAAATAAATTAAGTATTAATGAATATTGCGGTTATCAGTGTACATGTGCTAATTTAATAATAAATAGATTATTTGAATAAAAAATTAAGGAAATCTAAATTTCATAAGAAAACATTTTTATATTTACAATTTTATAAAAATATAATTATTTTCAATCATTAAAGTTCTTTATTAAAAGTTGTGTTTGGTACAGAAAGCAAAGAAATCACAAAGCATTGTAGATGTATAAGTCAATATGTTCATAGTGTGAATAATATGCACATGTAAGTAATATATATATATATAAATGTGAGTGCATGACACTGTTGATTTACCACGTTTTTTAGTTTGTGTACAGCAATGTGATGATATACACTTTTTGGGAATTTCAGCCGAACAAGCTTAAGATATCTGAAAAACCCGATTTTGTTTCAAAGGGCACTAGTTATATAGGCTTTTTTTAATTACACTTAATGTAACATTTTAATATTCAACTAAACTTCGTACACAGTCTTCTTATGAACGTATGTTTTTTTTCTCTTTTGCGTTTTTGCCTTGAAGTAATCAAGGTCTTTGTTTTATAGTCGATTTAAAAATTGTCCCTGACTTGCCGTTATATTCTCGTGGTTCTTGACCTCTGGCCCTCATTGTAGTAAACCACAATAAATATTTGCTGGTTTTAAAGGTTTTATTTAAAAAGAAATTGTACATGGGAGGAGAGACCAATATATAATTAACTAATTACTTCTTAATCAGTTTTCTTTGTTAGTCTTAAGGATTGGAATTAAGAGACGCAGACAACCAGATATCTTGTCTGTCTCGCTCTGCCATTCAGATTGGCTAAAAACTTTTATCTCCTCATTTCATTTTGCCGACACTTACGTTTCTCATGCATTTATCTAGGGAACAAAACTTCCAATTATTCAACCTGCAGCGCGGCATATTTCTATTTGCCGACATGTTATCCTAAGATGTACGACTCTAATCCTCGCCAAAATTCATACAAATTAACTAAATTGTTAAGGTGTACTATTCAAATATATAGCATTGAGGGTGGTATTTTTCTGTTTAAAGCAGTTGTCGAAGTTTAGAAATATTTTTAGTTAACACGTTCTTGTGAGAACTAACTTTCTTTTGGAAATGACGAAAGGGATTAATCACCGCTACAAAGTATGCGTAGGTATTATGCCAAGTTTAATCTGCAATCCTCAAATATAGCACGCTCATCCATACACAGAATAAAATTTAATCACCATAAGAAACTCCTTGCTAACAATTTTGTAGTGAAATGTTATTCATGTTTATAACTAATATATATAATTAAAATGACAGAACACAGACTACACTGAAATATTACCACAAATGATGATTTGTTTATATGCATTCTAAAATTTAATCACCGTAATAAACTCCTTGGAAATAATTTTGTAGTGAAATTTGATTCATGTTTATAGCTAATATATAACTAAAAGGTTCTAGCTTTCAAAAAGGATAGAAAACATAGTACACTATATCGTTTATATGCATACTACAGTATAAGTTAAACACGATCAGTTCATATTCAGAATTTAAGCTTCTAACAATGTCAAATTAATCATCAGCTGTAAAAAGACTTCTTAGTACCCTTGCCATACTTCACGCAATAAGTAATATAAAATTTGTTATTCGGAATAAGTTGATAATGCCTGGGATAATGGAATTATAAAACGAAACTTATACTTGACTTTCACCTTTCCAGCCTTAAGTTTATCAGCAGGGAGTATCAACCAAGCAACGTCTGGAGTCGGCGCTTGTTTGTCGGGTCACCATTTTTAGGAAGGTAAATGTTTTACTCCCAATAAAATATATTTAATGAACACAACACAAAATGAACAAAAAGAAACTTTTTAATAATAACAACGTAGAATATGATTTTATTAACAGCAGAAACTTGAAGGTCAAACGGAGATAAAGGAAGAATGTTCTTTTTGAGGTCGTTATCGGCCATTCAGTACATTTCCTGTGTTGTCGTTTCATTAATATTTTTATATATATTTCAATATAGTTTAATTAATATTTTTATATATATTTCAATATAGTTTCATTAATATTTTTATATATATTTCAATATAGTTTAATTAATATTTTTATATATATTTCAATATCGTTTCAGTAATATTTTTATATATATTTCAATATCGTTTAATTAATATTCTTATATATATTTCAATATCGTTTCAGTAATATTTTTATATATATTTCAATATCGTTTCAGTAATATTTTTATATATATTTCAATATCGTTTCATTAATATTGTTATATAGGAGTCTTATTAAAAGAGAGTCTTATTAAGAGTTTGTTGTTGTGTCTAAGAGAGAGATGTTGTAAGAGATTGTTCGTGTTATAAAGAGATTCATATATATATAAAGTTCATACTTAGAAGTGTAGAAGCTCTTTGAGTGAGGAGATAGTGTTCAGACAGTCTTAGTGTTCATATTGTGTATGTAAGATGTGTATGTAAAGACATTTTAAACCACATGATACACAAGACATAATAACAATTTTCACTTTACATTTTGGTAGAATTACAACACAAAGATGATGTTTATGATGGGTTTATTTCTTTCTCCCGACCGGTCGTGGTTTTCTGAGTCAAGAATTCAAAGCTTCACAATTTCAAAAGTGACCGTCTCGCTTCTAGACGTTCGAATCTTAACTGCAGACTATCGTCTGTCGTCCTCAAACTCCCTCTGACTCTCCCTCACTTTCTCCTTGCTTAACTCTAAAGTTTCTAACTATATCGAGAACTTCCCATTTTCCATGACGTCATGCACATGTTAAAACATGTGTCTTCTTTCACGTGTTCTAGAAATGCGTGTCCAAAATTTTTTCCTTTGTTTACAAAAGGAATTTTAACCTATATTCCCAGTAACCTATATTTCCAATATGTTAAAAACATGTTTATTAAATTATCTTGTAGTTGCATTCTTTCAATTGAATTTTCAAAATAGAATTGACAATGCACATTCTTTTCTTAAAATTATTTTATCTCTAAGCTATACAATGGTTTGTTTTACATTCCATTTGCTAATTCTCTATCGTAATCTATTTCTAAACCTAAATTACGAGGTTCGAATTTCTTCTTTTCTATTTCGTTTTCATTTTTAACTAAATCTTTCTTTTTGATACTTACATGAAAAGGGGACAGCCCTTATCAGGTAACAATATCATTTCTAATTATCTTTACTTGTTTGTTATTTTATTTATAAGATTACGCGGGAGTGATTTGTAGCAGCCCCTGCAAACAGACAGAGACTACTGTGATGTTAACAAGTAAAGGGACATAACCCTAAGAGTTATCTACCCTTCGCTCTCTAGTAAGCTCAGACGGCAGTTCTCTGGTGACCGATCCGTTGTTAACACCTATGTTTGCGTTGTCTTTTTTTCAAGCTGTTTGATTCCAGCCAGACGGGAGACCCCAACACTATATCTGGCGACGAGAATTTTTTTTTCATGACGAACTCACACTACAGAATTTTCGGAATTAATACAAAAAAAACAATGGCCAGCAGTGGTTTACCAGTTTTCCCCAGTTTTAGCGTACATGCGGACCAAACTACAATCGTCGTTCGTTGGAAAAAATGGATAGACAGGTTAGAGAATTATTTGTCGCTATGGACATTCACGACAATAAAAAAAGAAAGCAACACTTCTCCACTATGCAGGAGACGAAGTTTTCGATATTTTCCATGACTTCTCAGACCAACAAAAGGGCATAGACACAACCAACATTTTGGACAACGGCAAATGTAGTTTCAGGTGAAGATGAAACTACAAAAATTCACTGACAAATCATTTTACGCCGCAAAAGAACACGTCGTACAATATTTTCAAGTTTCGATGGGCCGTGCACAACCCAAATGAAAGCTTAGATTCATACTATGCACGGCTACGGACTCTAGCCTCCACATGCGATTTTGAAGATAAAGACAGAGAGATCCTAGCCCAAATTTTGCAGGGGTGCACATCCTCTAAAGTCAGAAGGAAAGTGCTAAGGGACAACTCTACGCTAAAGCAAGTCCTGGCCGAAGCAAGGGCAATCGAATTGGCTTATATGTGTGCCGCAGACATGGAGTGTAATGAACTACACGCTCTTTACAGCAACGAGAACCGCACGCGTCTCACACGTGGAAATAACAATAATTTCAACACCAACGGCAGTAAAGACAATTGTTGTGAACACGCGCGGCAAAACAGTCGCCATAACACCTCAAAGAATCGACCGCATGGTGGACAAAAAAAGATAGCGGACAGCAAACGTGTCACTATTGTCGATACTCTTCTACACATCCGACTTGCCTAGCCCGAGGAAAAGAATGCAAGAATTTCCACAGGACCCGGATGTTTGCGTACAGATCTAAACATGTCATACCCATCTGAGGATTTATTAATGCGAGCATAGAATTTCGTGATAAATCCTGTAGGGCTAATATATTGTAGTCGACAGCGTTCCATATGACGATCCCAATTCAAGACGAGTTCCCCACACTTTTGTTTGATGGAAAGATAGGAAAAATTTCTGGAGTTATCATTAATCTCCACATTGACTCCTCGGTTTCCCCCAGTAACACAGTGACACCGCAGGAGAAAAGACGTGAAGCCGGAACTCAAACGTCACAGAGAAATGAATGTGATTGAAGAAGTCACTGGACTTGGTTAGCCCGGTTGTGGTAGTTCCCCCCCAACAAATGGTAGCGTATGAATTTGCATTGACATGAGAAAGGCAACAGAAGCCATTCAACGGATAAAACATCCAATGCCAAATGTAGATGTCTTAATAGCAGACTTAAATGGGTGTAGAGTTTTCAGCAAACTAGACCTCTCCAATGCTTATCATCAACTAGAACTGGAAGAGTCCAGCAGATATATAACATTTGCCACAAATGCAGGTTTATTTTGTTACACGTGTCCAGGTTTTGGCGTGAACACCCTGAAACGTCTACAAGTAGGAGCCAAACTGAACAAAGAAAAATGCCTTTTTTTCTGTACGGAAACTGACTTTCTTCAGACACATTTTCAGTGAGAATGGAGTGTCCCCTGATCCAGAGAAAATATCTTCTATTAAAAAATGCAAATCTCCAAGAAATGTCAGTGAAGTCAGATCATTCTTGGGCATGACACAGTATGTGGCTCGATTTATTCCACATTATGCCACTATTAGTGAACCACTGAGACGGATCACAAAAAAGATGCTAATTGGAGATGGACAGAAGAAGAAGAAGAAGAAGCATCTGCAAACAAGGTAAAGGAAGCTCTGACTGGAGCTGAGGTGATGGCGTACTTCGACCTAAAGAAAGACACCGACATCCTGGTAAATACAAGCGCAGTTGGATGAGGTGCAGTTCTGACACAAGATGGAAAGGTTCTATTCTATGCCAGTCATGCCCTAACAGATGTAAAACAGCGATACTCTCAAACTGAGAGAGAGATGTTAGCCGTCGTATATGCAGCTGAACAATTTCATCTCTATTTATATGGAATGAGATTCAAAATCACCACCGACCATCGTCCTCTTCTTGGGATTGGGAAAAGTCTTAAACCAACAACAAGGATTGAACACTGGCGCATTCGTCTCATGCCCTACCAGTACAACCTGGTATACCGTTCCTGGAAAGATGACGAAAGCCCTGCGGACTATGTTAGACGTCACCTACAACACGTACCATCTAAAGACATTATAGCAGAAGCCTACATAAGGTATGTAGCTCAGAATACAATACTAAAATCTTTAACTCTTGTAGAAGTGAAACAAGCCACAGAACAGGACCCGCAGTTACAAAAGGTCACGGTTGCTGTTAAAGATGGACGGTGGAATGAAACAAAGTTGTTAAGTTTTTCCCCATTCAAGGATGAAATTTCAATACACAATGATCTCGTCCTTCAAGGACACCGGCTTGTAATTCCCTCAAAATTAAGGAAGAGATCAGTCGATATAGCCCATCAATCTCCCCAGTGCATGGTCAAAACCAAGCATCTAATAAGGGAAAAGGTGTGGTTCCCAGGAATCGATAGACTGGTAGAGGAAGGAATACATGGATGCATTCCCTGCCAAGCCGCAGACCTAAGGCACATGAGCCGTGAACCCATACACTCCTCACCACTACCAGTTGCACCAGTCGATTTTGCAGGTCCGTTCCCATCAGGTGACTATGTGTTAGTCATAAAAGACGATTACAGCCGATTCCCTGAAGTGGAGGTAATACCCTCAATATCTGCATTTACAGTCATTCCCCGTCTAAACATGGTCTTTACTAGACAAGGATATCCGACCGTTCTAAAATCTGATAACAGTCCGCCATTTCAAGGACAAGACTTTAGAAACTTAGCGGCACATCAGGTTTCAAACATAGACGCATTTCACCTTTATGGCCTCAAGCAAATGGTGAGGTAGGGCGTTTTATGTGCACCGTAAAAAATACGTTCTTGCAGCCATGATGGAAGCTACAACTGGAAGACCAAGTTACCACATTTCCTAAGGCAATATAGAGCAAACCCCCATACCACCACAAAAATATCTCCAATTGAATTCTGTACGGACCGAAAAATGAACACCGGCATATCAAATGGTATCGAAAGCCCAGTAACAGGGCCGATGCATGAAAATATAAAAGAAAATGACTCCAAAGGAAAGGAGAAGATGAAGGGGTATGCCGATAGAAAGACAAAAACAACAGCTCTCAGCCTGGGTGATAAGGTCTTGAGCAGACAGAAGAGGTAAAACAAACTGTCACCACGATACAATCCTAAACCATATACTGTTACAAAAATGAAGGGAAGTATGATAACGGTTCAGAGAGGAAACCACCAAGTGGCTTGAAACTCTTCTTTGTTAAAACGCATAACACTTAGGGATGAAAACCCTGACTCTGATTCTGACTCTGAAGGTGAGTACAATCCACACATCCCAGAAGACCTGGAGACGCCCAAAACACAAATAGCTGACTAGTTACCGAGACAAAACCCATCTCGAAAAAGACTGCCCCCAGCTAGACTCCAAGACTTCATAATTGTTATGGCGAGATGAGCAATTCACCATCGGAACTGTTTATCGAAAGAACCTCCACCGGTCACCGGTTGTGAGAGCCTTCCCGGGGCGGGAACACTTAAAAAGGTAACATGCTGTCTCTGTAAATATTCTCAATAAACTTCTCGATTTCTTTAATAACTTCAGAACCTCTTTATCCATTTATTTTCCTGTGGAATACCTTTCTTGAATATACTTTATTTACGGCCACCATAATGTAAGTTAAAAAAATAAATAAATAAAATAAAATAAAAAAATACTAAAAATTAAAATAAGACAGGTCGTCCCACCAAGATGGGGAGGGTGTGAACAAGTAAAGGGACATAACCCTAGATGAGCAATTCTCTAATAAAGTAAGTAAAAAAAATAAATAAAATAAAAAAAATCGTAAAAAGTAAAATAAGACAGGTCGTCCCACCAAGATGGGGAGGGATGTCCACAAGTAAAGGGACATAACCCTAGATAAGCAATTCTCTAATAAAGTAAGTTAAAAAATAAATAAAATAAAATAAAAAAATCGTAAAAATTAAAATAAGACAGGTCGTCCCACCAAGATGGGGAGGGATGTCCATAAGTAAATGGACATAACCCTAGATGAGCAATTCTTTAATAAAGTAAGCTCAGGCGGCAGTTCTCTGGCGACCGTTCTATTGTTAACGCCTATGTCTGTGCTGTCGTTCTTTAATGCTGTTTGATTCCCGCCAGACAGGACCCCCCCTTCAACATTATAGGGGGTAGGGGGGTATGGTAATTTTTTTATGGGGGTTATTTGGTAATTGTGACCTGGTAGACCAACACAAAATCTGCTTTTAAAAACTTGTTTACTAGGGGTTTTCATGTGTGCTGAAAACGAATATCTTTTATACATTTCATAAGTAAGGAGACAACTCAGTTCGAACTATCGATGCATTATAATGAATACATTTACTCTTAAATCAAATTTTCACGTTACTGAAAAGATACTTTTCCACATGTTTCATGTAATGTAATGCGGCGACCATAAGCGATTTTTGTACCGAATAAAAGCATTCAAATACATTAAAATACATAACTTATCCAGGTAGGTAGAAGAGTAACTCATCGAACTGAATAAAAGTATTAAAATACATTAAAATCCATAACTTATCCAGGTAGGTAGAAGAGTAACTCATCGAACTGAATAAAAGCATTCAAATACATTAAAATACATAACTTATCCAGGTAGGTAGAAGAGTAACTTATCGAACTGAATAAAAGCATTAAAATACATTAAAATTAGGCACCGCCAAAAATGGCCGCAAAATCAAGTTGTTGTTGTTTTTTAAAACTAAATTACATGTATTAAAATCCATTACTTCTGAGTAACTTTTTTTTTCCAGAAAGACAAAACCCTGAATTTTATCATAGAGAAAATAGAATAATGTAAAACTTTTTCTACTATTTTTAATTCAATTTTAAATGTTAAATTTTCCCCAAAAGTTAACAATTGACATTTTTTGTCTTGCACAAAAAACGTACTTAAATATTAAAAAAAAAGGTTTTTGAAATAATTAATTTATTTATTTATTGTCTAACTAAGATTTAGGATGATTTTCTAAGAGAATATGCAAAAATATTATAATATAAGTACCTGAATTTCAAATAATTCCACTTATTCATATAGGTAACCAGATATTTCGCGTCGACGTAGAGTTCACATCGACTCTGTTTACGTTTTCGTTTGATAAGAAGAAAACTATGGAAGACCAAACAGGCCAAAAAAACTTATTTTTCAGTGACGAAAATTTCAATGTATTATTAAGCTGAGGCTGGCCAGTACCAGATGGGTGACCATTTGTATGAGTTTGGTTTTTAATGTGTATGTGTGTGGGGGCCAGGCTCCCCAAAATGGGGGGGGGGGCAATTTAAAGCAGAATAAAAAAAAATTATTTCAGCGCGTTTGGTCCACCGTAGTCGAAAGGCGGCAAACGTTTTCAAACGGGATAAAAAAAAATGATGCTATTTTTAACAAAAACGGCACAATATTTATCGATTTTTTTTGTATCGATTATTCAAAGCATGCCCTGTTTAATAATGGTCATGCATTATTATGCTCGCTAAAAAAACAATTGTTAATTTATTTATCAAACATTTTAAAATGGCTTTTTTCGTATAAATATTAAAAAAAATTTTTTTTTGTTTTGCTTAACTTAAATTAATTATTTTACTTAACATATTCACCGAATTTCACACTTCAAAACTCAAAAGCGGGATAATTAAACACAATCGAAGTTCTGATATTCAGATGATTATTTTAAGCATATTTGTTCCCACTTCAAAACAAGGGGGGTTTTGTAAGCAATATATATATATATATATATATATATATATATATATATATATATATATATATATATATATTTATGAAAAATAAGTACACTGTTATAAAGTTCATTCTTCTAATAATCGCTGAAAATTTCGTATTGATTGGATAATTACCTGATTTTTGGTAGATTTTTAAAAAGACGGTCCGTCAAAAAGTACTGACCTGCCCCCCCCCCCAGTTTTGGCGGTGCCTAATTAAAATACATAACTTATCCAGGTAGATATAAGAGTAACTCATCGCATTAAAATACATTAAAATACATAACTTATCCAGGTAGGTAGAAGAGTAACTCATCGAACTGAATAAAAGCATTAAAATACATAACTTATCCAGGTAGGTAGAAGAGTAACTTATTGAACTGAATAAAAGCATTAAAATACATAACTTATCCAGGTAGGTAGAAGAGTAACTTATCGAGCTGAATAAAAGTATTAAAATACATAACTTATCCAGGTAAAATAACCAAATAAAAACATTACATCACATAACTTATTCAAGTTTGTAGAAGAGTAACTTATCTAAACGAATAAAAGCATTAAAATACATAACTTATCCAGGTAGGTAGAAGAGTAACTTATCGAACCGAATAAAAACAGTAAAATACATAACTTATCCAGGTAGGTAGAAGAGTAACTAGTTGAACTGAATAAAACTATTAAAATATATAACTTATCCAGGTAGGTAGAAGAGTAACTAATTGAACCGAATAAAAACAGTAAAATACATAACTTATCCAGGTAGGTAGAAGAGTAACTAATTGAACTGAATAAAACTATTAAAATACATAACTTTTCCAGGTAGGTAGAAGAGTAACTCATCGAACTGAATAAAAACAGTAAAATACATAACTTATCCAGGTAGGTAGAAGAGTAACTAATTGAACCGAATAAAAACAGTAAAATACATAACTTATCCAGGTAGGTAGAAGAGTAGCTAATTGAACCGAATAAAAACAGTAAAATGCACAACTTATCCAGGTAGGTAGAAGAGTAACCTATCGAACCGAATAAAAGCATTAAAATACACAACTTATCCAGGTAGGTAGAAGAGTAACTTATCTTACTTTGTCATTTTTGGTTTGTTGGCAAAATTCCCCAAACCCGTGAATTATTATTAATTGTTTTGAATGCAACTAATATTTTTTTTATTACAAAATATTTTTCTACTTAATTTTTTGTTGCGGTTAAAAGTGAAGATACAGAAGAAAATAATTAAAACTAATTATTGCAGTATTCAAAAAAAAAAAAAAAAAAAAAAAAAAAACCGAAGAATTTTCGTTTCGTTTCCGTTCTTACATCAAGTTCCGTTTTTTATACAACTTTGGGACGAACTGTTTTTCGTTGTGGGAGCCGGTAAGAAACCTGCCAATATTACCTTTTATTTTACTAATTATATTAATGGGAATTTTGGGGTTTTACAAGGAATTTATTTAACTTTTAAATTTAGATGAATTTGTCAGTTTCTTCCAACGTGCAAACAGTTTTCATTATAACTTTTTTTTTCACCTGTAATTTTTTTATATTTAATCTCTTTAATTATTTTTTCTCGTATAGATTAACTTTAGATTAATCGGATTTGTATTACTGTATACATAGATTAATCTTTTAAACACAATCAAGAAATAATCGGAAATCTAGAAAAAAAAATAGATAAATAAAAATACGAAACGGCGGCTTAAAAAAGCTATCAGTTTCCGCCATTAAATTGCACGTGCAACGAATTAGAGAATTAATCAAGATGAAACTTGTAATCTGTTCTCTTTCATGTAAATATTAAAATGTTAAATAAAATAATATTAATTTTATCCGTGATATTCACCAAATACATCGGCTCTATTTCGAAATAATTTATTTTTTTATTTTTCCTCTTCAATTTTGTTTTCTGCGAACTTGCTCTTCCGTTCGTCATCTTGAATGTTATGTTGAGCTTGTAAAGTCAATCACATTTGAAAAAATCGTTTCCTTTATAAAAGCAGATAAAGTTAATCGAAAGCAGATTATAAAACAAAAACGTAAGTATTACTACATGGCGAACGTATGTGTATTTTTTCTTTTCATCTTTTTTTCATCGGATTATTATCGAATGTTCACTAATTTATCAGATTTTGTTTTCAATACTGACTTAAACATAAAAACTGTCAATACGTAATTCTTTATGTTATCAGTGGTGGCCAATTATTAATGCGCTTTCACGTACAGAATTGATAACCTTTTTCTTGATTTTTGTTTTTTAATCTCTTTGTGTCTTTATGAAATCAGAAAAAAAAGCGAATAATCCTAATGAAAATGTTGATTTATTGTTGAAATTTTTCGCTGTCGATTGTTTTTATTTTAAACTGACTTAAACAGAAAAATAACTTCTTTATCGTTCACCAAAAAAATAAATAATTTTATAAATTTAATTTTATGTTTTTAACTGTTTCACAAGTTAAAAAAATCAGATTTTGTTTTCACTAATGACTTAAACACAAAAAAAGTTCAATTTCTAAAATCTTTCAAAATTACAAATATTCTTTACAATGACGACTTTTATAGGTTTTCAAGGATGCTTCAAAAGTGATGCAGAGAACTAGTTTCCATGACATGAGGAAATTATTGTTTTCAAAAGATGAGGATCACTTTTCTATAGAAATTTAATGTAAAATTAGCACCCACTTTCTGGCCACATGGGGAATATTTGGGGGAGGGGCTGCCTGAAAGCCGTTTTGGTAAATTGTTACTTACTTTCAACCTTAACTGCCATCTTTACCATGACGAATTCTATAGGTTGTCGGGTATGCTGAAAACGAATATCACATTTAAAATTGCCGCAAACAAGTAGATTTATGGATATTAAGCTAAGTAATTCTTTATGTTATCAGTGGTGGCCACCATTCATAACATAAGGAATTACATTGCTTAATGTTTGAAAAACTCGTTATTGTCTTGTTAACTGAATTTTTTCTTTCCAAGAATAAGTTTCTTTTTTCTTTTGTTAAATGTCTTAATATGGGGAAATCACGATGCATGATGAATACCATCTGATAATTTAAAATTAACATCGGTAGATGACACTCAATGACTTTGATTCTCGAGTTTAAAAACAAGAAAAAATATTTCTTTGGTTTTTCTCATAATCTTTTCTTTCATAACTCATTCATAACACTTCGCATACTCTGACAAAATTGTTAGCTGAAATCATCTTCCAAATTGTCACATATAGAACAAACCCTGAGAAAAGAATATTTTTTTTAAAAAGAATATAGATCTTACCCAACCTAAACAATTCCCTCTAACTTGTTCCTCTTCCCCACTTCCAAACTCCAAGCCAACTCTAGGCCTTTCCAAATGGATCTTATTATTGTGGTTGACAACACAATTGATGCAAATGGGAGATAACTCGTGTTCAAAATATTTGCAATTTTTGATGTCATGCTATGTGTCATGACTCTCCGTTCCATCAATAGCCTTTCCCATTGATGTTGACTTCTCCATATTGGGATATCAGTTTGTTCTGTGGCTCAATCACTATCCAACTCATTGGACTTTCCTCAATCAACGTTGCCCACAGATGTTTCACATGTGCCTTCTTGTGGTTCTTATAAAAAAACAGATCTCAAATCTTAAAATCTATTGACTTTATTTTCTTATCCTTGTTCTCTATCAGTTTTTTCCTAACTTCCTGAATGTTATTCCTTACCAAAAACATCGATGCATCACTTTTTGAGTGATCCAGTGTTACTCATCAGCATAGTATACTCTACAAGGCATTAATGGCAGAATCACGTCTCTGTTGTCGAGCAAATAGTATGGTGATAATTTCGTTATTTGTAGTTTAGCTTACATGAAATCTGACAGCTTCCAACATTTGGTTTATATATATATATATATATATATATATATATATATATATATATATATATATATATATATATATATATACTAGCATGAGTGCCTGGCGTTGCGCGGGTGTTTTGAGGTGTATGCTAAGCAAAAAAGAAGAAAAGGTCAATTTTTTTAACTTTAACCCCTATTATGACCCCTTAAAATTTATTGTTTAGGGCTCAAATAATGTCATTAAGTTAGATCCATGTCCAAGAAATCTATATCTAAAATTTGACGTGTTTAGACCCAAAATTGTAGGACGAGTTTGGTAGAGTTTTCAAAGGTCAAATCGTTGAACTTTGACCCCTTTATCGCCAAATTTCTGTCTGAAAACCAATGACATCGATTTTCCCAAATCTCAGTACCCTGTATATCAAATTCCAAATCTGTAGGCTTAAAATTGACAAAGTTGTTGCATAGGGAAATGTACACAGACACACACACAGACAGGTACTTTCACTTTATATATATATATATATATATATATATATATATATATATATATATATATATAGGCTTTACAGTCATGCATCATCCTATGAAATCTTTCTATTTCTTTCTTTGTGTGATAAACTGATGTTGTTCCATGATGTATGTTGAGGTCCTTCAATGCCTTCTTCATCACTTTGTTAATATTTTCCGGCCCATTATCTGTAAACAGCTGGGTTGGTGCCCAAATCTGAGGAGAATTTCATCCAACAACAGATGCACCACCATTTCTGGCTTATTAGGAACTGCAAAAGCCTCCAGCCAACCAATATACGATATCAATGAAAGTCACTATGTACTGGTTACCCAAAAGTGTCTTTGGGCCTGAAAATATCCAATGCCAGTTTTATGAAAGGAAAAGGAGGCAGATTGCACTTCTGCATTTGAGGTTGTTGCATCATCAGATCTCTGGTTTGGTACATTTGATACATTTCCTTCGTATTCATTCAGCTCCTTAAATAAACACCGCCAGAAATATTTTTGCTAAATTGCCTAAAACGTCTTTTCCATGACCATTATTGTCCTGGTATTATACTATTATACTACCACTATTGTTTTTTTTTAAGATGCGACGGTACATATAACCTCATCAATAGTTTGGTGTCGGGTTGGGACAAGTAATACACTATTTTGTCCATCTCTATGAACTTTTTTGTTCTGCATCTTTGAATCTAAAAATTTAATTATCTTTCTCTGGTTCCCTAGTTTAATAAAAACCCAACAACGTAGGATGGTCGTGCGATACTGATGAACCCTCAAGCTTCTGATATGTTGAAAACTATTTTGGCTCAAACAAAATGATTGAAGTAATTGCTATCATCTATTTCTACCAGGATCCTCATTGTCTCGACTAGAGATCCACACAAACAGCGTCTTTCCTTTTCAAGTACCATCTCGTCTGCATATCACTAAGTTTATGAGATGAGAAGCAAATTTGTTTTTAACATCATTACCCTCGCTCAGATCATAGATCATTTCTTTTTACAAGGTGGTCACCACTTATCAAAGACTGGAAGCCACTCGGTGGTAAGGGTTATTGCGTGTACTGTACGTTAGTGTTGAGATTTGATAAAGTGTCTTAGTTAAGAGGACGCTTCATCAGGAATTTGTTTATGTTGGACTTGAAGACATCCAGGTTGTAGTTAGGTGGGAAACAGGCAGACGGAACAGAGTTCCACAGGCGTGCACTGCTAAGAAAGAAGCTTTGTTCATGGAATCTACGTTTTGATTTAGACACAGATAAAGAGTGGTGAAAATTTTTGACAGTGGTTTCAGCTAGACGGGTGTTTTTTCATGAAAGATCTGTGAGGGGGCACCAGTGATTGGAGCTCAGACGAGCACTTGCCATGGAAGTAACGATAAAACAAAGACAGGCTCGCAACGTCTCTCCTGAGAATGGAGTATATAGCCAGAACTGGACAAAGTCAAATCGATAAAATCTGTGACACAAAATTTGTAACAAACATGCACCAATCGCATGATTGGAGCATCTGTGTACATTCTGTAATTCTTCTCAGGATCAAGCTAAGCCAGTATAACCATATCTATTAAAACTCCACATATTTCATCATTACATGAACTAACTGCTCGACAATCTCAGAAATATATTTTATAAATAATCAATAATATGACGTCATACCAATCCAAGCTCTGACTTTTCTCACACAAGTTGGAGTTAGATTTTATCGATTTGACTTTGTCCAGTTATGGCTATATACCCCATTCAACAATTTGAACCCCAAATTCTGTACATCTCCTTAAACCCCACACTGATAGCGTTGTTCCTGAGCTTGTACTTATGTAAACTGGCTAGTAGTATCCTATCTATGTGATCTAAGTGACTTTCCATAGTATCTTAGGATATTAAAATATTATCCAAATACAGTAATTTTACCTGTCTGTACCCTGATTTCAGATCTAAGTTTAGCAAGTAGTTGGCTGACCCAAGTGGGGCTTTTATGGCATCAATGACTGGTAAGCTTGTTCCTTTTAGATAATGAAGGACTTATTTTGCATGAGTTTAGTCCTTAATTGTCAGTTTTGATAAGTTTTTGGATTGCTTTGTTACAGTGTAAAATATATCAGACATAGCGACAGTCATCAAATAAATTAGATTTCCAATAATTTCTCTGTATAATCGATCGTCTCTTAATTTAGTTTCGATCTCTATATTCTTATTTATATCAATCTCAGTGGTGGTGGTTGGCAATCTCACATTCCAAACTTCAGCAGGATTTTTCAATGTACCATGATTGGTTCATTGTTATAGTTTCATTTTCACAGGTAAACTTTATACCGAGGAACTATGACAATTGTCGAAGATTGGTCATTTTAAATATTTTGTTTAACTTATTTTTTAACATCTTTTAAAGTGTTGTCTCAAAATTGTTGTGAGCAAAATCAAGTATTTATTGCACATATTTTTGGTATGCATGCACACCTCTATGGGACACTGCCTGAATTCTTGTTCTATTAAATAATTATGGAGTGTTAAATTTTAATTGTTAAATTTTAATTGTAAAATTTTAATTGTGAGCGCTTTCTTTTAGACTGTACAGTGATTTATTCAGTTTCCATACAAAATTTTTATTTTTCATTTTAAATCCCTCTGGGGGGAATATATATCTCAAAATCAATCAGAGCATTTAAATAAGCATTTTTTATATCCATTTGATGTATTTTTAAATTGTATTGAGCGGCAAGTTTCAATAAAATGGCAAAATATTTGATTTGAGAGTTTTAATGCATTTGCTGAGGTTTCAATCGTCTTTGTTCAACATAATGTTTCAACGCTTTAAAACTACCATCCTTCTTTTCTACTTACACTATCAGAATACTCCATGAGCAATTCAATCTTTCAATTACATCTGCCTGCATCATTTCAGCTTAATCGAAGTACATCCTCACCCCATTTTTCTTAAGTACTCACAGCTTTTATCACACTTATGTTGAGATTCTCTACAACAAACAAGTCATGATGGAAAGACTGACTTTCTATCTCTACTCTTAATCGAGCAAGTCCTTCTACAATTAATGGGGACCTATTAGCTGTTCTTAAATTTTTATCACATAATTCAAGTTCCTGTCAAAGTGCGTTAAAAACACTGCTATTTATTACTGACACCTCTGAGCCCCTATCCACCAGACTTCTATAATTCTTTCCCTCAATTTTAATCAAAACAGAATATGATGCGCCCATGTTATCAACTATGGCATCGGTATGCCCTTGTATGTTAAGCTGGGTGGCATTGCATGAATGGAGCTCTCATGGTTTCCCTGGATATGGTTCTTGCAGAATTTCTGTATGTTGCCCAGCTCAACAAAATAATAACACCTAATTATCTATCTGCCTCTTTCCTTCTCTCTAGTTTTAAATCCTAGTCCCCTACTCTGTACTTGGTTTCCTCTTTTACGTCTGTCTCCATATCTTCAGGAACTGGCTAGATCCATAGCCTCAACTAGTATCTGCTACAAACCTCCATGGAATAGTTTTTATACTCATTGTATGTATTCGGCCAGATTCTCCATTTAACTTCTTCTAAGGCTTTCTGATAAGCCACTTAAAGATCATGTGGATTGTGTCTCATCACAAGCATCTCCACCTTCCTATCTTTGAGACCTTCTATACAGAATCCCAGTACCTGTTATTTAACTAGTCTGCTTCTCTGGACTATCCCACTAAAAGCACCTTATTCTCATCTAACTATCCTGTGCATATAGTCAGGTACCCCTTCTAACCTACCCTGTCTCATGTTTGCTAATTTGACTTTGTTTGTTAGGGTTTGCGACAATTCCATAGTAGTTCTCTAAAGACATTTTCAAATTAACCCATGTTAAACTTTCATTGTCTAAGATGAGTCTGGTCATGAATTGTTCAACTAGGCCCCATGTAATTAAGAGAGCTATCCGATATTTTTCCTCATCCAGTGCTCTGGTCACCCTAAAATACTGCCCTACATGGTCCACCCACTCCTGTAGCCACCGTCTTTTCTATTTTCCAACATTGTTTTCCTTAGAAGAGATTTCTCTCTTCTCAATCTTGTTACTGACCCCACTGCCTTTTTCAATTCTCTACATCATCCATCCACCTCCTGTAGCCACCGTCTTATCTATTTGAAAATAGCTGCTACTCCATCATAACAATAGCAAATGCTACTGATGAAAGAATAAGATCACAATACAACTTACAATCAATTTTTGTTAAGATGGAGAGTGTGGACTGCGATGTTGATTTGTTTTTGTATAAAAATATAAATTTTATTTTCTCTTTCTCATACTTCATGATATGTGTGTGCCTAGCTAGAGATGGAGAGTGTGAACCGGGAGGTTGGTAGAGTAAACAATGCTTATGCGATGCTCATTCCTGGCTGACTGTAGGCCTCTCATCCTTTTCCTTTTTCTATGGTTTATATATATGACATGCTTTTTGCAGATGCTCTCACCTTCGACACTTGCATGCGTCAAATAGTGAGCCATGTTATTCACTAACAGTAAGGTTAAAAAAAACATTGAAAAGCTGTAATATGTGGAGAAATTGAAAAATCAGTTATGTTGGAATATATATGGATGGAAAAGGGCAACCCTCTACCATCTATAATACAAGGGATAAAAATCTGTTTAAATGTGTGTATGTATATATGTATGCCTCGCAAAAAAGTTCAAGAGGCAACGGATTTTCTTTTTGATTGTCTAGCTTTAATTTATACCTATGTCACTTTCGATGGGCGCAACATCTAACACGTTACATTTTTTTCACTTTCTTTTCCTCCTTCAGGCTAGTTATGTAATAAAGAAGAAATAGATGGAGGTGAACAATGAAGCATAATCTGCTTAAGGGAACAATGCATATTCTGATGATCAACTACTAAGCATATCTAGTATAGTATTTAACACGATAAAGAAACCATTTTTTATAAATAATGTTAATATATATATATATATATATATATATATATATATAAACTAACATGTGCATGTATATATTTAGTAATTTTTACCCAGTCATCACTAACAATCTAAGGGTGTGCTAATCTCATATACTAAATAAAGAGTTCGATTCAGAATTATGTAAAGATTTCTTAGTTCAAAGGAAAGATTCGACAAAAAACACCTGAATAAGATGGAAAGTAAAATAGAAACATTATGAAAAAGATTGGAACATTATTCTGAAGAATCCAAATAATATAATCTAACTTCACCCACAAAATGAAAAAAACGTGATTATTTTTAGTTAAATTAAAAAAAATACTTTTGTTAAATAACCAGTATTTAATGCAACTATACTCATTTTTTTAAAAATTCATTAACAATAAATGTTTTGGATATTTTTAATAAAAATCAACATAATACAATTTTACCACATGAAATGTATTTTTACAAATTCATTTTATATTTCCAGAACTTAAAACAATGAAAAGCAATCCATTAATGGATAAGAAGAACTTTTCTGCATTGGTGATTTAGAAAGGTTTAAAATACTTATAAATTTCTTCATTAAATTTTTTTAAAGTTGAAATTTATTAGCGTGCCTATCATCATACACTTGAGTGGATTTTTCATTTTCGTGGAATCAGATGCAAGCGAACATGAGAGACAAACCACATTCTTGTGAAGTATGTGGTTCTTCTTTTGCATGGAAGTCACATTTGTTGAGTCATATGAAAACACATACGGGAGAAAAACCACATTCTTGTGAAGTATGTGGTTCTTCTTTTGCATGGAAGTCAGATTTGTTGCGTCATATGAACACACATACAGGAGAGAAACCACATTCTTGTGAAATATGTGGTTCTTCTTTTGCACGGAAGTCACATTTATTGAGTCATATGAAAACACATACGGGAGAGAAACCACATTCTTGTGAAGTATGTGGTTCTTCTTTTGCATGGAAGTCAGATTTGTTGCGTCATATGAACACACATACAGGAGAGAAACCACATTCTTGTGAAATATGTGGTTCTTCTTTTGCACGGAAGTCACATTTATTGAGTCATCTGAAAACACATACAGGAGAGAAACCACATTCTTGTGAAGTATGTGGTTCTTCTTTTGCACAGAAGTCAAATTTGTTGCGTCATGTGAAAATACATATGGGAGACAAACCACATTCTATGAAATATGTGGTTCTTCTTTTGCACAGAAGTCATATTTGTTGAGTCATCTGAAAACACATACGGGAGAGAAACTACATTCTTGTGAAGTATGTGGTTTTAATTTTGCATGGAGCTCAAATTTGTTGAGTCATATGAAAACACATACAGGAGAGAAACCACATTCTTGTGAAGTATGTGGTTCTTCTTTTACTCAGAAGTCACAGTTGTTGAGTCATATGAAAACACATACGGGAGAGAAACCATATTCTTGTGAAGTATGTGGTTCTTCTTTTGCACGGAAGTCACATTTATTGCGTCATATGAAAACACATACGGGAGAGAAACCACATTCTTGTGGAATGTGTGGTTCTTCTTTTGCACAGAAGTCAAATTTGTTGTGTCATATGAAAATACATATGGGAGACAAACCACATTCTTGTTAAGTATGTGGTTCTGCTTTTGCACAGAAGTCATATGAAAACACATACGGGAGAGAAACTACATTCTTGTGAAGTATGTGGTTTTGATTTTGCATGGAGCTCAAATTTGTTGAGTCATATGAAAAAACATACAGGAGAGAAACCACATTCTTGTGAAGTATGTGGTTCTTCTTTTACTCAGAAGTAACAGTTGTTGAGTCATATGAAAACACATACGGGAGAGAAATCATATTCTTGTGAAGTATGTGGTTCTTCTTTTGCACGGAAGTCACAGTTATTTAGTCATATGAAAACACATACAGGAGACAAACCACATTCTTGTGAAGTATGTGGTTCTTCTTTTGCATGGAAGTCAAATTTGTTACATCATATGAACACACATACAGGCGTTCGACGTTGTGAACTAAATTCAAGAGAAATACAATAAATTGCTCTGACAGGGATAGTTAGAATCTTTAAAAGATCCCTCGGTTGGAGTAAATTAATGGGAGAATGTTTGACATTTAGCAGAATGCCCTATCCCATCAAAAACAAATCAAATGAAATTAAAAAAAACTCGAACCCTATTATTGTGGAGTATATTGTTCTTTTGCATGGAATTCTCCTTTATTTCGTCATATGAAAACATACAGGAGAGAAAAAATATTCTGGTTTAATATTTGGGTCTTCTTTTGTATCAAAGTTAGATTGGTTGCATCATCTGGAAACATACAGGAAACAATCATATCAGTTATTCTAGGTGCCACAGGGCTTATGAAGAAGAACCTGAAGTATTACCTAACTAATATTCCTGGTGAACCAAAGGCAAAAGAGATGCAGACAATTTCACTTAAGGTAACAACGAGGATACTAAAAAGAGCTTCCCATTGGTTTCAATAAAAAGCAGGGCAATGTTGACAACTGGAATCTTAGGGAAATATCAATCATATCAGTTATAGGTGCCACAGGGCTTATGGAGAAGAATTTGAATTCCTACCTAGCTTATCTTCTTGGTGAACCAAGTGAAAAAGAGATCTAGATAATTGCACTTAAGGGAACATCGAGGATACTAAAAAGCTCTCAGTTGGTTTCAATAAAAAGCAGGGAAATGTTGGTGGTTTGTTTGTCTGCCCCATACCCAGCATTACAAGCTTCAAAGGAAGAAAATTTTAAAAAAGGAGACAAACCATATGCTTGTGAAGTGTTTGGTTCTTTTGCATGGAAGTCAAATTTGTTGAGTCATATGAAAACACATACGAGAGACAAAGCACATTCATGTGTTATATGTGGTTGTGCTTTTGCCACTCAGCAATTGAGAGCCTAATGTGTGCATGTCCAATCTTATTGGCCGATGGTCTTTACACTGCCTTTCACAACAAAGTATGTAAGTACCTCCATTGGAAGATCTGTGGAGAGATGCAACTTGACAGAGCAACGAACATATTGGAACATGAACAACCACCGATAACATCAAACGGAAAAGTGATCGTGTTCTATGACAAAGACATACAGGCGGGCAGATACATAAAAGACAAAGCTATCAAACACGATATTGTAATATGAAACAAGCCCGAACGAACTGCGCTCATTATCGATGTCACAGTCCCAAATGATTTTGGTCTTAATAGAGCTGAACGGGAAAAGATAACAAAATATCAGGACCTAAAAAATGATATAAAAACCACATGGTCTCTGAAAGAAATAAACATTATACCGGTTGTGATAGGAGCAACTGGGTTAATAAAAAAGAATCTTCAGAAATACTTAGAAGCAATCCCTGGAAGACCAAGCTGTAACAGAATACAAATAGCAGCCATAAAGGGAACAACATCTATTCTTAAAAGAGCCCTTGGATATAAATTTAAATCATAACAGAAAGTGTAATATCCCTAACCCCTCATCCCTTGAATGAACTCTTCCGTTAAGTATAAATGCTGCGTAATTAACGCTATTTGTTACTTGGTTTCTTTTGTGAATAAAACCCTACACAAAGGTATTCGGCTCTTTGTTTTTCACAACAATTTTATTCACAAAAGAAATGGACCGAGTACTTCGTCCCGAACGATTCGACACCGAGTCTACAGCCTTCATTGCAGAAAAAAGTACAAACACTGGAAACTCACGTTTATGAATTACTTACATACGGTTAACGGCACTGAAAAAACTTGAAACACCCAAACTGACTTCTGTGCTTTGATAAATAGCATATCGGCTGATGTATACGAAATAATCAGTGACACCAGCGACTATGCATCTGCCATGAGAGCTCTGGACGCGGCATACATCAGGCCTACTAATATCATTTACAACCGACACCAACTTATTACCATGAAACAACAACCAGCGCAAGCAGATAATTCTTTCAGGCTACAGTTGGAAAACCTCGCTAAGACATGCAACTTCCAAGCCGTGAGTGCTGAAACAAATAAAAGCCAGTATATGCGGGAGGCTTTTATTAGCGGTATCTCCTCCTCAATTCGGCAACGACTTCTTGAGAAATCCTCACTAACTTTTCGGGAAGCATACGAGATGGCAAGATCTCTGGAAGAAGCAGAAAAACCCTCTGTGTGTTACAACCAGGAGAGTGTCATTTCTGCGCCAATAATCGCTTCAGGAGTAAATACGAGTCTGCCTGCAACACAAACAAAATACAAGGCCAAAGGAAATTTGTTTTTTCTGCGGGAATTCTCGTCATCCGCGTCGCCTTTGTCCAGCACGGGACTCGAACTGCAATAAGTGTTCGAAAAAAGGACACTGGGCCAAAGTCTACAAATCTTCTGTGTCAGCAGTGTTAAATGAAGACACTGATTTCCCGAGTCTCGCATGTCTAGGAAGGAAAAAAGACATTACTTTTACTAAGTGTAAAATAAATAGATTCACTGTCAATGCCATGATAGATTCTGGTAGTGTGGGGACTTTCATTAACGACAATATTGCAAAAAAATGAACCTCGAAATTATTCCCAAACACAAAGAAATATCATTAGCCGACCCTAAAATCTGTGCGAAAATTGTGGGAGAAACTAAAGTCGATATCTCTCTAAATAATAATGTACACTCTAACATAATAGTGGAGGTCATTAAAAAATTATTTGTCGACTTAATCATAGGAAAAGATATTCTCGGCAGATACAAGATCGTAACTTTCAAATTCGATGGACCGGAGGAAGAACTTATTATTGGAGCAGTCACCAAGAATAACTTGGTACATGTTGTTGGATTCTCCATCTAATCTTAATGTCGTTCGACCCAAGTAGTTGGAACCGCAACCACATTCAAAATTGTAAATTACATTACTATTATTGGTGGGGGTGGGGGTAGAACGTCTTTTCGAGAAGATCGTAATAAATTTCTCGTAGAGAACACAACACGCACATTGGCAGCAAAATAACATCCATGAACTGCTGAACTTATTTGTTTGGCAAATCTCTCACTTACTGTACCCAACGAAACGTATACGAAGATAAATTGGACATTTGGCCACTATATTCTCTTTAATTCGAGAGAATTCAGTCAATTTTCTTTGAATAACTGATCTAATAACATCTAGTGGGTACTCGTTTTTTGATAAAGTATCCGTAATTGTTTCCAATTCCTCATCTAATTTTAACTTGGAACAAATCATAAGGGCCCAATGTGTGAAGGTCCAAATTAGATTCATCTTATGTTTTTTAGGGCAAAATAATAATTGCTTTTTCATTCTTTGTTTTAAAAATTCCCTCGATACAGCTTTGAGAAGCGAGGGTCGAAACCGGTCAGCTGGCTCCCCATTTCTCTTTCTTTCCTCTCTTGTTCCCCCTTTTTCCACTTGTTTGGAGAGAAGATTAAAGGAATATATATATATATATATATATATATATATATATATATATATATATATATAATTATATTTACTTTTAATCATGAATCATAAATAGCAATATTTAAATTTTGTATCCCTAAAAACATTGTCTTATATATATATATATTTGGAGAAGGTACAAGTAAATGGGTTAACACCAAATGCTATATCGATGTGACTTGGGTGGGCACGGTTAAATGATTTAGACATGAGAGAAGTTGTAAGTAACTAAGTAGAAGTACATTCCATACAAAGTATTTTCATCCAATAATAATCAATAATTCTAAGTAAAAAGATTCGTTCACATCAATATAAAATAATCCCACAAACTATAACTGCTACACAATTTACTATCTACATCGAGGCTGTATACGGCTAATCGGTTTATAATTGTTGAATTTTTCTTGATATCCTCATGCTGCAACAGTAAAACAGTCTAATTTCTTATATAAGTAGAACAAAAATTGCCACAGTTACGAGTTTGTTTTTCTAGATAAGAACATCACTAGTTACACATTTCTTGCATCGTTTAATGCATCTCTGGAGATAGTTTTTGTAGGAGATGCAAAAATTTAGAAATCAAGCTGCATAATCTGGAAAACGCTTTCCTTTCAAAAACAATTTTCTTGCTTCAAGATGCGAAAATCGGATGATGCAAGATGATGCAGAGTAAGTGCATGGCAGAGGATTTCATAGACGTCTGCAGTTCTGATCTCGAACAATGTGTGTTGTGCATTGTTGTGATATTTTGCAGAGGGATATTTGCTGATCTTGCCCAACCTCTTGATTTTTATAGTTTACATATATTTCCTGAAAACTGAAACATAATAAACTCCTGTAAATGTGGATACCAGTTTAACACATCTAGAGTGAATATTGCTTCGGTACAGTATGGTAATCAATGCGTTTTTGTGTCTGGAAAATTATAAGAAATCTAGAAATTCATCAGATAATTTCCACAGACCCTGCACTAATAATGATCTTTTAGGCGATTTGGCGAATAGTCCAGCATGGATCTTTAAAAAAAGATAGCATCACCATGGCTGAGAGTTGTCTCATCAATGGCAGATTGAGGGCAACCCAGTCTAGGTGCTGCTGCTATAGATTTCATAACATGTTGAAATTCACAATGACAACGTTTTACAATAATAATATGATGTGACATCGTTTCTTGTAATTTCATCAAAAGTTTACTGTGGTGTGCCTGATTTCAAATAAGACAACTGATCACTTCATGGCACTTGACATGCTCAATTTCACACTTAACTAATTTCAAACACTTGTAAATCAGGAACAACAATTAATTCAGAGTTGTAATTTGCCACATGACCAATAGAGATATAAATCATTGCATATGCAACATTTCTACTTGATCAGGCAAATGAAAGTGGATCAAGGTCATTACTTATCAAAGATTCATTGTATTTAAAAAATCATGCACAATAAACATATATATATGAAAACAAAAATGATAAAAGGCGTAGATATTTAGCCAAAAAAACTTGATATAAACTAATTTTATTGAGATTTATTAAATTTTTCAAAAATATAAAACTGTTAAAAAGTTTTATTGAGATGTATTAAATTTTAAAAATTGAAAAGTGTTAAAGTGTTTTATTGGGTTGTATTAAATTAAAAAGAACAAAAAAAACTGTTAAAACGTTTTATTGAGTTTATTAAATAAAAAAAAATGTTAAAATGTTTTATTGAGATGTATTATATTAAAAAATAAAAAAAAACTGTTAAAACGAGAACTCGGCATAAAGGCTGTATGTTCTTTTTGGTGATTTTAAAGATTTGCCCCAGAATGAAAACTTTGTTTTTAAAAGTAAATTAGGATAATCAAAGAATCAGATTTTTTCTATCGTTTTTGCATGAGAAAGTAACACAAAGTTTTAACACAATAATCCCAACACACATACAACAATAATATCAACACACACACATACAACAAGAATACCACCACACACATATAACAATAATACCAACACACACATATAACAATAATACCAACACACACACATATAACAAGAATACCAACACACACACATATAACAAGAATACCAACACACACACATATAAAAAGAATACCAACACACACACATATAACAAGAATACCAACACACACACATATAACAAGAATACCAACACACACATATAACAAGAATATCAACACACACATATAACAAGAATACCAACACACACATATAACAATAATACCAACACACACATATAACAATAATACCAACACACACACATATAACAAGAATACCAACACACACACATATAACAAGAATACCAACACACACACATATAACAAGAATACCAACACACACATATAACAAGAATATCAACACACACATATAACAATAATACTAACACACACATATAACAATAATACCAACACACACATATAACAAGAATACCAACACACACACATATAACAAGAATACCAACACACACACATATAACAAGAATACCAACACACACATATAACAAGAATACCAACACACACATATAACAAGAATATCAACACACACATATAACAATAATACCAACACACATATAACAATAATACTAACACACACATATAACAATAATATCAACACACACATATAACAATAATACCAACACACACATATAACAAGAATATCAACACACACATATAACAAGAATATCAACACACACATATAACAAGAATATCAACACACACATATAACAAGAATATCAACACACACACATATTGCAATAATACCAACACACACATATAACAAGAATACCAACACACACACACACATATAACAAGAATATCAACACACACATATAACAAGAATATCAACACACACACATATTGCAATAATACTAACACACACATATTGCAATAATACCAACACACACACATATAACAAGAATACCAACACACACATATAACAAGAATACCAACACACGCACATATAACAAGAATACCAACACACACACACATATAACAAGAATATCAACACACACATATAACAAGAATACCAACACACACACATGTAAGAAGAATATCAACACACACACATATTGCAATAATACCAACACACACATATAACAAGAATACCAACAGACACACATATAACAAGAATACCAACACATACATATAACAAGAATATCAACACACACACACATATAACAAGAATACCAACACACATATAACAAGAATACCAAAATATGGTTTTTAATTTTTCAAAATTTTATCATTTGTCAATGGAACATACTACCAGATGCCAGACATTCACAAAATCTCAAAAGAGTACAACCGTGTGTTCGAAACAGGTGAATAAAAAAAGACGCATACTGGATAGAGGACGAGTTAAAAGAAAATGTGCTACGTATGTAGGCATGTGCAAGTAAACTTGAAAAGTGTTGAGTTTTGGAGTTGAATGTTTTCACAACAGAATGTCGCGATGTGGAATTAATAGTTTTGATAGCAGAATGTCGAGTTATGGAGTTAATAGGTTTGACATGAGGGTGTCTTGTGTATTTGGACGTTTTAAAAACAAAGTGTAAAGTTTTGGAGTTACAAGTTTTGATAAGAGAATGTTAAAAATTTTTAATTGTAAGTTTTAAAAATGTCGAATTAATCTGATACGTCAAAGTACTCAGAAATCAAAGGGCTCCCTAACTGTGGCTCACCCTTGAACTCTATATGAGATACATAGATATTTGTATGTTCTATTAAAGTTCTTTTGTATTCAGTATATTTTTGCATATGATACAATAAATGTTCTATGCAAATGTCTCTTGGTTCACAGGTATATTTGCCAGGTAGTTTTTAACAATTCCTTTGTCTGATTTAAGTTCAAGTTAAGTTTTATAGTTAGAAGTTTTGACAAGAGTGTCGAGTTGTGGATTTGAACATTTTGAAAACAAAGCGTAAAGTTTTGGATTTGGTAGTTAGACAAATGTTGCTTCTATGCTAAGAATCGCATACTTCACAGGAATGAGGTTTGTTTTTTTATTCAATTATTTTATTTAAGGGGTATGGCGCATCCAAACTTCATCTCATATATTTCAACCGACAAATAATTTAAAATTTCTGTCTCTTGTTGAGGAATTCTTTGAATCTCTCTTGCACTTGGTTCACCAGGTATATTTCCGAGGTAGTGTTTAAAATGTTTTTGTCTGATTTAGGTTCCTCCTATAATTACTGGAATACAGATTTTCTAAAGATTATAGTTTTTTTCTATGCCGTACATAAAATCCTGGTATTTCGTTATATTTTTCTCTTCTAATGTTGATTCTTTCTAAATCTTGTCTCCTTTTATTATGTCAGCTTTTATAGCTCCGTTTTCTAAGCATTTAACTGAGATGTGGAGTTAATAGGTTTGACAATAGGGTGTATTGTGGATTTGGACGTTTTGAAAACAAAATATAAGTTTTGGATTTGCATGTTTTGATATCAGAATGTCAAATTTTGGAAGTATTAAAAACTAATTATCGAATTAACCTGATAAGTCGAAGTATTCAGAAATCAAAGGGCTCCTTACCTGGGTCTCACACTCGAACTCTATGAGAGATGCATAGATATGTGTATGTTCTATTCAATTTCTTTTGTATTCAGTATAATTTAGCATATGACACAACAAATTTATGCAAATCTCTATTGTACTTGGTTCACGAGGTATATTTACTATGTAGTTTTTAAAATTCCTATGTCTGCCCTGATATTAGTGGCACTGCCCTCTTTTAAGCCAGTCTATAAAACCTTCCTTGTTTATAAAGTCCTTAGTGAATAACTCCAGAAAATAGTTGTCATGCTATTGTTTGGCTCATTTGTCCAATTTTCTGTTATGGAAGTTCTGGAGTATTTTTAAAGACTCGTTTTGGTTGTTTGTCTTACTTATCGATCTATCTGTCTGTCTATTCAATGATAATCTTAAAATAAGTTATATTATGAATAATTTATTGTTTATAGAATAATGCAAGCCTCCTAGACCTTTTTCTCTCAACTTCCCCTGAGCTATGTTCATGTTCCGTTCATTCTCCTCTAGGATCCTCCGACCACTCCGTCGTATCAGTTAAGATAAAAACGAAATGTAAGAAGCCCCCAGACGTACCCCTCCACCATACTGTATACCGATACTCTATGGCTGACTGGGATAGCTTCCGTACATTCATATCTGATTTACCTCTGCACTCCATGTTTAAAAAGGATGTGTCCTCTATAGTATCAGATCTGACCGAATGGTTAATTGTTGGCATAGACCAATTCATACCATCTAAAAAATTCCAACAAAAACCTAACATCCAGCCATGGTTCTCCCCAGAATGTGCTGCTGCTATTGCGCACAGAAATCATTTTTTCCATAGCTACCAACGTAATAGATGCACTGAGACTAAAGCTGCTTTCAGGACTGCCAGCAACCACTGTAAAAGAGTAATAAAAAATGCAAGAGAGCTATATGCCTAGTCTGTTAAATCCAAGGTAGCTGATCAGCGGCTTGGTTCCCACCAGTTTTGGCAAATAACAAATAGGATCCTGAACAGAAGTGTGCGTTCTATACCAACCATTATCAATGGACCAGAGGTTATCTCATCAGCGTCAGACAAGGCCAAACTATTTGCAAAGAACTTTGCAGCTAATTCTACCCTATGCGACGAAGGCCATCAACTCCCCATATTTCCTCCTATAACACAGAACAAGCTAGGTAACATACAAATATCCGTGCATGAGGTGACCAAGCTAATCAAGAACCTAGATTCCAGTAAAGCAACTGGTCCTGATGGCATCACAATTATAGTGTTTAAAAAGCTTCAACCAGAACTTACTCCCATACTTACAAAACTGTTTAAGCGCTGCCTTAAGAAGTGCTTTCTGACTCCCTGGAAGACCTCAGTTTTCCCTGTATTTAAGAATTCAGGTGATAAGTCATCTCCCTCTCGGTACAGACCAATAAGTCGCCTGTGTGTTATGAGTAAGTTGCTGGAATCCATATTAAATAGAGAAATAGTCAACCACCTCAGCAGGAATAACCTTCTTAGTGACACACAATATGGTTTCCGCTCTGCAAGATCTACCGCAGATCTGCTGACGGTTATATCCGAGAGGATTAGTGAATCTCTTGACAAAGGCTTCCTTTCTAGGGCAATTGCTCTTGACATATCTAAGGCCTTCGACAAGGTATGGCATAAGGGTCTACTTCACAAGATTTCCACCTACGGTATAACTGGAAATGTTTTCTCAATCATTAAGTCATTTCTCTCCAATATGCTCATAAGAGTAGTGGTAGATGGACAAAATCGGAGGCCTGCAATATAAATGCTGGAGTCCCTGAGGGGTCAATTCTAGGCCCAACTCTCTTCCTGATCTACACCAATAACCTCCCTAAACACATACTTAAATCATTCGTTGACATCTATGCTGATGACACGATCATCTACGGCAACACATCAAAGGTTGTAAATGACAAAGTTCTCTCTGATTCTCACTCATCTGATCTCGAGCGCGTGGTTCAGTGGGGGAATATGTGGCTGGTTACCTTTAATGCATCTAAAACCAAACTCCTACCCTTACATCATCAACGCTCTGATCCCCATCTGGCATCAGTTGGGATGGATGGCTCTCGTCTGTGAGAGGCCCCGTGTTTTGACAAGCTTCTGGGTTTGACCTTTACTCCTGATCTGAAATGGAACACGTACATCAAGTCTGTTGCCAAGGTCGCTGGAAAGATGGTGGGCTCCTTCTACCGCTCCAAAAGATATCTCACTACTGATGCAATTCTCTATCTATATAAAAGCCAAGTACGTCCAAGGATGGAATACTGTTGCCATATTTGGGCAGGAGCTGCAAAAAACAGCCTATCCTGCCTTGACAGAGTACAAAATAGACTTTGTGGCTTAGTGGGGGATGCCCTTTTCTCTACCCTGCAACCTCTCTCCCACAGAAGAGACGTTACGAGCCTATCCTTGTTTTATCGTTATTTCCATGGCAGGTGCTCGTCTGAAGTCCAATCTCTGGTCCCCCCTCGCCAATCTTTCACGAAAAACACCCGTCTAGCCGAATCCACTGTGAAAAATTTCCCCCACTCTTTATCTGTGCCTAAATCAAAATGTGGATTCTATGAACAAACCTTCTTTTTAGAACTGCACGCCTGTGGAACTCTGTTCCGTCTGCCTGCTTCCCACCGGACTACAACTTGGATGTGTTCAAGTCCAATGTTAACAAATTCCTAAGGAACCGCCCCCTTAAGTTAGCACTTCATCAAATCTCCACACTAACGTAATGTACTTGCAAAAACCCTTATCCCTGAGTGGCTTCCGGGCCTTGATAAGTGGTGATCACTGTGTAAAAAAAAAGAAGGCGTAGCAATGGATTTTAGCTGAAGATGTTTATATAAATAAGCTAGGTTAAATATAAAAATAACCTTGAACAGGCGTATGTGACAAGGTCATGTAAAGAATATGTGTGCTTTTTAATCATAACGTAACAGAACTGAGGTAGGAAGGTCAGGAGTTTTAGTCAGTTGAAGGGTCGGGGAGTTAGAGTCTTTTTATGCAGGTGAAAAGAATACTCCAAGAACAAGCATGTAGACAAATAAGTAGACTCTTTGTGAAGACCATTTGAGACAACAGAAATAAATTTATATTATAAAATAGAGTGTTTTTCTGTGGTTTCACAAACGAAGGAAGAAGAGATGTCTCAATTGTTTGGTCATTTTCATGTTTCATCGATAGAAATCTTGAAGAAAGAAGGTATGAAGCATATTTTCTTCTTCTTATATATGAACTGTAAGATATACCCGTGTGATGACTCTGATACAACATGACTCTGTTTATACGTCAATATCTAATCGATTAAACAACATACATACGATTTATACGATTTAGCTGATCCTGTTATCAGAAAATACCTATCGACTGTTCAATACTATATAACTGTTTTAATATCAAATCCACCTCACCTTCCTCCCTATACAATATGCTTTATGATGCTGGTATACAATTTTAATTTATGGATTTATGAAGATCATCGGATAGTTTCCCATATGTGTTAGCATATGACGCAATAAATCTGGCTTCTGTCCAAAGGAACCACATACTTTACACGAATCTGGGTTTTTTCTTTTGCTTTAATTTTCTTATCATTTTTTCCCCCTGGGGATGGGGAATTTTACCAGATGCCAAACATTCTCTATTAGTTTAGTTAATCATACCGAGATTTTTTTATTTTTGTTTGTATTGCTTTTGCACTTGATTAATCGAGTATATTTGTCAGAGTGTTTTTGAAATTCTTTTCATTAGCCCGGTTGCTCCTATGATGACTGAGATAATGCATATATTCTTAAGATTCCAGGTTCTTTTCATGTCGTATATAAGTCCTTGGTATTTTGTTATTTTTCCTCTGTGCTCGGTTTAGGCCAGCATCATTAGGAAGTCTTACTTTAACTAGGGTTGCCACATTCTCCTTCTTGATCCATCTCACTATGCCAGGCCTGGTAACCCCATTTTCTAGGTACGTAGCTGTAGGAATTTCGTAAATAAAGTAAACAATGTATGACTTATTTCCAACTGATCTTTCTGGAACACGTTGCTCAGATTGGCTACAACATGGGATATCCAGCTTTTGTCTCTTGTGTTTCATATGACTCAATAAATTTGACTCGGGTAAAAAAAAGAACCCAATAATGTGGTTTCTACCCCATATGTTTTTTCGTATGACTCAACAAACTTGACTTCCATTTAAAAAAAGTACCACATACATCACAAGAATATGGTTTGTCTCCTGAATGTGTTTTCATATGACTCAACAAATTTGACTTCTGTGCAAAAGAGGAGCCACATACTTCACAAGAATATGGTTTCTCTCCCGTATGTGTTTTCATATGAGTCAACAAATTTGACTTCCATGTAAAGGAAAAACCACATACTTCACAAGAATGTGGTTTGTTTCCCGTATGTGTTTTCATATGACTCAACAAAGTTGACTTCCGTGCAAAAGTAGAACCACATACTTCACAAGAATGTGGTTTATCTTCAGCGTGTGTCTTCATATGAATATACAAATATGATTTCGATGCAAAAGAAGAACCACATACTTCACAAGAATGAGGTTTCTCTCCCGTATGTATTTTCATATGATACAACAAATTTGACTTCTGTATAAAGGACGAACTACATACTTCACAAGAATGTGGTTTCTCTCCCGTATGTGTTTTCATATGATTAAACAAAGTTGACTTCTCTGCAAAAGAAGTACCACATACTTCACATGGATGTGGTTTGTCACCAGTGTGTGTTTTCATATGACGCCACAAATAGTACTCCCGTGCAAAAGCAGAACCACATACTTCACAAGAATGTGGTTTATCTCCCGTATGTATTTTCATATGATTCAACATACTTGACTTATGTGCAAAAGAAGAACCACATACTTCACATGAATGTGGTTTCTCTCCCGTATGTGTTTTCATATGATTCAACAAAGTTGATTTCCTTGCAAAAGAAGAACCACATACTTCACATGAATGTGGTTTCTCTCCCGTATGTGTTTTCATATGATTCAACAAATTTGACTTCCATGCAAAAGAAAAAGCACATACGTCACATGAATGTTGTTTGTCCCCCGTGTGTGTTTTCATATGACTAAACAAGCCTGATTTCCACGCAAAAGAAGATCCACATACTTCACAAGAATGTGGTTTGTCTCCCATGTTTGATTGCATCTTATTCCACAAAAAGTATATTGAACTGAGTATATGATAATAAGCTGAATAGTTTCAACTTTAGATCATTTATTTGAAGAAATTTACAATTATTTTCAAACTTTTTCAATTACCAATGAAGAAAGGTCCTTCTCATCCATTAATGAATATCTTTTCAATTTTGCAAATTCTGCAAATATACAATAAATTTGAAAAAATAAAATTCATGTGGTAAAATTGAATGTTTTATGTTTATTTTAATTAAAAAATATCTACAACATTTATTATTAATCAAATTAAAAATAAAATGAGCATAGTTTTTATGCAATATTGTTTAGTTAACAAAACTTGTATCTATTGTCAAATATTAAACTAAAATTTTCACATTTCTTCATTTTACAAATTAGAAAATTGATTACTCATATTATTTCATTCTTCAGAATACTGTTCTCATCTCGTAGCATTTGCAATGTCTGCGTAAAAATCCTGTCATTTGAAATATTATTTTCCATATCACTGAGGATTGAAACTTCAACATTCACGAGTATTTAACTTACTACAGATTTTTACCAAGTACTCCAACCATAGCACCATGGGTTCTTGCAGATAATCCTAGTATACATTTTAGGAACTATTTTGTTTCTAAATGTCATCACTATTTTTACTATACACGCATATATCTATATATATACAGTGTTTACACTATATTTTACTACACACACACACACACACACACATATATATATATATATATATATATATATATATATATATATAGTGTTTACATTATATTTTACTACCGTTTACAAAATTAAAAATCTTGTCACTTAATATGGGTGGGGATATTGTGGGGGAGGATAAGAAAGGTCTTTGAACGATCCATTTCTCTCAAGCTTTTATCTTTCCATATTTTAACCTCTTATTTTCTCTTCACTTTTATATTCTTTTTTATCTATCTCGTCTTTGGGTTTTGCGTTATAACATACTTGAAGGATCAGACATTCTGTCTCGCCTGGTCGGTGGTCAATGAGCATAGATACTTCTGATGATCACATAGTGTAGTTAAGCCGGCATTGTCAATTTATTCTAGAAGTAAAACATATATATATACATATATATATATATATATATATATATATATATATATATATATATATATATATAGTTGGTATATTTCACGTACACATATGTACAGAAATATAAAAAAATAAAATAAAATAAATATAAATATAAAATCAAGAAAACTACTGACTTCTGCACACACAAATATACATAGATACATGTAAAAATATATATACTCTATTACCCCCGCGTACATATATATACATATATATAAACATAGACACACATATATACATAATGCATATATAGTTATATACATATTTACAATAAACGTAAACCCACACCCATATAATCTACAAAAATACCCATAGACACCATTATATCTACACACATACTTAATATAAATAGCCATACACACCTGCATGTTATATACTACCTCTATTATAATAATAATAAAAATAATAATAATAATAATAATAATAATAACAATAATAATAATAATAATAATAAAACTGTCAGTTGTGAACCTTAAAACCTGTAGATCCCAATCGGATACACCTTTTGATAAAACATACATTTACACACAGGCATACACACACACATACACACACATATATATAAATATATATATATATATATATATATATATATATGCAGAATACATGCATACTTGAGAGACATAGATATATAGATATTTATATACACACAGGTATACACTTACATATATAGACAAATACACATACACAGATACCTGCGTACCCATATCGCATATAGTCATGCATGTACATACACAAAAACTTTATTTATCTTCCTCCGATTATGAGAAAAACAAAAGAAATTAATTTTTATTAACACAAACAGTCATTTAATAATGCTAATTTTAAATTACCATGCGGTTACCATCAGATGGTTTCCACAATTCATCAAGATATTTACATGAAAAAGATCAAGGGCTATTCATTGGGTGCTCCCCGTATTAAGACATTTAACAAAACAAAAAAAAATATTCTTGGAAACAAAACAAATTGTATATTTTTATGTTGATGCAAATGAATATGGTTATGTTGATGTAGATGAATATGGTTATTTTGATGTAGATGAATATGGTTATGTTGATGTAAATGAATATGGTTATGTTGATGTAGATGAATATGGTTATTTTGATGTAAATGAATATGGTTATGTTTATGTAGATGAATATGGTTATGTTGATGTAAATGAATATGGTTATGTTGATGTAGATGAATATGGTTATGTTGATGTAGATGAATATGGTTATGTTGATGTAAATGAATATGGTTATGTTGATGTAGATGAATATGGTTATTTTGATGTAGATGAATATGGTTATTTTGATGTAGATGAATATGGTTATTTTGATGTAGATGAATATGGTTATGTTGATGTAAATGAATATGGTTATTTTAATGTAGATGAATATGGTTATGTTGATGTAGATGAATATTGTTATTTTAATGTAGATGAATATGGTTATTTTGATGTAGATGAATATGGTTATGGTGATGTAAATGAATATGGTTATTTTGATGTAGATGAATATTGTTATTTTGATGTAGATGAATATGGTTATGGTGATGTAGATGAATATGGTTATGGTGATGTAGATGAATATGGTTATGTTGATGTAAATGAATATGGTTATGTTGATGTAAATGAATATGGTTATGTTTATGTAGATGAATATGGTTATGTTGATGTAGATGAATATTGTTATGTTTATGTAGATGAATATTGTTATGGTGATGTAGATGAATATGGTTATGTTGATGTAGATGAATATGGTCATGTTGATGTAAATGAATATGGTTATGTTTATGGAGATGAATATGGTTATGTTGATGTAGATGAATATAGTTATTTTGATGTAGATGAATATGGTTATGTTGATAAAAATGAATATGGTTATGTTGATGTAGATGAATATAGTTATTTTGATGTAGATGAATATGGTTATGTTGATAAAAATGAATATGGTTATGTTGATGTAGATGAATATGGTTATTTTGATGTAGATGAATATTGTTATGTTGATGTAGATGAATATTGTTATTTTGATGATGATGAATATGGTTATGTTGATGTAGATGAATATGGTTATTTTGATGTAAATGAATATGGTTATTTTGATGTAGATGAATATGGTTATTTTGATGTAGATGAATATGGTTATGTTGATGTAGATGAATATGGTTATGTTTATGTAGATGAATATGGTTATGTTGATGTAGATGAATATGGTTATGTTTATGTAGATGAATATGGTTATGTTGATGTAGATGAATATGGTTATGTTTATGCAAATAAAAAAGTAAAGAAAAAGAAAATGCAAAAAGAAAGAGCTAAAAAAATATATGCATGAAATTTAATTTTAAATGTACATTATTGAGTTGTTTAAGAATATCCCATAGAATATTGGCTCCTTTTAACAGTGATCACACCTTTACAGTCAACTGTTTCTGAATATACTGGCACTAAAACCTGCAAGAACAAACAATCAAGCCTTGCTCATTCATATTAGCTAATCTGAGTTCTATTGAGTTGGTTAAGAATATCAACAACATATCCCATAGAATATTGGCTCCTTTAAACAGTGATCACATAGCACGTTTCATACACCCTTAGACTCCAACCATAATCTTACCACTAAGACCAATCATGAAGGTTCCAGAACGTTCAGTTAGTAACACGATTGCAAGATGATTGACCAACTGCATAGTCAGGAAAATTGTTCAATTTGCATTTTTTATTAATTTTCTCTTCTATCTTATGTTCTTTTACCTACGTAGGCATAAAGTTGGCTGTGGAAAGAGGGAAGGATGGAAATAAGGTGGCTTATATCCAAAGAGAACTAGAGAGTAGGAAGAGAAGGAATTTCTCATATGATTTGAGGGAAAATTTCTGGAGGGAAAACCATTTTGATGATTTTGCAGTTGAAATCTTTCACATATGTCAGCAAATATGTTACTCTGAGAAATGATTTCGTTTTAGTGACCGATGAAAGTAAGAAGCATTATATCCAAATAGAATTAACAAGCACGTCTCTTCCTTGTGACATTAACTAAGAGTTTATTTTATTTGACCTCAAGATGAGGAAGGGGATAAAAAGTTTATTTGCTTACATCCTCCCAGATGATTATCATAGATAACACTTAAGACATATCCAAATTTCATAACAAATAAATGGCTAGGGATCTAAAAGATACACAGGTTCTTTTATTTTTCTGTTGGCTATGAGTACTCATAGCTGACAGAAAAATAAAAGTTCATAGAAATAACAATGGACACAAGGTTACATTCAGTCATAACCAAAAGAAAAATATAAGTCCATAACAATAGCAAAGATGGAGTAACAGTAATAGTAATAAATATCAAAAATTAACAATGAAACTTACAATCCAACACCAATTAATCTCACTTATTGAAAAAACTGAAATAATCTCAGTTTTTTTTAAACAACTTTCAAAATCCCTGGATTAAACAACTTTTCAGAAGGGTCTTAGCAGCTGAAATAAATTATGAAAGAAACAAGAAATACATATACCCAAATTTCATTTAAATGCCACATATATAATTCAACTATTCACAAACAAATGTTCTTGTAATACAACCTGCATGGAATATGGTGAGAAAATCAGCAGCAGCTGTAGGATAGCTCACTAGTGAAAATATAAGCAGCAATAATCTTAAATGAGAAAAGTGACTCATCTGCATGGTCGAAAAAAAATGGAAAGGAAGGTGATGAAAAAGACATGCATGAAAGGGCATTTCTGAGAAACATGTTCGACACCAAAGTGATATTTTGAAACACAGTAAAGTGTGTTGTTGGAAATTAGTGGAATAAATTCGTTTGTATCCACTTATAAAATGCGGAGTCATATTTGAATGTCCTTCCTTTTTTTTTGGTTCCTGCGATGGTACCAGACAATGTGCGGGTCTGAGGTTTTGAAATGTAATAACACTGTTCGAGTGTAAGAGCCACATTACATACTCTCATCTCTATAAATGATCAGTGAAATTCGAAACCAAGATCCCAGTGACTGTGGCAGTTGCTTTATTACTGAGCCATAACCAAAACCAGCATATCAAGTCTAGGTGGAAACCATTATTTCTATAGCAGCAGCACCGACACCTGACGGTTTGAAATTTTGAATTTTTGGTTTATAAGCTGTGCTGATTGTTACTAGCAATCAACTTCCCTTCTAGCTTACACATTAAAAGGCCTTTTCTCAAGCAAGCTTAGCACGTGACAACATTCATAAAACGATTACACATTGGTAATCCTCTCTTCCTTTCCAGTCCTTGGTACTGACAGCATACTACTAACTCATTTCCCTGTTTCATTGGCATTTTAACTTTTCTTTCCTTTATTTTTTTGTTACACTACCAACTCTTTGAAATACACACACATGCTAGCCTAGCCAGTTACAGTGTTCCCTACACAAACTCAGAACATCCACTTATGAAAGCCCCATTAATATTAACTCTAACCTTTTCATCTATCACAATTAATGTCCACCAAAATAGAAAATAGATATCCGACACTTCAAAGTTTTCAAATTTCTCATTTAAATTTTATTCAAACATAAATGTCTTCAAAAAGTGTGTGACCATCTTTTACTTTAAATTCCCGCTCGAAACTGGATCATAACACACGTGGACCCACTGAAACAGCCGTACATTTCTCCTTTCTTCTATTCCGAGGCATTGCCTCCATCATAACACCAAAATGAAGGAAAAGAAAAAAAAACCTGGACCGGACTACCTACGCTGAAGAGGCTATTTATTAGCAAAATATTGGACTTGCAAGAAAAAAAAGTAAATAAAAAAAAGTTCTGAAAACGAATATATACTTTAAAAGTGGCACAGAGAAATAGTTTTCATGGCATAAAAAATTACTTTTTCAAAAAGTGGGGGATAACTTTTCATTATAAATTTAATGTAAAATGAGTATACACTAGGCACCGCCAAAAATGGCCGCAAAATCAAGTTGTTGTTGTTTTTTAAAACTAAATTACATTTATTAAAATCCATTATTTCTGAGTAACTTTTTTTTTCTAGAAAGATAAAACCCTGAATTTTATCATATAGAAAACAGAATAATGTAAAACTTTTTCTACTATTTTTAATTCAATTTTAAATGTTAAATTTTCCCAAAAAGTTAACAATTGACATTTTTTGTCTTGCACAAAAAACGGACTTAAATATTTAAAAAAAGGGTTTTTGAAATAATTAATTTATTTATTTATTGTCTAAGATTTAGGATGATTTTCTAAGAAAATATGCAAAAATATTATAATATAAGTACCTGAATTTCAAATAATTCCACTTATTCATATAGGTAACCAAATATTTCGCGTTGACGTAGAATTCAGATCGACTCTGTTTACGTTTTCTTTTGATGATAAGATAACTATGGAAGACCAAACAGGCCAAAAAAACTTATTTTTCAGTGACGAAAATTTCAATGTATTATTAAGCTGAGGCTGGCCAGTACCAGATGGGTGACCATTTGTATGAGTTTGGTTTTTAATGTGTATGTGTGTGGGGGCCAGGCTCCCCAAAATGGGGGGGGGCAATTTAAAGCAGAATAAAAAAAAATTATTTCAGCGCGTTTGGTCCACCGTAGTCGAAAGGCGGCAAACGTTTTCAAACGAGATCGAAAAAAATGATGCTATTTTTAACACAAAGGGCACAATATTTATCGATTTTTTTTTTTGCATCGATTATTCAAAGCATGCCCTGTTTAATAATGGTCATGCATTATTCGGCTCGCTAAAAAAAAATTGTTAATTTATTTATCAAAAATTTTAAAATGCCTTTTTTCGTATAAATATTTAAAAAAATTATTTGTTTGTTTTGCTTAACTTAAATTAATTATTTTACTTAACATATTCACCGAATTTCACACTTCAAAACTCAAAAGCGGGATAATTAAACACAATCGAAGTTCTGATATTCAGACGTCAAAATAAGGTATGCAAACAATTTTTTTTTTTTTAATCTATAATTCTGTCCCTTACAACAACACAATATGTTTTGTTCAGTTTCACATGATTATTTTAAGCATATTTGTTCCCACTTCAAAACAAGGGGGGGGTTTTGTAAGCAAAAAAAAATATATATATAAATATCGTTTATGAAAAATAAGTACACTGTTATAAAGCTCATTCTTCTCCTAATAATCGCTGAAAATTTCGTATTGATCGGATAATTACCTGATTTTTGGTTGATTTTTAAAAAGACGGTCCGTCAAAAAGTACTGATCTGCCCCCCCAGTTTTGGCGGTGCCTAGTATACACTTTATGGCCACCAAGCAAGGCGGCCTTTTTTTTTTTTTTTTATGAATTCATGTTTAATAAAGAAACAGAGACATTAAAAAACAAAAAAAAAATGTTATCAATTCTGTACGTGACAACGCATAAAGAATTGGCCACAACTGATAACATAAATAATTACGTATTGGCCGCTTTTTTTATGTTTAAGTCAGTATTGAAAACAAAATCTGATAGATTAGTAACCATTCGATATTAAATGAAAAAAGGTGAAAATAAAAAATACACATACGTGCGCCATTTAGTAATACTTACGTTTTTGTTTTATAATCTGCTTTCGATTAACTTTATCTGCTTTTATAAAGGAAACGATTTTTCAAATGTGATTGACTTTACAAGCTCAAGTTAACATTCAAGATGACGAACGGAAGAGCAAGTTCGCAGAAAACAAAATTGAAGAGGAAAAATAAAAAAAAAATGAAATAATTTCGAAATAGAGCCGATCTATTTGGTGAATATCACGGATAAAATTAGTATTATTTTATTTAACATTTTAATATTTACATGAGAGAGAACAGATTACAAGTTTTATCTTCATTAATTCTATAATTCGTTGCACGTGCAATTTAATGGCGGAAACTGATAGTTTTTAAGCCGCCTTTTCGTATTTTTATTTATTTATTTATTTTAGATTCCTGATTATTATTTTTTTTATTGTGTTTGAAACATTTAAGCCTAAAGTTAATCTGATGCTTCTGCAGTTTACCAAACACATTAACAATGAAGATATTGGTGAACAATAGTTTATCATATTTGTTTATAGATTTCCTTTTTTTTTTTTATCGTGTTAAATTTTCTAATTCGTTGCACATACAATTTGGTGCAAGTCTATAAATGGGCCACTAGTAATCTTTTTTACTATAAAAATCTGAAGAAAAAAATCTTTATAATGTAGGTACTTGTCACTGCATGAAAATGTCATATTCCAAAAATCACATAAATCGATTCACACTATAGAAAAAAAAAAACTTGGAAAATTAAGACATAAGTTTTTGAGGATGTTGAAAACGAAAATAACGTTTAAAATTCCAGCAAACGAGTAGTTTCCAAGATATGAAGAATTTTACGTAAATAGAGAGCGCACACACGTTGTCGCTCCGCTAACAAAAAATTGGCAAATGTGTATTTCAGCGGCGTAAATTCAAGTTTTATACGTGTGGGTGCTCAATTTACGTAAAATTCTTCATATCTTGGAAACTACTCGTTTGCTGGAAGTTTAAACGTTATTTGCGTTTTCAACATCCTCAAAAACTTATAAATGTATGCATTTTCCAAGTTTTTTTTTCTATAGTGTGGAAAGTCGATTGTCTGCCCCCTTGCCGATCTCATATTCCCAATAGGTGTCGCTAGCAGTGTAAAAACAAGATGGTGCGAAGTTTTTCTTCGATAAAATTTCTCATAATATTTGATTTTCTTAAATAAAAAAGAAACTATTGATCGATTTACGTGATTTTTGGAGTATGACATTTTCATGCAGTGACAAGTACGTACATTATAAAGATTTTTTTCAGATTTTTATAGTAAAAAAGATTACTAGTGGCCCATTTATAGACTTGCACCTACAATTTAATGGGGGAAACTGATTGGTGAACGTAGTTTTGAAAGCTTATATTTTTTAATCGATTTTTTTTTTTTACAAAGGCATCACCACATTATCAAGGCCCAGAGGCCACTCAAGGATAAGGGTTAAAGAGTGTACAGTAGAAATTGGTCAATATAGTAATCATTAGTAATGAAAATTTGGTAAATTTAATAACTTATATGGAACGGCTCATCAAGAACTTATTTACTTTAGACTTGAACACAACCATATTGTAGTCAGCCGGAAAGCAGGAAAACGGAAGACAATTCCACAGGCGTGCAGTTCTAAGAAAGAAGCTTTGTTCATGGAATCTACGTTTAGGTTTAGGCACAGATAAAGAGTGGGGGAAATTATTGATAGTGTTTACAGCTAGACGAGTGTTTCTTGTGAAAGTTTGGCGAGGGGGGACCATAGATTGAAGCTCAGTTGAACACTTTCCATGAAAATAACGATACATTAGAGACAAACTCGCAACATCTCTTCTGTGAGATAGAGATTGCAAGGAGGAGAAAAGGACATCTCCTACGAGGCTACGAAGTCTATTTTGAACTCTATCAAGGCAGGACAAGTCCTTTCTAGCAGCTCCTGCCCAGATGTGGCAACAGTATTCCATCCTTGGACGTACCTGGCTCTTATATAGATAGAGAATAGCATCAACAGTGAGATATCTACTGGATCGATAGAAAGATCCCACCATTTTTCCAGCGGCCTTGGCAACAGATTTGATATACGTGTTCCATTTAAGATCAGGAGTAATGGTCAAGCCCAGAAGCTTGTCAAAACTTGAGGCCTCCTGAAGACGAGAGCCATTCATTTCAATTGATGACAAATGTGGATTAGAATGTTGATGATGTAAAGAGAGAAGCTTGGTTTTAGATGCATTAAAAGTAACCAGCCACTCCTTTCCCCATTGTACTACATGCTCAAGATCAGAGGAGAGAGAATTGGAGAGAACTTGCTCGTTTACTGTCTTAGATGTGCTACCATAAATGGTAGTGTCGTCAGCATAAATGTCTACAAATGATGTAAGGATATGATTTGGAAGATCATTAATGTAGATCAGGAAAAGAGTTGGGCCCAGGATTGATCCCTGAGTGACACCGGCATTAATACTGTGAGCTTCTGATTTTTGCCCCTCAACTACTACTCTTATGAACCTATCAGAAAGAAATGATTTAATAATTGAGAAGACTTTTCCAGCTATACCATAGCTAGCGATCTTATGAAGTAAACCTTTATGCCATACCCTATCAAAGGCTTTAGATATGTCAAGAGCAATTGCCCTAGAAAGATTGCCACCGTCGAGAGATTTGCTAATCCTATGCGATATAACTGTAAGGACATCTGCTGTAGATCTAGCAGAACGGAAACCATATTGAGTGTCACTAAGAAGGTTATTTTTGTTGAGATGTTTGATTACTTCTGTATTTAACACAGATTCTAGCAACTTACTCATGACGCACAGGAGACTTATTGGCCTGTACTGAGAGGGGGATGAGCGATCACCTGAATTCTTAAATACAGGGCATACTGATGAGATTTTCCAGGGAGATGGGAAACTATTCTCCTTAAGACAACGTTTAAACAGTTTTGTAAGTATGGGCGCTAGTTCAGGTTGAAGTTTTTTGAGTACTATAATTGGAATACCATCAGGGCCAGTTGCTTTACTCGAATCAAGGTTTTTGATTAGCTTCGCAACATCACGTACAGATATACGTATATCACATAGCGTGTTTTCTGATACAGGAGGAAATATTGGGGGTTGGCAGTCTTGGTCGCAAAGCGTAGAATTAGCTGCAAAGTTCTTGACAAAGAGTTTGGCTTTGTCTGATGCTGACGAGATTACCTCAGGTCCATTGATAATAGTTGGGATGGAGCACACGCTTCTGTTCAGGATTCTGTTTGCTATTTGCCAAAACTGGTGGGAACCAAGCCGCTGTTCAGCTACTTTGGACTTAACAGATTGAGCATACAACTCTCTTGCGTTCCTTATTACTTTCTTACAATGGTTGCTGGCAGTCCTGAAAACGGCTTTAGTTTCCATACATCTATTACGTTTGAAGCAGTGGAAAAAGTGATTTCTGTGCGCAATGGCAGCAGCACATTCTGGAGAGAACCATGGCTGGCTGTTAGGTTTTTGCTGAAACTTTTTAGAGGGTATGAAATGGTCAATACCTACAATTAACCATTCAGTTAGGTCTAATACTATAGAGGACACATACTTTTTAAACATGGAATGCAGAGGTAGATCAGATATAAATGTACGGAAGCTATCCCAGTCAGCCTTAGTGTATCGATATACTGTACGATGAAGAGGTACGTCTGGGGACTTATTACATTTCATTTTTATCTTAATTGATACAACAGAGTGGTCGGAAGATCCAAGAGGCGACAGAACAGAAACTGAACATAGTTCAGGGCAAGTTGTGAGAAAAAGGTCTAGTAGGCTCGCATACTGGCCGTCATTATCGGGCACACGGGTAGGTTCCTGAACAATCTGAGTGAGGTCATAGGCAATGGAGAAATCATGACAGAACCTCCCCTCATCATCGGTCTTGTTTGAGTGGGTCAACCATTCGACGTTGTGAACATTGAAGTCCCCACATACGTGAATGTTAGCTGAAGGATAAGTAGAAAGGACTTGGTCAATTTTCTCAGATATGCTTTGAAAGATAGTAACTCCGCTGTTGTAGGGGCGATAGAGAGTAAATATAAATGCAGTAGTGTGAGCTAAAGCAACCCGGAAGCACATATAGGGTAAGTTAGGATCTTCCCTGGAGATGTCCCTCCCACATGGAAAGCTATCTTTAATATAGGCACATATTCCATGCTCATGGCGATCTTGGGGGTCAGATTTAGAAGTTAAGTTAGAGTATCCTGTAATTGCAAACTCATCTAGGGAAATAGCCTGTCCAATTCCAGTTTCACTTAAAAAGAAAAGGTCTGGTTTAGTCTCCTGTAATTGGGTTTCAACCTCTGGAAGGTTAGAACGAAGACCCCTGATGTTGGAGAAGGAGACATGGTAGTAGGGGTCTACGTTGGAAGTTGGAGAACCGGGTTTAATCGTGTATTTTTTCTTGAAATTTGTCATGATGAAATTTTGGAATTTGTGGACTAGGTCGACAGATTTACTTAGAGCAGGACAAAGAGGGGAAACTAAGAGAGAAAAAGAAACGAAGAATTTTCTTTTTTTTTGTAGCACATGATAAGGTAAAGCCGTAACAATTACCCACTAGTATGGCATCGAGAGGCCCCACCAGAAGCTACTGCATGGTCCAGATTCCATTCACCAAATGGCAATACAGCAGCCCCAGTACTTTGCACCTGCTGATAGGACAGCCTCCTTAGTGGTTAATCCAAGGTTCGGGTCCCTGACTATCAGGCGGATAACGTCAGCCCAGACAAAACGTTTACCTCCAGCACCCTTACTAGTGACATGGCTACAAGGATAGACATAGAAACGGAAAATTTCCACCAACTCTGCCAACTGTTCGCGCAAAAATACTGCCAACCAAGAAAACAGCTTTTTCTTCTCCCTTTGTCAGAAAAATCACTCATTTAAAAAATGAGGACTGAGGGACAAATAAGAAGAAGCGAGAGTAACAGGAGCTGCCGATAACGCATCCACAATGCGTTTTCTACTCTCCATTAAAAAAAAAACCTATTAAGTATTGTACTTAATAAAAGTCCAACTGACGTATTTAAGGGAAAGTATGGTGATAGATTCCCCTCTCACGAACTAAAAATGAGTACAATTAGGTAATCTATTTTTGCAATCAACTCGGTAGATAAATAAACATTTATGGACGAGAAAAAAAAGCTAGCATTTAATACAACAGAAATACATAAATTAAATACTGAAATAAAATGTAGTTATTAATATTTGAATCTAAAAATAAAAAGTGCGAATTAGTAGAGAAAATCACTTATCACAACAACGCTTCCGTCTACAAACTGCAAACTAGTGAAGAATTTAACTTTTAATAGCGTTCAGAAGATTTCCGATTATTTTTTTTATCATGTTTTAAAGCTAAAGTTAATCGATAATCTTGACTGGTTACTTACCATGGATGTAATTCAGCTCAAGAAAACAATTTACTCAGAATTCCAATTAAGACAGCAAAACATCGAACACCGGAAATGTAAATATGAATCGAAACGTTTCGGTTTTTTCTCCCATTTTTCTCAGTTTGTTTTTTATTATCGAAATGAAAACACAGCTTTATTTTATTTTTTTTTTTATCGAAATTAAATTTGTTTTTGTTTTCCTTTATTTTTATTTTTATTTTATTTTATTAGTTTTTTGGGGGGGGGGTCTTCTGTTTAAGTAAAGGTTCCACCCTCAAATTTAAAATTACTACTTGAAGTGTTACTTATTGGTGTGGAGAAAATGCCTTACCGTAGAAACGTCCTCGTATCTGTCTGTCCTGTGAGTCGCCTGCATCGAGAAAAAAAGAAAGAGTCCATCATGGTGGCCGTGACGTTTTGTAGTGAACGAAGTCTCGTGGGATCACGTGCGCATGCCTCATAAAAACAGGTCACTTGTGGGTGGGAAAGGATGAAGAAATTATTTGACGTTTGAGAAGCAGCAAAGTCAGTTGGAAGAATTTGTGTGATTTTTGCCTGTTGATTGACTGCAAGTTATTTTGGCCCATTTTTTTGCAATGGACAAGTTTGATTAAAGAGTGATACCGGAGTTCGACAGCTCCTCCACCGGACCCTTGGTAGTTGAGTGGTGGGAAAAGGCTGAACTGGTCTGCCGACTTTGCAAAATAAAGGATCTCATGCTTGTCATCCCATTGAGGCTGACCAAGGGGGCATACTCCATTTATCAACAGCTCGAGGATTAACCAACTCTGGAGGAAGTTAAGAAGGCACTATACACAGCCTTTGCTATGGACCCTTTTATTGCCTGGAGGCAGTTTACTGAACGGTGGCTTGGGTTGGATGAGACGGTGGACGTCTACTTAGCGGATTTAAAGAGATTAGCTGCGCCGTTTGGTGGAGTGACTGAACGCAAATTAAGTTGTGCCTTTCTCACAGGACTCCCGGGCGACATTAGCCGACTGTCAAGGCTTAGTGAGATTGGGCTTCAGGAATTGTTGGCTAGAGCCTGCAATATTTTAAAAGAAAAAGATGTGAAGCCAGTGCTAGCAGCCACAGAAGCATCTATTCCATTAGAAGATGGCATAAACTGTAATAAATGTGGCGGGCCAAACCACTTTTCTAGGGACTGCCAAAGCCGAAACAGTGTAAAGGACATATCTGCTCAGGAAACGCCAAGATGCATGCGTTGCTACCGGTGCAGCAAGCTAGGTCACATAGCAAGGAGTTGTCCAGGAAACGGACAAGGGGAGTAAACTATAGCGGCAGTATTCTCCCCAGATCATTGACAAATAGAGCGCTACCTGCAGTGAGAGTGTACTCTCGTGCGCAAGGCATGCTGTGACACATACGACAAAAGGGGGATTCCAGCACGCTAGCCTCTTGTGGAGTTAGTGCCATTCGGTGATGGGCTTACAATAACCGTATGAGCCATGGTTGTGAGCGGGGACCTCCTTGGTTATGACCTGCTGTTAGGAATGGACGTTATTAAAGAATTGGGTGGTGTCCATATTGATGGTGAGGGTATGGCACATTTCTCTAACGCTTGCCTTGTTCTGGGTGCATCCATGAAACTGAAACAGTCTAACTTTCATGCGGAATTCGACCAGTGTACAAGATCCTGGACAGTTTCTTGGAAATGGTCGGACGAGCACCCACCCTGGAAGTTGTACTGTAGGGTTCCGGAATATAAAATTCCCCTGGGAGTTTGTGGAGAATACAGTAAGGGACTACAGACTTGGATAAAAAATGGATGGCTAGTTCCCTATCCAGAGAAGGAATTGGGCCCCCCAAACTATCTGATCCCATTAATGGCAGTTATCCAACATAATAAACAGAAGGTGAGACCGATACTCGACTATCGCGAACTAAATGAGCACATAAATCCTTTTACAGCGCACGCGGATGTATGTACCGTGAAGTTGAGGAAATGGCGCAAGCAGGATCTAATGTATCTGTGCTGGATCTTCGTAAAGCATTCCTTCAAGTGCATATCCATCAGTCACTATGGCCCTATCAAATGGTACTCATCAAAGGAGAAAGGTATTGCTTAACCCGCATGGGATTTGGACTTAATGTGGCACCATCAATTATGCAAAAAATTGTTGACGCTATATTGACTAAGGATGAGCGCATTCAGTGGGCAATTGACGATGTGTATGTGGATGAAGAAATGAAAAGAATGTAAACACATCTTCACAAATTTGGCCTTCTCAGCAAGGAACCAGAAAGGCAAGGGAGGGTGCAAGAGTGCTCGGTTTGCAGGTTTTGGAAGAAGATAATGTCATTTGTTGGAAACGAGGCAATGAAATCCTAGGTATGCCCTGTGTTTTCATGCGACGGAATGTATTTTCATTGTGTGGAAAGTTGGTTGGACACCTTCCTGTGGGTGGCTGGCTTCGTATTGCAGTGGTATTCATCAAACAGGGAGCCTCTGACGTTATCACCGGATGAGATGACAAAATTTATGACGCCCCTCTCAATACAATGGTCAGAGAGGTCCTCACCAGAGTGCACAAAGAAGATCCAGCATGGAGCAGATGGTGTGTTGATAGCCAGGACCATAGTGTATGGGTTGATGCAAGCTTTCTTGCCATTGGCATGTCGTTAGTTCATGATGGAGCCGTAGTGGAAGACGCTTGCTGGTTGCACCCAGAAAAGGACTCCCAACACATAAACCTGGCAAAACTCGATGCAGTGATTAAGGGAATAAACTTGGCAATCCTTTGGAGACAACCACCCTGCGACTAATCACAGATTCTGCTTACGTCCATAAGTGGATTTCAGACACTCTTACCAGATAGGCTGGAGTGCGAACCAAAGCAACAAGCGAGATGCTCATCCGTCGGTGGCTCAACACGATCATGAGCCTGGTGAACGAATATGCACTATCACTTGAGGTGTCTCTGGTCAGATCCAGCATAAATAAGGCAGACTGTTTAACAAGGGTACCTCAAAGATGGCTTGATGCCATAAAAAGCACTGTTGAACCTACACACCCTCCCTGTGCTGTATCTATGATCCCTGATCAATCTAATCAGATTAAGGAAATCCACCAACAAAGCGGGCATCCTGGAATCAAGCGGACCCTATATTTTGCTAAGTTGGTTGAACCAGGAGTGCAAAGAGCAGACGTCATGGAAGTGGTCAAAAACTGTGTGGAATGCCAGTCCATTGACCCGGCACCCGTTCGCTGGGAAAAGGGGAAGTTGGAAGTTAGGAGCTACTGGAGCCGGCTAGTGATAGACATTACTCACCACAATGGCAAGGATTTCCTGGCTCTCATTGATTGCGGTCCGTCAAGGTTTGCCATATGGCATATGCTGCGTCGACAAGATACAGTCACTATTGTCCATCAACTAAACAATATTTTTCTTGAATATGGACCTCAAACAGAGATATTGCTTGACAATGGTGCCGCATTTACTAGTGAGCAGTTTAGGAAGTTTACTGACAGCTGGGGAATACATCTGAGGTTTCGATGCGGCCATATACCTAGTGGAAATGGGATCATTAAACGGAATCATCAAACTGTCAAAACAATCGCAGCTAGATCAGGCTGAACAGTGTTTGAGGCAGTTTATTTGTACAATGTAAGCCCGAAAGATGATGTTTCGCCCTCTACAGCGCCGGCTGATACATTGCATAGGCATCACATCAGAGTGAAGGGTATAGAGACGAACCCGCTACCTGAACTGGAAGTAGCTGGAGAGAGAATGAGGAAAAGGGATGTTGTGTGGATCAAAAATCTGCGAGGCAAGTGCACGACAAGGTATGGAGTTGGGCAAGTCACTGAAATAATCAGCCCACAAGCGGTGCGGGTCGACGGCGTGCCCCGTCATGTTAAAGCAAACATCACTAGACAACATGAGCAAATCAGTGAGGCATCAGTCTGGATTGCAGCACCACCATTTGACCGTGACTCTGAGATTAGTAGCCTCCCAGAACAGACAGAGATGCTCGACCCTCAGACCGTAGATGAAAGCACAAGTCAAGATGAGGCGTGTGTCGTCCTTCCTCGAAGAAGCACCTGGTGAAGATGATTACCACCCCCTTGCCATCTCTGTGATCATGAGATCAGGGGGAGTGTGAGGAAAATGGCTTACCATACAAATGTCCTCGTGTCTGTCTGTCCTGTAAGTCACACGCGTCAAGAAAGAAAGAAAGAGTCCATTGTGGCGGCCATGACATTTTGTAGTGAACAAAGTCTCGCGGGATCATGTGTGTGTGCCTCATAAAAACAGATCACTTGTGGGTGGGAGAGGAAAGAGAAATCATTTGACGTTTGAGAAGCAGCAAAGTCAATTGAAAGAATTTGTGTCAGCAGTGATTTTTGCCTGTTGATTGACTGCAGATACAGCCCAGGTGATGAGGGTACGTGAAACCAGTCAAATGAGGGAACCCGTTTCAGAAAGAGAATGCCTATTCTGTGACTACGCACACGTGGCAAAGCGCAACAGATGTCCAGCCTATGGCAAATTGTGCCATGCATGCAATGAGAAGGAACACTTTGAATCCAAGTGTTCCAACAAAGACAGAATGACGCGAAAACAGAGACAGAGCACATGAATGTATGATAGCAAAACTTTTTATATGCAATATTTTAATAATTTCCCTTTTCGCAAGACTGTGAAACTGAAACTTTCAGCGTAACATAATTATTATGTCATCTCGAACAATAATTAAAAAAAAATAATTTAAAAACAGGAACATAAAAATAATTGAATTAAAAAATGATAAAAATTGATACAAACGTTCAGAATAGGAATATACGGATGCACGTCTGGGGGAAAAAAAGAAACCTGACACCCCTACCTCCTTTTACTATCATGACTTCATTTTGAAACAGCGTTTCGATTGCCTGTAATTTTAGGCCTTCGTATAATCGTGTTTATAAACCTTTATTTGTTGCGCTTTTGGGCGGACGATAAAATTACTTGCTTTTTGAGGGCTAATTGTTATTTTTTGCACAAACTATTTCTTTGTTTTTTATATTTAATTCAATATCTTAGGATTTAATTTACTATTTATATTTGAAATAGACACAGAAAACTAATAATTATCTGTTAAAGGATTTTTACAATGAATATATTTAACTTCAAAATTTAGCTGACGATCGCCGTGAAAAAAATTTCATAACTTTTCTTTTTTTCACGTGTACAAATATTTTTTTCTTTTGGAAATTAACTTTAGTCTCTACACTTTTAAATACAATCAAAAAGTAGTCGGAAACCTACAAAAAATGATGATAAATCGGCTTTCAAAACTTGGTCCCTTTATCTTTATCCGCCCATTTTGCTCGTACCTAATATATAAACATAAATACACGGATATTTTTAAGTGAAAATAAATTTCGAAATCGAATAAATTAAAAGTAGTTTATTTAACAAAACAGTAGTGTTAAGTTCCACAAACATAGTTTTTAAAAATATAAACAAATTACAATAAATAATTATAAAAGTTGTTTTCTTTCTAAAATAGTTGTCTATTTTCCATGCATTATGTCCGTTTAACAGTTATCTCCCTTGGCCGGACATTTTTCATTAGAGTTTCCTCTGACTCGACACCGGCAGGTTGATCGGTGTCTTATTCCCTAATTGTTCTAGTCCCATATGTCGCTGTCTTTAATCTTCTGTTGTCCTTCGTCATTTTAAGCAAGTTCCGGTAAGAAGCATTATATATTTCCTTCTTAAAGACACTTTAAATACTTTTATCGTTATTTTTTTACTATTATTTCATCTTAATTGCGAACTTTGTTTATTTTCTTTACCCATTGTGTTGTTCATTTCCTTATGCTTTCAGCCTTTATAATTTCTTGTTTTTTTTTTTAATTTTATTTGGTTTATCTGAAAGCAGTTTATTTTACCAATATTTACTCAATATGCGTGTGTTAATTAAAAGGATTAAAAATCGAACTTATTATATAATAACTTCCGGAAAAATATCCTGTAAATAAAACGTCGTTTAATTGGTCGTTATTTGTATTTGAAACTAAATATTTTATCGTGGATTATTTTTATTTTATTTTATTTTTTTTTTTTTTTGTCATTTTATTTAACTTAATATGAAAATGGATAATAAACTTTAAAATACTAATTATTAAATGGATTTTATTATTTCCTTTTCTTTAAAAACTCAGTTTTATTGTTATGGATACATGTGTCCATTGACACCGATATGATGACTAAAATCGCAAATTATTGTCTTTTTAAATTAAAACAAATAACGCATGAATTTCTATTTGCTTTTTTATATAAAAATAAAACATCATAAATGTTAACAATTAAGCATATTTTTTTTAATATTATTTCATCTTAATTGCGAACTTTGTTTATTGTCTTTACCCATTGTGTTGTTCATTTCCTTATGCTTTCGGCCTTTATAACTTCTTGTTTGTTTTTTTTAAATTTTATTTTGTTTCTTTCAGTTTATTTTACCAATATTTACTCAATATGCGTGCATTAATTAAAAGTATTAAAAGTATTAAAAAATCGAACTTATTAGGGGAGATAATAACTTCCGGAAAAATATCCAGTAAATAAAATGGTGTTTAATTGGTCGTTATTTTTATTTGAAACTAAACATTTTATCGTGGATTATTTTTATTTTATTTTTTTTTCATTTCATTTAACTTAATATGAAAATTGATAATAAACTTTAAAATATCAATTATTGAATGGATTTTATTATTTCCTTTTCTTTAAAAACTCAGTTTTACTTTTTATGGATACATGTGTCCATTGACACCGATATGATGACTAAAATCACAAATTATTGTATTTTTAAATTAAAAATAACGCATGAATTTCTATTTGCTTTTTTATATAAAAATAAAACATCATAAATGTTAACAATTAAGCATATTTTATTTATATTTCAGGAACAGATAAGCAGTATTCATTCAATATTTTCACAAGAAAATAATATAAAAAAATATTTAATATGGTTTTAATGATAAAAATTATCACAAAAATTTTGCTTACATGGTTTAATGACCGTTTTTCTCTCAGAAAATATTCACATTCATTTCAAGCCACGTGTGACAGTGTGACTGTAGCAGTGTCAGAAATTTCGTGAAAATAGTGAATAATTCCACCCCATCTTTCCAAGCTTATAACTCCTCGAAAAATGTAATTCAAGCCCTAATTTTTTTTTTCAATTAAAGGAGCAAGGACCTAGGTTTTATTAAAAAAAAAAAAAAAAAAAAATGTGTTTTTTTTTTTAAAAAAGGTTTTAAACTTCGGACTTTACAGGTAAATTTCTAAAAAAGCGATTTTTTTTTGTTTTAAATTTGAATATATTATTTATTGACCTTTTCTCTTCAATTTGTGATATATAAAACTCCCCGATATAATTAATTATTTACTTTTTAATAGACATTTCAAAATGAGAGGCGTAAATTATTCGACCCCCTGTCTTTTCAAGCTTATAACTCCTCGAAAAATGTAATTCAAGCCCTAATTATTTTTTCAATTAAAGAAGCAAGGATCAAGGTTTTATTTAAAAAAAAAAACAAAAAAAAAACAATGTGTTTTTTTTTTTTAAAAAAAGGTTTTAAACTTCGGACTTTACAGGTAAATTTCTAAAAAAGCGATTTTTTTTTTGTTTTAAATTTGAATATATTATTTATTGACCCTTTCTCTTCAATTTGTGCGACATAAATTAATTATTTACTTTTTAATAGACATTTCAAAATGGGTGACACTTGGGGGGGGGCGTGAATTTAAAAAAAAACGTTTGTCTAAAATGTTATATTCGGTTTATTGGAAAGAACATAAAATTTCACATTGACCCTGAAAATATCGTAAAAATAGAATCAATAGAAAAATTTTGATAGATTTTTAAAGTTTAAAAATTGAAAAATATTGAGTTCGGAACATTCATTACTGTTTAAAAAAAAATATTTCTATTACTTTTAAAACAACTGTAATAGTTTATTTTGGAAGTATAATCCATAAAGAAAATAAATAACCCACTTTTAACAGAGAAATTACGAGATTTTTATACTGTATTCGCAGTTTCGTGTTAGGGGTGTCAAAAATTCCTACAAAAATTCTGATACTGCTAGTGTGACTGTGACACTCTGTTCATAAAAATCAGTAATCTTAAACTTCATGTTATTCTCACGAGATCCTCATTTAGCTAAGCCTGCATAATGAACACTCGTTACAAGAAAACATTTACGTTGGAACGATTTGAATTAATATTCCTAACACGTAAATAAATGTTATTTCATCTTAATATAGTGATTTCGAGTTGTTTGTCAAGTGTTGTTATTCTATTAATCCGTAATCTCGTTAAATGTAGTTTTTCACATGTAATTTTCGGTCTTAAAAATTTATAGATCCTGATTATAAATGGGTAAACACAGAGTCACACATGTAGAAGTTAGTTATTCCACGGTCAGTTTTTACAACTTGGCACAACTTTCATGAGTTCTATAGGGTCAAAATTAAAAAAAATATTATACATTTTGTAAATTCATCTTTATTTTTAATCAGTTCATATGCGTGTTATGTTTGTACAGTGGTAACGTTACCAGCTTTGAATGTTACAGTTTTGCTTTTGGTTTCGATTCTAGCTGATGACACCCAAATACGTTTTTTATTAATTTTGACATCACGACTCTATAATCATATATACGAAATCTGGACAAATTTAAAATATCATATTTAAGCATATTTAACAACTGGGCAAAGCCAGGCACTCCCCTCCCCACTAGGTATAAATTAACATCAACTTTTTTACATTTTGGGGCTTACGTAAGACTTATCTGTGACGTGTTGTCTCTTGTTTTTATTTTGCAAAGCTAGATCTGTTACTAAAATCTCGCTTCGAGGGAAGAGGCTAATAAAACCATCTTTTTTTTTAATTCAATATCTTAAGACTTTACTAATTATCTTTGAAGCCATCATGAAAACAGTTTTCATTATAAACTTTTTTCGTGTGTATTTTTTCTAATATAGAGATTAACTTTCCAAACACACTGAAGAAATAATCGGAAATACATAAAAAATATGACAAGTCGGCTTTCTAAACTATGTTCACCTGTTATCAGTTTCCGGCTTTAAATTGCACATACCATGCAAAGAATTAGAGAAATAATAAAAATGAAACTTGTAACCTGTTCTCTCTCATGTAAATATTAAAATGTTAAATAAAATAATACTAATTTTATCTGTGATATTCACCAAATAGATCGGCTCTATTTTGAAATTTTTTTTTCTTTAATTTTATTTTCTGCGAACTTGCTCTTCCGTTCCTCATCTTGAATCTTAAGTTGAGCTTGTAAAGTCAATCACATTTGAAAAATCGTTTCCTTTATAAAAGCAGATAAAGTTAATCGAAAGCAGATAATAAAACAAAAACGCAAGTATTACTACATGAAATTAGTATCGATTTTTGCACATTTGCAGAATATGTTAAAAATGTAAGGGAGATAACTACTTTTACAAAACGAATAATCCTAATGAAAATGTAGATTTATCGTTGAAAACGTTTTGATGTCGATTGTTTTTGTTTTTAATATTGACTTAAGCATAAAAAAAAAATTTTTCGTCGTTTACCAAAAGAAAAATTTTTTTTATAAATTTTATGTATTTTTAATTGTTCCACAAGTTTAAAGTAAAAAGTTTTATCTTTTGTTTTTTCATTTTTTTCAGCAGATTATTTTATAGTTTTTCAGGTGTGCTAAAAACGAATATATACTTCCAAAGTGACGCAGAAAATTATTTTTCATGCTATGAGGAAATTACTTTTTTCAAAATGTGGGAATCAATAGAAAGTATCCCCAGCTCTGATCAGTCAAGAAACACGAAGCTAGAAGACCAACCTCTGTACTCTTATTATCAGCAATAAATAACGTCCACTGAAAGTTTCCTTCATCAAAGCAGACCCTGTTCCAATCCTTTAAATACTTAGTAACAGTCATTCATATGCAAACACTTCCATCAGAAGCAGCAGCAGCAGTAGATATAAGCAAGAGTCAAACGTCATTTTCTATATAAATTTAATGCAAAATAAGCACCTACTTTCTGGCCACAATTTTTATTTGTTTTGTTGGCCTGCACATAAAAAATGGTCACTACTGATAACATAAGGAATTACATACAGATTATACTTTATTTTTGTTCTTAAAAATCCTTGTGTCTTTATTGAAAGAGGAAATTTTTTTCTCACATTTTCTATATAAATTTAATGTAAAATAAGAACCTACTTTCTGGTCACATGGTGATAATTTTTTTTAATTTGTTTTGTTGGCCTGCCTGAAAGCCGTTTTGGTTAATTTTTATTTATTTTTCACCTTGACAATCATCTTTAATATTAAAACTTCTTTAGGTTTTCGGGTATGCTGAAAACGAATATCGCATTTTAATTTGCTGCAAACAAGTGTCTGGATATAAAAAAATGTAATTGTTTATTATCAGTGCTGGCCAATTAAGTATGCACTTGCACATACAGAATTGGCCACCACCGATAACATAAGGAATTACATTGATTAATATTTGGAAAACTACTTGTTTGTTGCATATGTGCACATTTGCACATACAAAAATAGTCACTACTGATAACATAAGGAATTACATGTGTTTTTATACAGATTATATTTTTTTTGCTTTTTTAAATATCCTTGTGTCTTTATTGAAAGAGGAAATCAGAAAAGAAAACGAAAAATATTTTCGCCCAAAAACAAAGGCAAAAATTGACCCCTACCTTAGGTGGCCATAAAGTGGGTGCTCATTTACGTTTAATTCATATTTAAATGTGATCCTTCACTCTTTGAAAAAGTAAATTCTTAATATCACGAAAACTATTTCTCTGCACCATTTTTTTTAAGTACATATTCGTTTTCAGCACTCTCAAAAAAATTCATAAAAGTCGTCATTGTAAAGGATTGCGGAGGTTGGGAGATCATAGACATTAAACGAAGCAACAAACCTTAAAAAAATCATCATGATTCTTAAACAAATTACAATATTACGTTTCTGAATTTTTAGATGAGGAATGATTCTTTGTATTATTCAGATTATTAAGACTACTGTTCTCATCTTGAGTGTTATTTATTATGCAAACGTTGTAAAAATAACATTTGATGAATATTTACTTACTGGACTGTGATCGTACACTTTAACTTTAATTCTGTTTTGAAAAGTGAAGACGACATAAAATTAAACTATTTTGTATTTTGTAGGACATTAACTGTGATAGATGAAATGATTGGAATTATTATTAATGGGGCTTTCATAAGAAATGGTCTTTTATTTGATAAGCTAGAAAGAGAGTTAACTTCTAGCAGTAATCTACACAGCTTACACACCAAATATTCAAAGTAACTGGCATTTTCAAGTAACTCTTGTACTCGAACCATGCATTAAAAAAAAACTCGCATCTGCACATAATCTGATATCATCGCAGAACAAATTTAGAAGGAAAGACATAAAATATGATTATTTTAGGTGGATACACAAGCATTTAATCGAGTGATTTCCAACAATGCTCTTCAGTGTGTTTAAAAATATATCACTTGCATGTTTTACATGTCTGTCAGAAATGCCCTTTTTGTATTTGTCATTTTCATCACCTGCGTTACCACTTTCTGTCTCACTGCAGCACATTTTGCCTTACTGCATAATCAAAACACGTCTGATTGCTGTCTTTTCTCATCATGTGCTTTTTTCTGCCTTTTTCTCTTTTCCTGACATCAGCATGTTTTTTTTTACAAGGCGGTCACCACTTATCAAGGCCGAGAAGCCACTCAGAGATAAGGGTTATTGTAAGTACAGTAAGTTAGTGTGGATCGGTTCATCAGGAATTTGTTTACGTTGGACTTGAAAACATCCAAGTTGTAGTCAGGAGGGAAGCAGGCAGAGGGAACAGAGATCCACAGGCATGCAAATATTCCAAGTCACTGGGATTTTGGTTTCGAATCTTACTGATCAGTTATAGAGATGTGAGTATGTAATGAAACTCTTGCACTCGAACCATGCATTTAAAAAAACTCGCACCTGCACATAATCTGATACCATCGCAGGAACAAATTTAGAAGGAAAGACATAAAATATGATTATTTTAGGTGAATACACAAGCATTTACTCCAGTGATTTCCAACAACACTCTTGACTATAAACACATCTTTTTCTCTTTTCCTTCCTGTTACAAATCTGATTGCTGTCTTTTCTCATCATCCTTTTTTCTGTCTTTTTCTCTTTTCTTTCCAGCATGTTTTTTTTTACAAGGCGGTCACCACTTATCAAGGCCCAGAAGCCACTCAGGGAAGTTGTAGTCAGGAGGGAAGCAGGCAGAGGGAACAGAGATCCACAGGCATGCAGTTCTAAGAAAGAAGCTTTGTTCATGGAATCTACGTTTTGATTTAGGCATAGATAAAGAGTGGGGGAAGTTTTTGACAGTGGATTCAGCTAAACAGGTATTTTTTGTAAAAGACTGGCGAGGGGGGGACCAGGGATTGGAGTTCAGACGAGCACCTGCCATGGAAATAACGATAAAACAAGGATAGGCTCGCAATGTCTCTTCTGTGGGAGAGAGGTTGCAGGGAAGAGAAAAGGGTATCCCCCACTAAGCCACAAAGTTTATTTTGTACTCTGTCAAGGCAGGATAGGCTGTTTTTAGCAGCTCCTGCCCAGATATGGCAGCAGTATTCCATCCTTGGACGTACTTGGCTTTTATATAGATAGAGAATTGCATCAGTAGTGAGATATCTTCTAGAGCGGTAGAAGGATCCCACCATCTTTCCAGCGACCTTGGCAACAGACTTGATGTACGTGTTCCATTTCAGATCAGGAGTAAAGGTCAAACACAGAAGCTTGTCAAAACATGGAGCCTTCCCAAGACGAGAGCCATCCATCACAATTGATGCCAGATGGGGATCAGAGCATTGATGATGTAAAGATAAAAGCTTGGTTTTAGATGCATTAAAAGTAACCAGCCACCTCTTCCTCCACTGTACCACGTGCGCAAGATCAGAGGAGAGAGAATCAGAGAGAACTTTGTCATTTACAGCCTTTGATGTGTTGCCATAGATATCTGATTGCTGTTTTCTCATCGTGTGCTGTCTTTTTTCTGCCTTGTTCTCTTCTCCTTCCCGTGACATCAGCATGTGCACACTTGCTTTATTTGCATATGTGCTAAGATGGCGGCTGCTTATATTTTCACTGGTCAGCTATCCTACATCTGCTGCTGATTTTCTCACATGAGCACCATGCACATTATATTACAAGAACATGTGCTTTTGGATAGTTGAATTATATATGCAGCATTTAAATAAAATCTGAGTATTATATCTCTAATTTCTTTCATAATTTATTTCAGCTGGTAAGACCCTTCTGAAAAGTTGTTTAATCAAGGTATTTTGAAAGTTTAAAAAACAAGGCCGATAGCCATTAGTTGCATGCTCTCGTGTAATGAATGAATTCATGAATGTAGGATTGACAAGAAATTCTTAAAGATAATTTGTTTAATCCAGAGATTTTTAAAGTTGTTTTAAAAAAATTAGATTATTTTAGTTTTTCAATAATTATTAATTTTTCTTGGTGTTGGATTGTATGTTTTCATTGTTAATTCTTCTTGTTATTTATTACTACTGCTGTTCCTCCCCTTTTGCTATTGTTATGAACTTTTATATTTCTTCTGGTTAGGACTGAAGGAAGGCTTGTGTCCATGGAAATTAAGTAAAGAACTGTTATCTCCATCTTGTTATTTGTATGAACCTTTATTTTTCTTTCGGCTATGAGTAAAAGAACCTGTGTATCTAACTTTTAGATCATGTGTTTGTTATGAAATTTGAATACGTTTCAAATGTTACCTATGATAATCATCTGGGAGGATGAAGCAAGTAAATTTTCATCTTGAGGTCAATGAAGATAAACTCCTAGTGATTGTCACAAAGATGAGACATGCTTATTAGTTCTATTTGGATATAGGGCACCTTATTTTCATTGGTCGCTAAAAGGACATCATTTCTCAGAGTAGCATGAAAAAAAGCTTATCAATAACTGACATTTCAACTGAAAAATCCCCTAAGCAAGTAAATTTTCATCCTCGGCCTCATCTTGAGGTCAAAAAGGATAAGTTCCTAGTGATTGTCACAAGGAGACATGCTTATTAGTTCTATTTGGATATAGGGCACCTTATTTTCATTGGTCGCTAAAAGGACATCATTTCTCAGAGTAGCATAAAAAAGCTTATCAATAACTGATATATATGAAAGATTGCAACTGAAAAATCCCCTACAATCATATGAAACTAACAAAAATTCCTTCTCTTCTCTACCTGCATAGGTAAAAGGGCTCTGTCTATATATGAAGAACAAGAGAGAGAAAAGAATTGGCACACACTGTGGGTTATTGTAGTCAGTCGTAGAGTGATATGATCACTGTTAAAATGGGCCAATATTCTATGAGATATTTTGCTATTGATATTCTTAGCTATTATGGATTGAACAGCACTTGTGCAATGTTGATTGCTGGCGAAGTGTAAACTTCTTTATCTTTTGCCTTTTTCTCTGGGCTATATATGTGACCTGCTTTTTGCAAGTGGGCTCATCGTCAAATAGTTAACCTTTCTAACACGACATCCCTCCTTACTCTATTTTGCAAAAAAAAACTATTCACATATATTTTTTTACATTCCCTCTCCATCTCAACGCTCTCTAGTGTCTCATCATTTAACTCTTCTTTTTGTCAAAATTCAACAAAACAATTATTGCAATACAAAACAAATATAACGAAACTGTCCAACAATCAGAATATTCAACACACGACATCCCTCCCAAATAAATAATTTTTTTGATTCATCCAGCCTTGACAGACGTGTTTCAAATATTATCTCTAGTACTTTTCTTTTAATGATTTGGAATTCATTCCATTTTCACTTTTTTTCCAAGGAACTCTGCCTTTCGGATGATTTTGGACCATTTGGAATTTTCCCAGTGGAATGAAATTTTAAATTCGACCGTTTTGGATTTTACCATTTTTGGATTTTTACCCTTCACCGGACTATCCATTCATGTGAAGTCTTTTTATTATTTTTCTTTTGCCTCCTGTTCCCCTTACCTCACCTTTTTTTAACCAAGTAAGATCTTTGACTTACTGTAGTTTCATTAAATACTTTTATATGCAAAATCCGATCCTGCATTTTGCTAATTCCTGCCCTCTGATGAGAAGGAGAGTATTTCTTCGAAACTCCGCAGATTAAGGACTATCCACTTATCTTGTGCTTCCTTTTTTAAAATTAAATATGTTTTTAACTCTTTTTCAAGATGTATTTTAACATATTTTATTAATCATTTGTTCATATATATATATATATATATATTCTTTTTAAAATCAAAAAACACAATTATAACACAAAATAACCACCAACAAACATTGTACAACATTTAAAATTGTCTGCTAGAATCTGTGCTGCTATGGTTAGAGTACTTGGTAAAATTCAGTTGTAAGTTACATACTCCTGAACGTTGAAGTTTCAATCCTCAATGAGATGGAAAATAGGATTTCAAATTATCTAATGGCATCCTTTGTTTAAAACATGAGAGTAGCATGGACACCTTTTGCTTAGTACATGAGAGTAGCATGCTCTTGTGTTGTTCGTGATGGCTGGAACAATTGCCAAACAACAAACTCTTCCAAATTAAAAAAAAAACTACTAAATCCCAGAAAATACTACAACGAAGTAGTCTTATTACATAACTCTACATACTAAAAATTTCTATGACCTCACACACATCCGTCAACACTACTACAAGGCAACAAACTTAAAAGCACTCTTCAAAAAAAAGAAAGCCCCAAAACTTTTCAAAATTTCCTAAAAAGAGCAAATTAATTTCCCATAAAATATAAATGCCATAAAATAACAAACTATTCTAAAATATTACTCGAATATACCCAGCGAAAATCGACTTGGAAAATAATTTAAAACCGTATTAAATGACCCAAAGAATGTTGATAGACTTCAGACGTATCAAAAAATTTGAAATAATATATACAGCATTAATTGACCCAAAAAGGTATGCTGGTTAAACAAACAAATAAACATCAGAATTTTGTATAGATTTGTGCATTCAAGAGAAAGATTTCAAGTTCAACAAAATACACCTGAATGAGATCGGAGGTAACATGGAAACTTTGTGAAAATGACACCCAAGATGAAAACAGTGTTCTGAAGAATCAAAATAATATGATTAATCAATCTTCATCTCTAAAAATAAAGAATGTAAAAAAAATGTAGTTAAATATTTGAAAATAGAAACAAATTAACAAACCAGTATTGATTAAAACTATACACATTTTGTTTTGAAATTTGATTAATAATAAATTTATATTTATGAAAATTAACATAAAAAATTCAATTTCACGACATTTTCATATTTATTTTATATTTCCAGAATTTGTGCAATGAAAACAACTTCATTAAAGCATCTGAAGGAAATTTCGTCATTGGAATTTATTTTTGTGGAATTATATGCAAGCAAACATGGGAGACAAACCTCATTCTTGTGAAGTATGTGGTTATTCATTTGCATGGAAGTCACATTTGCTTTCTCATATGAAAACACATACGGGAGAGAAACCACATTGTTGTGAAGTATGTGGTTCTTCTTTTGCACAGAAGATAACTTTGTTGAATCATATGAAAAACATACAGGAGAGAAACCACATTCTTGTGAAATATGTGGTTTTTCTTTTGCACATAAGTCAACTTTGTTGTATCATATGAAAACACATACAGGAGAGAAACCATATCTTTGTGAAGTATGCGGCTCTTCATATGCACGGAAATCAAATTTGTTTAATCATATGAAAAAACATACAGGAGACAAACAACATTCTTGTGAAATATGTAGTTATTCATTTGTACAAAAGTTACATTTATTTCGTCATATGAAAACACATACGGGAGAGAAACCACATTCATGTGAAGTATGTGGTTCTTCTTTTGTGGAGAAGTCAAGTTTGTTGAGTCATATGAAAACACATACGGGAGAGAAACCACATTATTGTGAAGTATGTTGTTCTTCTTTTGCATGGAAGTCAAATTTGTTGAGTCATATGAAAACACATACGGGAGAGAAACCACATTCTTGTGAAGTATGTGGTTCTTCCTATGCATGGAAGTCAAGTTTGTTGAGTCATGTAAAAATGCATACTGGAGAGAAACCACACGCTTGTGACGTATGTGGTTCTTCTTTTGCATGGAAGACAAATTTATTGACTCATATGAGAACACATACGGGAGAGAAACCATATTTTTGTGAAGTATGTGGCTCCTCTTTTGCACAGAGGTCACATTTGTCGAGTCATATGAAAACACATACAGGAGACAAGCCACATTCATGTAAAATATGTGGTTCTTCTTTTGCACAGAAGTCAAATTTGTTAAGTCATATGAAAACACATACGGAAGCCTGACATAGTGATATGGGCCTAGAAGGAGAATGTGGCAACCCTAGTTGAAATAAGCATCCTCGATGATGCTGGCTCTAACAGATCAGAGAGGGAGAAAATACCAAAATACTAAGGACTTATGTACGACATGAAAAGAAACTGGAATCTTAAGAAGGTATCAATATTACTAGTCATTATGCTAATGAAAAAGAATTTCAAACCTATCTGGCGAATATACCCCATGAACCAAGTGCAAAAGAAATACAAATAATAGTACTTAAAACCGATCTCTTGGTTGGAGTAACTGAAATCATGGGAGAATGTTTGGCATGAAAAATCAAAAGAAAAGAGACGAACCACATTCTTTTGAAGTACCTGGTTCCTTTTGACAGAGGTCAGATTTATTGCATCATATGCTAACACATATGGGAAACAATATCTGATGATCTTCCATAATAAGATAAAGGATCTCAGCATAACAAGTGTAGTTTGTGCAACAGAGAAGTTAGTTTGGGCCATTTGACATTTGCTAGAGGATGCCTACTATACAATTAAAAACAATGGATTGTGTGAATATATCCACATCATCTGTAAAATGTTGAATATTGAATGCTGCAGCAAGTCCTGGGAACAACAGTTGGACATATCAGACATATACACCGTCGACTGTGACTCCTACGGCTATTATTAAAGCTGACATAATAAAATGAGACAAGAAGGAGAAAGAATCAACGTTAGAACTTAATGTCCCCTTTATTTACTACAGTATTTTTTTTTTTTTTTACACAGTGATCACCACTTATCAAGGCCCGGAAGCCACTCAGGGATAAGGGTTATTGCAAGTACATCACGTTAGTGAGGAGATTTTATGAAGTGTTTAATTAGGGGGCGGTTCATTAGGAATTTGTTAACATTAGACTTGAAGACATCCAAGTTGTAGTCCGGAGGGAAGCAGGCAGACGGAACAGAGTTCCACAGGCGTGCAGTTCTAAGAAAGAAGCTTTTTCATAAATCGCGACTTCCTATGTTTTATGCACGACATAGAAATTTTTCATAAATCGCGACTTCCTATGTTTTATGCACGACATAGAAAAAGAAATATTATTTGGTTAAACAAAGTGACAAAAAATATAACGAAATACCAGGGTTTTATGTACGACATAGAAAATAAACTGTAATCTTTAGAAAATCTGTATTCCAGTAATTATAGGAGGAACTTAAATCAGACAAAAGAATTTTAAAAACTACCTGGTAAATATACCTGATGAACCAAGTGCAAGAGAGATTTGTATAAAAGGAACATTTGTTGTATCATATGTAAAAATATACTGAATACAAAAGAACTTGAATAGAACCTGCAAATATCTATGTATCTCTTATAGAGTTTAAGCGTGTACTCTTTTTAAAACTTCCAATTCCAAAAGTCAACATTCTGTTATGAAAACTGTCAACTCCAAAAGTTACACTTTGTTTTTAAAATGTCCAAATCCACAAGACACCCTGTTATTAAAATTTTTAATTCCACAAGTCGACATTTTGTTGTCAAAACTATAAAATCCAAAAGTCGACATTTGTTGTCAAAACTATTACATCCACAAGCAGACATTCTGTTATAAAAACTATTAACTCCAAAACGTGTCATTATGTTGTCAAATCGTTCAACTCCAAAACTCAATACTTTCCAAGTTTACTTGTACATGCCTACATACGTAACACATTTCTTTTAACTCGTCCTCTATTCTGTACATGTCTTTTCTTTTAGTTCATCTGTTTCTTTAGCATAGAAATGGCGACATTCTGCATCGCTGCCATGACCGTTATCCATAAAACCTATTGGGTGTAAAGATTTTGGGCTTTCTTTCTATTTTTTGTGACACAACCGACTCTTTGAAGCATGCACATATGCTAGCTAAGTAAGTTTCGATTTTCAATACAGAGTAAAATAAGAAAAACAAAAAAGCCATATTTTTGTAATGTATGTGGGTTTTTTTCTTAGGAGAGAACATAATATGATCGTTTGATTTTCTTTAAATAAACAAATTTGTTATTCTTATGTAAATCTTTAAAATGAAAGAACACACAACTTTTATGCCGAGGTCACGTCTTAACAGTTTTTATGGAATCAGCTTTAGACAAACATGTAAACAACCATTTTAGTTCTTTTTTCTACTTTTTGTTACACAACTGACCCTTTGAAGCACGCACACATGCAAGCCAAGTAAGTTTTTATTTCCCTATAAAGTAAAATAAGAAAAACTGAAAATATTTTTGTAATGTAGCTCTTCTGTTTATATGAAATCACTTTAGACAAACATGCGAACACAAGTGTACTGTTTTGAGATTTTGTGAATGTCTGGCATCTGGTAATATGTTCCATTTTCAAATGATAAAATTTGAAAAAATTAAAAACCATATTTTGTTATTCTTGTTATATGTGTGTGTGTGTGTTTGTATTGTTGTTATACGTGTGTGTTGGTATTATTGTTATATATGTGTGTGTTTGTATTCTTGTTATATGTGTGTTTTGGTATTGTGCTAAAATCTGTGCTACTTTCTCGTGCAAAAACGATAGAAAAGAATATGTTTTTTTTATTATGTTAATAATTTACTTTTAAAAACAAAGTTTTTATTCTCGTGTAAATCTTTAAAACCACCCAAAAGAACATACAGCTGAGTTCGTGTTTTTGTTATTTTTAAAATGTAATACATGTCAATAAAACATTTTAACATTTTTTTATTTAATAGATCTCAATAAAACGTTTTTACAGTTTTTTAAATTTTAATACATCTCAATAAAACGTTTTAAGTTTTGTTAGTTTTTTAATTTAATACATCTCAATAAAACGTTTTAAGTTTTGGTAGTTTTTTTAATTTAATACATCTCAATAAAACGTTTTAACAGTTTTTAAATTATTTTAAAATGTAACACATCTCAATGAAACATTTTAAAAGTGTTTTATTTTTTTAAAATTTGAATACATTTCAATAAAGTTATTTTATATCAAGTATTTATGTCTAAATATCTACTTCAGGTTTTAGCCTTTTATCATTGTTGTTTTCATAAACTGTTTATGTTTATTGTGCATGATTTTTTAAAATAAAAGGAATCTTCAATAAGTAATGACCTTGACTAACTTCCGTTGTCTGATCTAGTAGACATTTTGCATATGCAATGATTTATATCTCTATGGGTCATGTATCACATTACAAATCTGTACTAAATTATGACCATGACCCACTTCCATATGTCTTACCTAGTAGAAATTTTGCATATACAAAGAATCTACAATAAGTAATGACCTTGACCTACTTCCATTTGCCTGGTCAAGTGGGAATATGGCGTATACAATGATTTATATCTCTATGGAGTATGTGGCAAATTACAACTCTGAACAAATTGTTGTTCCTGATTTACAAGTGTTTGAAATATGTTAAATGGAGCCTGTCAATATTTAGAATACATATTTTCATTATTTTAACTAAAGTTAACAAAATTGTGTTTTTTCAATGACTATTGCATGATTAGTTTAGGAAGAATAATTAGTGACGTACATCTTTATTATAAAGGAAATAAATTAAACATTAATGAATATTACGGTAAACAATTAGCAAGAGCTGATTAATACATAAACAGCTTTTAATGAATAATTGAGGAGAACATGTTCATATGAATTTTCTAAGGATATAATAGTTATTTTCAAACAGTGAGCGTTTTTTATTAAAAGTCGTGTTTGGTAGAGAAAGCAAAGTAATCACAAAAGCTTAGAGATGTATAAGTCAATATGTTCATAGTGTGAATAAAATGCACATATGTGTAATATATGTATGTGAATGTGCATGTATAAGTCAATATGTTCATAGTGTGAATAAAATGCACATATATCTAATATACGTATGTGAATGTGCATGTATAAGTCAATATGTTCATAGTGTGAATAAAATGTACATATATGTAATATATGTATGTGAATTTGCATGTATAAGTCAATATGTTCATAGTGTGAATAAAATGCACATATATCTAATATACGTATGTGAATGTGCATGTATAAGTCAATATGTTCATAGTGTGAATAAAATGCACATATATGTAATATACGTATGTGAATGTGCATGTATAAGTCAATATGTTCATAGTGTGAATAATATGTACATATATGTAATATACGTATGTGAATGTGCATGTATAAGTCAATATGTTCATAGTGTGAATAATATATACATATATGTAATATATGTATGTGAATGTGCATGTATAAGTCAATATGTTCATAGTGTGAATAAAATGCACATATATGTAATATACGTATGTGAATGTGCATGTATAAGTCAATATGTTCATAGTGTGAATAATATGTACATATATGTAATGTATGTATGTGAATGTGCATGTATAAGTCAATATGTTCATAGTGTGAGTAAAATGTACATATATGTAATATACGTATGTGAATGTGCATGTATAAGTCAATATGTTCATAGTGTGAATAATATGTACATATATGTAATATACGTATGTGAATGTGCATGTATAAGTCAATATGTTCATAGTGTGAATAAAATGCACATATATCTAATATACGTATGTGAATGTGCATGTATAAGTCAATATGTTCATAGTGTGAATAAAATGCACATGTATCTGATATACGTATGTGAATGTGCATGTATAAGTCAATATGTTCATAGTGTGAATAAAATGCACATATATCTGATATACGTATGTGAATGTGCATGTATAAGTCAATATGTTCATAGTGTGAATAAAATGCACATATATGTAATATACGTATGTGAATGTGCATGTATAAGTCAATATGTTCATAGTGTGAATAAAATGCACATATATGTAATATACGTATGTGAATGTGCATGTATAAGTCAATATGTTCATAGTGTGAATAAAATGTACATATATGTAATATATGTATGTGAATTTGCATGTATAAGTCAATATGTTCATAGTGTGAATAAAATGCACATATATGTAATATACGTATGTGAATGTGCATGTATAAGTCAATATGTTCATAGTGTGAATAAAATGCACATATATGTAATATACGTATGTGAATGTGCATGTATAAGTCAATATGTTCATAGTGTGAATAAAATGCACATATATCTAATATATGTATGTGAATGTGCATGTGTGTTGGTTTAACTTGTTCTTTTTAGCTCGTGTATAGCTGTGTGTTGCAATTATTTTTGTTCCCCAGACTCGCGCTTATGTGTAAGAATATGTACATGAGATGAAGAGCAGAGAGAGAGGGTTGTTGTTTGGCACAAATTCTTGGGTATTTCGGTCCAACAAGCTTGAGAAATTTGCAGAAATATTATTGTCTTACCCAATGTACTAGTTATATAGGCTTGGTTAATATAACTTAATGTAACTTTTTAATGTTCAACAAAAGTTTGTAAACAATCTTTTCATAAATGGATTGTTTCAAGCTATTAACATTTTTGTTTTATAGTCGATTTGATTATTGTGCCTCACTTGCCGTCATATTCTCGTGATTGTTGACCCCTGACCCTTGTTGTAATTAGATTATGTTAACAAACAAAAACAACATGTGTAGTAAAGCACAATAAAGATCTGTTTATTTAAGAGGTTTTATTTAAAGAGAAATTGTTCATGGGAAGAAAGACCAATATCTAATTAATTACTTCTTGATCAGTTTTTCTAAGTTATTTCAAACGATGGAAATTGTAGACGACCAGACATCTTGGATGTCTGGCTTCCCGATTCAGACTGTCCGGAAACCCTCTACTATCCTAAAATGCGTAAGATACTTCTTTGCCATATCATGTGACAATTGCATTTCTTATGTGTTTATCTATGGAACAAAACTCTAAATCACGTAACCTGCAGCACAGCATATTTTTTTTTGTCGACATGTTATCCTGACATGTACGACTCTAACCCTTGCTAAAACGTATACGAACCAATAAAATTGTTATGGAGGTTCCAATATATAACAATTAGAGTTTAATTTTTCTAGTTTAAAACAATTGTCGAAGGGCATGAATATTTTGAGTTAACACATTCTTGCGAGAACTAACTTGTTTTTGGAAATGATGATAGGGATTTATCACCACTACAAAGTATACGTAAGTAGTATGTTAAGTTTCTTCTTTAATCGTCAAATATAGCACGCCCATCCATACATCAAATAAAATTTAATCACCCTAAAAACTCATTGGTAATAATTTTATGGCGGAATGTGATTCATCGTTTATAACTAATATACAGTATAAACCTTCTAGCCTTCAAAAAAGACAGATACAACAGTACCACAGAAGTATGATTTGTTTATATGCATTCTACGGCATGAATTCAACACAAGATCAATTCATATTCAGAATTAAGCAAAATTCTAAAATTAAAAAATCTGAAAAATGTCAAATTAATAAGCTGCAAACAACTTTCTTAGTTCTATCGAAAGACGTCAGTTGATAATGCCTGGTATAATGGATTCATGAAAAATAATGGAAAGACGTCACGCAATAAGTAATATATTTGAGATCCGAAATAAGTTGATAATGCCTGGGATAATGGATTCATGAAACAATTAACTTTACCTTTACCAATTGCTAATTATAATTATTGCTAATACTCCGAGAAATGCGGATGGGGCATCACGGAAATGTTTTGCAGACTAGCGTGCTTTTCCACTCACGTGTCTCATTAATCTGTCGTGTGAAAGAGGATAAGATGAACGTTTCAATCAAGTTTCTCTCCCTGTCACAAACAGTTTCATTGGATCAAGTAATCGAACACTATGGACCAACAACTGAATTGCAGTTTTTTTTCTATGTACACTTAGCCACACATGAGACTTAGAGATGTCGAAACATGTGTCTGTGGATATCTAACAGAATAAAGACATTTAATTGAAATGGAAATACAAATTACATTAAAATATAATAATGCTACAGATGAATTTCTATCTTCAATCCTTGTTAATTTTTAGTTAGAAATGTTTCTCTTAATACAATTATTTGTTTCGATTTTCTAATTATTATTATTTTTATAATCTTATTCAATTCATATTTCGATCTACATATGAGAATTGCCAATTTCACACAATTATTTTGTTAGAGCCTGGGTTGTAACCTGACAGCAATTAAGAGGATAATGTACAAAGACATTCACTCTTCAAAAGAATGATGAAATACCCGGAAGTAAAGACCATATGACATTATCTAAAGCAACATCAAAACGGCCATTTTACCAAATTAATTAATTCTATTCAAAAACTTGTTAAGATAATAAAAGATAGAAATGAAAGTTTTCGGATGGTACAATAATTGTGTGAACACTTGACAACACCTCCATATATTTATATACGTTCAAAACACAAGCATGTTATAACTAATAATAAAAGAAAGTAATAACTCGGGGGCTATATGAAACAGTTTTATCGACAGAACGAAGATCGGATTTTTGACACATGTCTACCACACCAGCAATATTAGACACAACTTCAATTTACATTTTAAAAAAAGTCCTGCTTCACAAGAAGTTGCCTCCTAATCTGATTTCCCAAAAAGAGATCATCTGTTCCAATTACACACATAGCCTGGTCGGAAATCTTAGCAGTTCTTCAAAACTGGTAGCTATTAAGGTTAAAGGCAATATATATTCGCCAGCCAGCTATCCTATAGCTGCTGCTGATTTCCTCACACGTGCTCTGTTGGACTGCTCCAGAAAAGGTTTTACCTATGTTGTATTGTGTTTCGTATGGATACTGAAGCGAGGTGCTGGCTGGGCAAAAACAACGAGCAGCTCACTTACGTTTAATTTTCCAAAGCATTAATACGAAAGTAAACATCTGGAAAAATCAATTAACGACAAATCATCAGACTTAGTTCTTCTTCTACGAGAAGTTGACGAAGGCGTTTCTGCTGTGAATCGGTTGTCCTACGAATCATTTCCGATTTGAAATAATCGTAGCTGATCGATCCAGGGGGCGACATGATCAGGTCGCGAACCTCCGCCATTACTTCATGCGTTAATGTGGCCACCACATGGTTGAATTTCGTCACATCGCTCAGAATCCTTTGCGTGTAGAACTGAGCCTCTATGTGTGTGAACCATAATGTTGGATCGTGCGTCCAAAAAGGAGGAATCCTCAAAATAACCTGAGTAGCTGTCGTTGAAGGAAGCGCCTTACTGTCCATCGTGGGGAACGCGTTGAAGAGAACGATGATCGCAGAAAATCTCCGTGAGATCCTTTACACCTAGAAAAACCGATGTGCTGCTAAGGTCGACATGTATGTCATTTGGCGTGAGCGTGGTCGCTCTGAAATTTCCCTTGTGTGATTACAGGTAATTCTTCCTTATTGATAATATCCACATTTCCTTGCGTGTTTTTCCAAAGTCTGATGAAAAAAGAGGGGTCACCAGTGAAGCGAGGTGCTCGCTGGGCAAACAACGAACAGCTCACTTATGATTAATTTTTCAAAACATTAATACGAAAGTAAATATCTGGAAAAATCAATTAAAAAACAAATCATCAGACTTAGCTCTTTATAACATATGTGAATTTATTTGCCTGGTGTATCTCACTCGTGTTATTTTTAGTCCGAAGATAAAGAAGAAGAAATCCTTCTTGACTGGTCCAATTTTTTTGACGTTACGTTGGAAATTAATTTTTTTTTTAGAAAATTCGTCGAGTAAGGAGTGGAGGCAAATGATAAGAATGTTTTTCTTTCTTTTTGTGTGTTGTTTCACCAATGGAATCGGCACAGGGTGTGTCACGCACAAGCGACAGAGCGTGGCAGTAACGCATCTTACCTTTCTGGGTGCACGAGCAAAAACAGAGCGAGAGACTCCTTGAATTTGGCGCCACCACTTTTTGTCTTTTTTTTCAGAGCTCTCCGGAAACGGTGAATGTTCAATGTCCTGCCAAAATAAATTTCCGAGTAGACGCTACAAAAGTAATAGAAATATTATTTTTTATTAAAAAAAAACAATAATGAAATTAATTGAATTTTACGAGTTCAGTATTTTTCAATTTTTTAACTTAAAAAATCTATCAAAATTTTTCTATTGATTCTATTTTTACGATATTTTAAGGGTCAATGTGAAATTTTATGCTCTTTCCAATAAACCAAATTAAATATTTTAGACAAACGTTTTTTTTTAATTCACGCCCCCCCATTTTGAAATGTCTATTAAAAAGTAAATAATTAATTTACTCACCAAAGTTTTATATAACATAAATTGAAGATAAAAGCTCTATAAACAATATATTCAAATTTAAAACAAAAGAGCAGTGTTTTTTTTTAGAAATTTACCTGTAAAGTCCGAAGTTTAAAACTTTGTTTTTAAACCACGTTGTCTGTTTTTTTAAGGTTTTTTTCTTAATGAAACCTTGGTCCTTGCTCCTTTAATTGAAAAAAAAATAGGGTTTGAATTACATTTTTCGAGTAGTTATAGGCTTGGAAAGACAGGGGGTCGAATTAATTCACGCCCTCCATTTTGAAATGTTTATTAAAAAGTAAATAATTAATTTAATCACTAAAGTGTTGTATATCACAAATTGAAGATAAAAGATCATTAAATAATGTATTCAAATGTAAAACAAAAAAAGTAGTGTTTTTTTTTTTTTAGAAATTTACCTGTAAATCCGAAGTTTAAACCCTTTTTTTCTTTAAAACCACGTTATTTTTTTTTGTTTGCTTGTTTTTAATGAAACCTTCAATTGAAAAAAAATTAGGGTTTGAATTACATTTTTCGAGTAGTTATAAGCTTGGAAAGACGGGGGGTGGTGGAATTATTCAATATTTTTCACGAAGTGTCTGACACACCTACATGTGTTAATTGATTGTACTGGCTTGGGCGAGGGGAGGGGGTCTTATTAATTTTTTTTTTTTTTTGCACAAACAAGGTTTATTTTTTTAATCACTATTTTAAAACTTTACTTTACTAATTTTCTCTGAAATAGTAAAAAAAAACAAAAAAAAACTAATACTTTCAAGTTAAGTTTTAGTTTCTAACGACGCCGTAAAAACATTTCACGTGTATTTTTTTCCGTATAGATATTAATTATGGTTCTTTTTCAATATCTTTATTTTTAATGTGTTTAGTAAACAGCGCAAGCACCAGATTAACTTTAAGCTTAAATGTTTCACACACAATAAAAAAAAACATGAATCTAATAAATAAATAAATAATAAAAATACGAAAAAGCGGCTTTAAAAACTATCAGTTTCCGCCATTAAATTGCACGTGCAACGAATTAGAGAAATAATAAAGATGAAACTTGTAACTTGTTCTCTCTCATGTAAATATTAAAATATTAAATAAAATACTACTAATTTTATCCGTGACATTCACCAAATAGATCGGCTCTATTTCGAAATAATTTTTTTTTTCTATTTTTTCTCATTAATTTTGTTTTCTGCGAACTTGCTCTTCCGTTCGTCATCTTGAATGTTAAGTTGAGCTTGTAAAGTCAATCACATTTGAAAAATCGTTTCTTTATAAAAGCAGATAAAGTTAATCGAAAGCAGATTATAAAACAAAAACGTAAGTATTACTACATGAATTTTCAATATTGACTTAAATGTAAAAAAGCAAAACAACTTCTCTATCGTTTACGAAAGAAAATATTTTTAACTAATGTTTTTTTTGTTTACTAAAGGAAAAAAAAGCTATAAATCTTAAATGTTTTTTATTGTTTAATGATTTTTGTTTTCATTTTTTTTTCAATTTTCTCATTAATCTATTATTTTATTTTCAATACTTAAGCATAAAAAAACAACGATCAATGCCTAGAATCTGACGTAAAGCAAATATATATATATATATATATATATATATATATATCTTTATAATGAAAACTTTTATGTGCTGAAAACGAATATATCCTTCAAAAGTGACGCAGAGAATTAGATTTCATGATATGAAGAAATTACTTTTTCCAAAAGTGGGGATCACTATTTTACATAAATTTAATGTAAAATGAGCGGTACAAGTGCACTTATTGATCCATGCTGAAATAATGTTAGTTTTAGAAAGCCATTCTTAACATGGGGAGAGGAGGGTGTTTTGTACATATTCTGAATTAATGCAATTTAATAATAAAGAAGATATCATAAAACTTTAATTAAACTTGAATATGATATTTTAAAAATAGCGCGGGTCAATAAGTGCACTAGCAACAAATGACCACCCACTTTTAGGCCACACGGTAGTAATTGGGGAGGGGGGAGCTGCCTGAAAGTTGTTTTGGTAGATTGTTATTTACTTTCCACCTTAACAACCACATGACGATTTCTATAGGTTTTTTGTATGCTGAAAACGAATATCCCATTAAATTTTGTCACAAACAAGTCGTTTTCCAAATATTATACAATGTAAAGAATTGTCCACCATTGATAACATAAGGAATTACACTGTTTAATAATCAGAAAGCTACTTAGCGGTAGAAATATGCATATGCTTGCATATACAGAAGTGGTCACCACTGATAACATAAGGAATGACACGTATCTGTATACAAATTTTTCTCTTTTTTCTGTTCTTTAATCTCCTCAGGCTTTATTAGAAGATGAAATTAGAAAAAAACTTTTAGCTCAACTCACTAGGTTGTCATAAAGTGGGTGCTCATTTTATGTTAAATTAATAATGAAAAGTGATACCGCACTTTTTTAAAAAAAGGACATTTTTTCAAATCATGAAAACTATGTCTTTACATTACTATTAAAGCAAATATTCGCTTTCAGTACCCTCGAAAAATTATAATAGAATTTTAAATGATTCTCACTAGTTTCAAGTAAAAACAAAATGCTCGGCGCATATGCTCATGTGTACTTGTTACTAATCTACCAGATTATCAAAGAATTTCAATATTTACAGTTTTTAAGTTGTGCTCTGTTTCTAATACAAAGTTCTAGTAAATCGATCCCCCATTTTGGAAACATCGACTTTTTCAGCCAATTTTGCGAATTTAGCCTTTTTGATATGTAGTCGTTTTCTCGTTTCTTTAATTAAATGTTTTTATTCTCGTCTAGTGGTTTCAATATGAGGGATCGATGTATTAGTAACTGTTTACACACGTAAGTGTACCAAAGAGTTTTCCTGTTAATTTATTTGGAAACGCAGTTATCAACTTTTCTGTTCGTTTGTTTAAAGAATGCTAATAATTAAAGAAACTTATTATGTTGTATTTTTAAGTTCTGTCAAAAATACATTCAGCAAACCTTACAAATAACTTTGACTAAATTAAAAAATAATCATGATTTTTAATCAAATTACAATATTACGGTTCTGAATTTTTTAGATGAGGAATGATTCTTTGTATTATTTACATTATTACGACTACAGTTCTCATCTTGAGTGTTATTTATTGTGCAAACATTGTAAAAAAAAACACTTAAGGTGAGAACAATAGTCCAAATAATCCAAATGATACGAACAAATAACAATATGTTTTTTTTTTACATATAAAAGCCAAGTACGTCCAAGGATGGAATACTGTTGCCATATCTGGGCAGGAGCTGCTAAAAACAGCCTATCCTGCCTTGGCAGAGTACAAAATAGATTGTGTGGCTTAGTGGGGGATGCCCTTTTCTCTACCCTGCAATCTCTCTCCCATAGAAGAGACGTTGCGAGCCTATACTTGTTTTGTCATTATTTCCATGGCAGGTGCTCGTCTGAACACCAATCTCTGGTCCCCCTCACCAATCTTTCACGAAAAACACCCGTCTAGCTTAATCCACTGTGAAAAATTTCCCCCACTCTGTATCTGTGCCTAAATCAAAACGCGGATTCCATGAACAAAGCTTCTTTATTAGAACTGCACGCCTGTGGAACTCTGTTCCATCTGCCTGCTTCCCACCGGACTATAATTTGGATGTCTTCAAGTCCAATCTTAACAAATTCCTAATGAACCGCCCCTTTAAGTAAACACTTCATCAAATCTCCACACTAACGTAATGTACTTGCAATAACCCTTATTCTTGAGTGGCTTCCGGGCCTTGATAAGTGGTGATCATTGTGTAAAAAAATGTGTTTTTTTACATGTCGAAAACTTGTTTTGTTTTTTCCTCTCAATAATAGAGATTCCATAATTATTTAATTGATTGTGATATGACCCTTTAATTTTAATTCTGTTTTGAAAAGTTAACATGATATAAAATTAAATTATTTTGTATTTTGGGGACATTAACTGTGATAGATGTAAAAGAAGTTATTATAAATGGGAATTCATAAGTAGATGTTCTGACTTACTTGGCTAGCATGTTTGTATGCTTCAAAGGATTGGTCATGTAACAGAAAAGAAAGGAAAGAAAGAAAGCCTAAAATGGTTGATACTCACTTATGCAATGCAGACTGTTTCTATTTTTTAAAAATGTACTAAAAAGGGCATCATTTCTCAGATTAGCATGAGAAGAAACTGATCATTTTCTGACATGTGTAAAATCATCACCATGGTATCTGATTTCCTTCCAACAAAACAAAATTCCCCTCAAATCATGAGAAACTCAAAAATTCTTTGTCTTTCCTCCATCTGTTCACAACCAACTTTATGCCTGCATAGGTTAAATAGCTTTCTTCAAAAGGAAAGAACAAGAGAAGGAGAGAAAATTAAGAATATGCAATCAAAAATCAAAATTGACAAATTCTGTTCGGTTCTAATTAAAATGCATGACTACTTTTACAAAACTTTAAAATTGAAACCCATTATATGTATTGGTGGTCAGTCCTAGCGTGATATGATCATTGTTAAAATGGGGCAATCTTCTATGCGATATTCTATTGATATTCTTAGCCAACTCAATAGCACTCAGATCAGCTCGTATGAATGAGTAAGGCTTGATTGTCGGCTTTTGCAGGTTTTGAGTGTCAGTATATTTGGAAACATACTTTGCTTCAGTTGACTTTAAGCAGTGTGCTAGGGGGAAACAGTAAACCCTTATCATTTTCATACATTGCTACCAAGTGAAACATATGTTGCACAGTACATTTTTCATCAGCCAGAAAAAAATTGTACATTTCGTTTTTATATAAAAATATAAAAACTTATTTTCTGTTTCTTTACTCCCTCATATGCTAAAGAAAGAGAGTGTGGATTGGAAGGTGGATGGATGAAGCCACACATGTATGATTGTGATTTTGAGCTGACTGTAATCTTCTCTTTTCTTCTGCTTTTTTCCTCTGTATGTCAAATAGTTGAGCTTTCATCACTGAAAATCTCAATTCTGACAACCTGACCCATTGATCATGAATAATATGTTTTGTTTTTCTTTTGTTAAATGTATTAATATTGGCAACACCTGATGCATGGTGGAAACCATCTGATGGTAACCACGCGGTAATTTAAAATTAACATTGGTAGATGACACTGGATTGCTACCATGTGTGTAATAATAAAATTTATAATCTTTCTTTTACTCATTCTTAATGCTTTGCATACTCTGTCGAAGTCGTTAGCTGCAATCAACTCCAAAAGTATCCTGAATGTAATGAACCCTGAAAAGGAATAGTCTTTTAAAAACAGAATATAGACCTTACCCAAACTAAACCATTTTCTCTCACTTGTTCCTATTTTCTCTCACTTGAATCTACTTAAGAACTTTCTGAACAAATCGTAATTCTGTCTTTGGCATATACAAGTGATGCAAATAGGGAATAACTCACATCCAAACTATTTGCAAGTTTAGTCATTATACTATATGTTATGACTCTCCTCTCAATCAATGGTATGTTAGATTCTCATCCAGCCTTTCCCATTAATGTCACTCCTCCATATTGGCATATCAGTTTGTTCCATGGATGAATCACTATCCGACTTAGAGCAGCCAATGCAGCCTTTCTTAATGGTATTTCACGTTCCTTGATTGGCGATCTTTAATATGAGACGCGACTGTATTTTCTCCAATCTGAAAATTTATGAACTTTGTTTTCGCATTTGAATTCTCTATCAGTTTTTCTTAGCTTTCATAATGTTGTTCCTTACCAATATAAAGATTAATGTATCTCTTGTAGAGCGATCTCTTGTTGCTCATCACACTAGTATACTTTACAAGGCATTAATCTATTATGTAATGGCAAGATCATATATCTATTGATCATGGTGAGAAGTTCGTCATTTCACTCACATTGAATCTGACAGCCGTTAACATTTGCTTTATGTATATATCCCATGAGAGTTTATTGTTCCCAACTTTTCACTAAAAAGTTCTACTTTGCCGTTAGTTTGGGGGTGATAAAATGATGTGTTCACATGATGTATGTTGAGGTCCTACAATGCCTTCTTCATCACTTTGTTAACATTTTTGGACCCATTGAGTGGTGCCCCGAATCTGAGGAAAATTTCATCCAACAGCAGATGAGCCACTGTTTCAGCCTCATTGTAAGAGATTGTAAAAGTCTCTGGCCAACCACTATACATATCGATGAACATCACTATGTACTCGTTACGTAAAACTGTAAGATAGGGGCCAGAAATATCCATTGCCAGTTTTGCGAAAGGAAAATGAAGCAGATTGTACCCCTGCATTCAAGGTTATTGCTTACTTATATTTCTAGTTTAGCATGGAATACATTTGCTTACGTATTCATTCACCTCCTTAAATAAACATTGTCAGAAATATGTTTACTTATATAATGTAAATTATATATATATATATATATTGTGACCATATGCTTGTCTGTAATTCTTCATCGTCTGCAAGAAGAAATACAGAATCTCGGTCATCACCATCAACGTTTTTATTCCATTTTAGACGATTTACCGTTCTTCATCTGCATCTTTAAATCTAAAAATGTCTCATCTGCCTCTTGTTCCCAAATTAAATCAAAACTCAAACATAACGTATGATGTTCGTGCGATACTGCTGAGTCTTTTACCTTCTTATATGATGCAAATTCTAGTGAATCAAAATGTATTGCACATACCGAGTAATTCCTACTATTGATTTCTACCAGGGAACGTCATTGTCTCTGCTCAAATCCATGATGCATTACAAAAGATCCACACAAATATGTTTGCTTGAATAATGTAAATTATATATATATATATATATATTATGACCATATGCTGTGGTACATATAACCTTCACAATTGTTTGTCATCGGGTTGCAATAAGTAATACATTATCTCGTTCATCACCATAAACGTTTTTGTTTCATTTTAGAAAATTTACCGTTCTTCATCTTCATCTTTAAATCTATAAATTTCCTTACTTGCCTCTTGTTCTCTAAATCAAAACCCAATAACGTATGATGTTTATGCGATACTAATGAGCCTTTAACCTTCTTATTTACTGAGGAATTCACACCATCTATTTCTACTAGGGAACGTCATTGTCTCTGCTCAAATCAACGGTGCATAACAAAAGATCTACACAAACATTTTTCTTCCTCTTCGAAGCCCACCTCCGTATTTTCCTATTCTGTATAGGCGAGTTTAATATTAATATTGAATATATATTCTAGAGGTATGTGATTTGTATAGATGGTGACCTTCATGCTATAAAAATATTCATTCAACTTGTTAAGGGCATAGTGTATCGTGTAATTATTAAATGTATCGTGTATGCTTCTTTTTCTATAGTCGAACATCTTGTCTGCATATCACTAAATTTATGGAATAAGAATAAATTGGTTTTTCAACCTCTATGCTCCCTCTGATCCGTGTACAGTCTGTAGTGTTTGTCAGGATTGGGATAAGCCAGTATAACAATATCTGCGAGCTACATTTTAAGCTGACTGTCTACCTTCTTAGGGATTTAATTCTTTTGTTCATCAATCATAATAATCATAGTAATGTTAAAAGCCACTTAGTCATTTGGTAACCCGTCCTCAAGGTGATTGGTTGGTATTATTCATTATAAGCAATAGAAACTTATAACTTACAACAATTTCTAAGCCATTACTATGAAAATATTCATTCAACTTGTTTCCTCTTTTATGTCTGTCGCCATATGTTGAGCGACTAGTTAAACTCATAGCCTCAACTAGAATCTGCCGTCTCGTATGACAGACCTCCATGGGCTTGTCTTCATACTCCTAGTTTGCGTCAAGCCAGATTTTCCATTTAACTTCTGCTATAGCTTTCTGATGAGCCGCTTGTAGATATTGTGGCTTGTGTCTCATCACAACCATCTTCACTCTCCTATCCCTTAAACCCTCTAAAAAAATCCCAGTACCTGTTTTCTGACTTGTCTGCTTCTCCAGTCTATCCCACTATAAGCGCCTTCTGCTAATCTATCTTTTGCATATAGTCCTGTATCCATTTTAACCTACCCTACTGCTTTTTTCAATTCTGAAGTCCCTGCACAAAATTTGAAAATAGCTGCTGCTTTATTATAGCAATAGTATGCTACTGATAAAAGAACATGAAAATGAAAGAACTCAAAATTATTTTTGTTAAGAAATACGAAAGAGAGAAAAAATTAGCTTCAAATATATCTGATTTTTATTATATTATGCACATCTCATATGTGCATATATATTTGTTGTTTTCGAGCAGAAACAGGAGGGTTAAAAATGGAATGTCAGATATTGCTTTAGTTTTTGTTTTCCTCAACTTCACAGGACCCTTTTTGTCATATGTTTACAGTTCGTTCAGGTTCCCTTAATATTTGTTCGAATAACTGGTGAAAACCTTCAGCAAATGAAATGTATGTTCTGCTGTCATTGACTATATATACGACCTGCTTTTTTAGCTCACCCTCGACAGCTGTGTCTGTCAAGTAGTTGACCTTTCACCACTGACAATATCAATTATGACAAACTAACGTCATCTTCCTGTGCATTTGTTACCAGCTGTCATGCATGCATTTGCATGTGTGCACCATCACGCTACGAGGGGCGTGCAATAAGTTATGCCCCTGACCAACTTTCCAGGGGAGTATAGCAACGAAACTTGGCACAGTTATTAGTCTTTCTCTACCTAGGAAACACAGAGTTATGCATTTCTCCCATTGTTTGATGCAGCTCTGGACACCGTTTTTGTAGAACACCCAAGGTGGGTTCTCCAACCACGACATGACTTCAGAAATCAAGACTGCATCATCTGGGAAACGGTTTCTTTTCAAAAACAACTTCATGGCTTGGAAGAGGTGAATGTCAGAGGGTGCAAGGTAAGGAGAGTAGGCAGGATAGGGGATATTTCATAACCACACGCCCGTGCTTCTGATCTGGCGACATGCGAGTTGTGGACCAGAGTGTTGTCCTGCAGGAGGAGGGTACATTTGATGATTTTGCCCCGCCTCTTGATTTTGATAGCTTCCCTTAATTTCCTCAAAAGTGAAGCAAAATAGACTCCTGTAATTGTGGTACCTTTGCCAGGAAATTTGTCATCACTACTCTGTCCTGGTCCCAGAAGACTATGAGCATGACCTTGCCAGCGGAGGGCTGCACACTTGTCTTCTTTGGAGGTGGCGAGTACAAGTGCTTCCATTGCATTGACTGGGTTTTGGACTCTGGATCATAGTGATGATCCCAGGTTTCATCCTGTGTAATCAGTCTTTTGAAAAACTTTGACTCATCTTCTTGGCACGTATCCAAATTCATCCTATAGCACTCGATGCGTTCTCGCTTCTGGAATGGTGTGAGCAACCTGGGAATCCATCTGGCAGACGCCTTATGCATATGCAAATGGTCATGAATGATAGTTTCCACAGACCCTGTACTAATCTTGACATCTTGGGCTATTTGGCGAATAGTAATGCGCCGATCTTCCAACTTGACGGACAGATGCCTTATCAATAGCAGAAGGGGACGACCAGGTCTGGGAGTTGTTTCCACAGACTTTCGACCATGTTTGAATTCAAAATGCCAGCGTTGTACAAAGTCATAAGATGGGGCATTATCATCATAAGTTTCTTTCATTTCATAAAAAGTCTCCTGTGGTGTGCGTCCTTTCAAATACAAAAGCCGGATCACTGCTCGACATTTAACAAGCTCCATTTTACACCTGACTCAGTTCAAACACTTGTAAAACAGAAACCACAATTAGTCCAGAGCTGTAATTTGCCACATAGCCCGTAGAGATATAAATCATTGCACATGCAAAATTTCAGCTAGATCAGACAACTGGACGTGGGTCAGGTGTATTACTTATTGTACACCCCTCGTATTACAAGGAATTAAATTCTTGTCTCTTTTACTTTCCAAGTCATATGATGCCACGTCATCATTAAAAGACTTTCATAACACTCTAAATATTTCTTAAGATCTTTAAATATGTAGCCAGACAATTCCTTCAATCTATATAATGTAAAAAAATGTAATAGTTTGTTTCCTACAACACCGAGCAAAAGCAATATTTACTAATAACAATACATATCACAATGAGGGGAAATTTTGAGAGAAACCACTAGAGAGGTATACACGAGAGTATTCAAGGGTGATTCGACTCTCCAGGCACACGTGCATGTACAGTCGCTTATGGAAAAATCATGACTAAGATATTCCATGTAGATGTGGAACATAATACAAATGTGAGCGATGTCATTCACTAACACTAAGGTTAGAAAAACAATGAAAAGCTGTAATATGTGGACAGATTGATCGAAAAAGGAAACCATTGACCCTTATAGGATGAAGTACATATAGATTGAGAAAAACAGTGAAAATTAATTAATGTCTTAAGAAAACAAATAAGCTTTAAACCAGCTTAAAATATCACCTTTTAGGCAACAAAGCATTTCTAATCATAACTTAGACAATGTAACATCGAGTCCATATGCGTCGATTTCCTCTTAGTGACTGTCAGGAGCTCACTTATCTTAACCTTTCTGGTATATCTAATCGATAAATTGGCCATAGAGTGAAATGTGATTCGATAACAGTACGAGTGACTGTGCAAAAGTACCAAAATTTGCAGTGTTTTTGATGTTACTATATGTGGTCGTCATGGGATTACTTCTTACAGGAAGACAATGCTATCTATATCCGTCAGAAACAGATTTGAAACATTTCCCCAAATCCAACAACACTGTAATCTTGTTCTCTTTCTACAGTTAAGAACTGATTGAAGGAATTAAATTCATGAGTCTCTGTTGCAATACGCAAGCCAATGATTACTGTAAAGAACAGAAAGTTCCATCTAGGCTCTGTCAGATGCATTGAAGATCATGACTTTTCATATTAATCAAAAGTGATTTTTAGCAATGGGCGTATTATTATTGCCTATAGTTCACTAGCATGATCGAATTACTTCGACCAAGTACATTAATATGTTGGCTGAAATTTAGATGATAATCCCATCTTTATGTAGGTTAATGCTCCCCTTTACGAAACTGACAGTGTCAAGAGGTTACTTGAAGGGCATGATATTCCATTTTTGAATTGGCCTGCACAATCTCCAGACATCAATCCTATCAAAAACGTATGACATTATATAAAGCTACAGCTACATAATGATAACATTTCAAATTGGTTAGAATTTTCGACAAAAATGAAAGAGAAATATTATACTCCTTTCACCGGAGTATTACTGAAGACTAATTCAAGGAATGGCAAAAGATTGCAGGCTGTCAAATTGCAGAAGGGGTATATTACTAAATATTTAATAGTTCATTTGGTTCCTATTGTATTTGTGTTACAGTAATATTCTAAATTAAATTACATTTTTCCATAGTGCAGTTTCTTTATGCCTTCTCAATTTGAAGTTAATTTTGTGAATTGACGTGAACACTAGGATACTTCAATTAAAAGTCAAATATGAACAGGTAAAATTATACAGTAATAAAAAATGACACAAATGAGATATAGATTTTTTAAAAACTTTTACATTCAATGTAGCTTAAATTTGCAGCTTTTGAAAAAATGATGAGTGCGAACTTTTTTATGTCATTATGACAAAATACACCTGAATAAGATCGGCAGTAACATTATGACAAAATGCACCTGAATAAGATCGGCAGTAACATTATGACAAAATACACCTGAATAAGATCGGCAGTATCGATTCTTCAGAGCATGCCCTGTTTAATAATGGTCATGCATTATTCGGCTCGCTAAAAAAAATTGTTAATTTATTTATCAAAGATTTTAAAATGGCTTTTTTCGTATAAATATTTAAAAAAAATTTTTGTTTTGCTTAATTAAATTAATTATTTTACTTAACATATTCACCAAATTTCACACTTCAAAACTCAAAAGCGGAATAATTAAACACAATCGAAGTTCTGATATTCAGACGTCAAAATAAGGTATGCAAACAATTTTTTTTTAATCTATAATTCTGTCCCTTACAACAACACAATATGTTGTGTTCATTTTCAGATGATTATTTTAAGCATATTTGTTCCCACTTCAAAACAAGGGGGGGTTTGTAAGCAAAAAAAAATATATATATCGTTTATGAAAAATAAGTACACTGTTATAAAGTTGATTCTTCTCTTAAAAATTGCTGAAAATTTCGTATTGATCGGATTATTACCTGATTTTTGGTAGATTTTTAAAAAGACAGTCCGTCAAAAAGTACTGACCTGCCCCCCCCAGTTTTGGCGGTGCCTAGCTTAAAGAATGCTGATAACTAAAGAAACTTATGTTGTATTTTTAACTTTTATAAAAAAATATATTCAATAAACCTTACAAATAACTTTGACTAAATTAAAAAAATAATCATGATTTTTAAACAAATTAAAATATTACGGTTCTGAATGTGTATCATGTATGTTTCTTTTTCTATAGTCGACCATCTTGTCTGCATATCACTAACTAAGTTTATGGGATAAGAATAAATTTGTTTTTCAACCTCTATGCTCCCTCTGATCTGTGTACAGTCTGTAGTCTTTCTCAGGATTTGGATAAGCCAGTATAACAATATCTGTGAGCTTCATTTTTAAGCTGACTGTCTACCCTCTCGAGGATTTCATTCTTTTGTTCATCAATCATAATAATCACAGTCATGTTAAAAGCGACTATACACTTAGCTATTTTGTAACACATTCTCATGGTGATTGGTTGGTATTATTCATTATAAGCAATAGAAACTTACAACTTACAACAATTTCTAAACCCATAAAAATCATGGATGTCTGCAGATGCTGGTGTTTTAAAATAATTTTCCGTGCTGACCTAACTAGTGATTAAATATGGATATCATCTTCCAGAGCTATATACTCGTCAAGTATTCTTATCATTCCTAAACCGAAGTACATCCTCACCTCATTTTTCTTAAGCCACTAATGGTTTAGTATCACATATTTATTACTGACACTTCTGTTCATCTATAATTTTTTCCCTCAATTCTAATCAATTCTATGTGCATTTATACGCCATTGTTCAGTAACACATAATTATCTACCTTGATTTTTCCTTTCGTGTTAAATTCTAGTCCTTTTCTCTCTACTTTGTTTCCTCTTTTATGTCTGTCGACATATGTTGAGCGATTAGTTAAACTCATAGCCTCAACTAGAATCTACCGTCTCGTATGACAAACCTCCATGGACTTGTCTTCATACTCCTAGTTTGCGTCAAGCCAGATTTTCCATTTAACTTCTGCTATAGCTTTCTGATAATCCACTTGAATATCTTGTGACTTGTGTCTCATCACAACCATCTTCACTCTCCTATCCCTTAAACCCTCTAAAAATTCCAGTACCTGTTTTCTGCCTTGTCTGCTTCTCCAGTCTATCCAACTTTAAGCGCCTTCTGCTAATCTATCTTTTGCATATAGCCCTGTATCTGTTTTAACCTACCCTACTGTTGTTTTCAATTCTGAAGTCAGTCCCTGCGCAAAATTTGAAAATAGCTGCTGCTTTATTATAGCAATAGTATGCTACTGACGAAAGAACAAGAAAATAAAACAACTAAAGATTATTTTTGTTAAAAGAGAGAAAAAACTTAGCTTAGAAAATTTGGAGCATATATATCTGATTTTTATTATATTATGCACATCAGATATATGCATATATATTTTGCTTTCGAGCAGAAATAGGAGGGTTAAAAAATGGAATGTCAGATATTGCTTTAGTTTTTGTTTTCCTCAACTTCACAGGACCCTTCTTTGTCATATGTTTACAGTTCGTTCAGGTTCCCTTAATATTTGTTCGAATAACTGGTGAAAACCTTCAGCAAATGAAATGTATGTTCTGCTGTCATTGACTATATATACGACCTGCTTTTTGAGCTCACCCTCGAGAGCTGTGTCTGCCAAGTAGTTGACCTTACACCACTGACAATATCAATTATGACAAACTAACCTCATCGTCCTGTGCATTTGCTACCAGCTGTCATGCATGCATTTGAAGTCTATGGGCATGACCTTGCCAGCAGAGGGCTGCACGCTTGCCTTCTTTGGAAGTGGTGAGTCCAAGTGCTTCCATTGCATTGACTGAGCTTTGGACTCTGGATCATAGTGATAAACCCAGGTTTCATCCTGTGAAATCAGTCTTTTGAAAAACTTTGGCACATCTCCAAATTCATCCTCGAGCATTCGACGCGTTCTTGCTTCTGAAATGGTGTGAGAAACCTGGGAATCCATCTGGCAGACACCTTATGCATATGCAAATGGTCATGAATGATAGTTTCCACAGATCCTGTACTAATCTTGACATCTTGGGCTATTTGGCGAATAGTAATGTGCCGATCTTCCAAAATGGCAGCCTCAACTTGACGGACAGATGCCTCATCAATAGCAGAAGGGGGCGATCAGGTCTGGGAGCTGTTTCCACAGACTTCCGAACATGTTTTAATTCACAATGCCAGCGTTTTATAAGGTCATAAGATGGGGCATTATCACCATAAGTTTCTTTCATTTCATCAAAAGTCTCCTGTGGTGTGAGTCCTTTCAAATACAAAAACCGGATCACTGCTCGACATTTAACAAGCTCCATTTCACACCTGACTCAGTTCAAACACCTGTAAAACGGAAACCACAATTAGTCCAGAGCTGTAATTTGCCACATAAGGCGTAGAGATATAAATCATTGCACATGCAAAATTTCAGCTAGATCAGACAACGGGACGTGGGTCAGGGGTATTACTTATTGTACACCCCTCGTATTACAAGGAATTAAATTCTTGTCTCTTTTACTTTCCAAGTCATATGATGCCACGTGGGGTTAACATCATAAAAAGACTTTCATAACAGCCCAAATATTTCTTAATATCTTTAACTATGTAGCCAGTCAATTCTTACAATCTATATAATCTAAACAATGTAATAGTTTGTTTCCTACAACATCAAGCAAAAGCAATATGTACTAATAACAATACATATCAAAATAAGGGGAAAATTTGAGAGAAACCACTAGATAGGTAGGCACGAGAGTATTGAAGGGTGATTCGACTCTCCAGGAACATGTGCATGTACAGTCGCTTATGGAAAAATCATGACTAAGATATTCCATGTAGATGTGGAACATAATACAAATGTGAGCCATGTCATTCACTAACACTAAGGTTAGAAAAACAATGAAAAGCTGTAATATGTGGAAAGATTGATGGAAAAAGGAAACCATTGACCCTTATAGGATGAAGTAAATATAGATTGAGAAAAGCAGTGAAAAGTAATTAATGTCTTAAGAAAACAAATAAGCTTTAAACCAGCTTAAAATACACCTTTTAGGCAACAAAGCATCTTTAATCATAACTGTTGTCATTCCATGTTAGACAATGTAACATCGAGTCCATATGCCTCGATTTCCTCTTAGTGACTGTCAGGAGCTCACTTATCTTCACCTTTCTGGTATATTTAATCGAAAAATTGGCCATGGATTGAAATGTGATTCGATAACAGTACGAGTGACTGTGCAAAAGTGTAATCTTTTTCTCTTTCTACAGTTCAGGACTGATCGAAGGAATTAAATTCATGAGTCTCTGTTGCAATATGCAAGCCAATGATTACTGCAAAGAACAGAAAGTTCCATCTAGGCTCCGTCAGATGCATTGAAGATCATGACTCTTCATATTAATCAAAAGTGATTTTTAGCGATGGGGCGTATTATTATTGCCTATAGTTCACTAGCATGGTCGAATTACTTCGACCAAGTACATTAATATGTTGACTTGGCATTTTCCACCCTTCTTTGGCTGAAATTTAGGTGATAATCCCATCTTTATGTAGGTTAATGCTCCCCTTTACGCAACTGACAGTGTCAAGAGGTTACTTGAAGGGCATGATATTCCATTTTTTAATTGGCCTGCACAATCTCCAGACATCGATCCTATCAAAAACGTATGACATTATATCAAGCTACAGTTACATAATGATAAAATTTCACATCGGTTAGAATTTTCGACAAACATGAAAGAGAAATATAATACCCTTTCACCGGAATATTACTGAAGACTAATTCAAGGAATGGCAAAAGATTGCAGGATGTCAAATTTCAGAAGGGGTATATTATTAAATATTTACTAGTTCATTGGGTTCCTATTGTATTTGTGTTACAGTAATATTCTAAATTATATTAAATTACATTTTTCCATAGTGCAGTTTCTTTATGCCTTCTCAATTTGAAGTTAATTTTGTAAATTGACGTGAACACTAGGATACTTAAATTAAAAGTCAAATGCGAACAGGTAAAATTAAAAAATGACACAAATGAGATATAGATTTTTTAAAAACTTTTACATTCAATGTAGCTTAAATTTGCAGCTTTTGAAAAAATGATAAGTGCGAACTTTTTTATGTCATTATGACAAAATACACCTGAATAAGATCGGCAGTAACATAGAAAAATTTGAATAATATGAGTAATCAATCCTCATCTCGAAAATGAAGAAACGTAAAGATTTTTTAATTAAATGTTAAATATGAGAAACATTAATTTTGTTGACTGACCAGTATTGCATAAAACTATACTAATTTTTTTTTTTGAATTTGATTAATAATAGATGTTTTGGATATTTTTAATAAAAATCAACAAATATTTTTAATTAAATGTTAAATATGAGAAACATTAATTTTGTTGACTGACCAGTATTGCATAAAACTATACTAATTTTCTTTTTTGAATTTGATTAATAATAGATGTTTTGGATATTTTTAATACACATAAACAAAAAAATTCAAGTTAACCACATGAAATATTATTCTTTTAATTTATTTTATATTTTCAGAATTTGCAGAAAAGAAAAGAAAGTAATTAATGGCTTCATTGGTGATTTTAAAAGGTTTAAAATAATTATAAATATATTCATATACATTTTCTAAAGTTAAAATATACAAGCATTGTTATCATCATACACTACATTACATATACGTTTTGTGGAATATATCTAACATGGTTGACAAACCACATTCCTGTGAAGTATGGGGTCCCTTTTTTGGACATGAGTCAACTTTGTTAAGTAATATGACAACACATATAGGAGAGAAACCACATTCTTGTGAAGTATGTGGTTCTTCATTTGTACAGAAGTCACATTTGTTGGATCACATTAAAACACATTTAGGAGAGAAACCACATTCTTGTGACTTATGTGGTTCTTCTTTTGCACAGAAGTCACATTTGTTGCGTCATATGAAAAGACACACGGGGGAGAAACCATATTCATGTGAAGTATGTAGTTCTTCTTTTGCAAGGAAGTCAAATTTGTTGGATCATATGACAACACATACGGGAGAGAAACCACATTCTTGTGAAGTATGTGGTTCTTCTTTTGCACAGAAGTCAAATTTGTTGACCTATATGAAAACACATACAGGAGAGAAACCACATTCTTGTGACGTATGTGGGTCTTTTTTTGCACAGAAATCACATTTGTTGTGTCATATGAAAAGACACACGGGAGAGAAACCATATTCTTGTGAAGTATGTGCTTCTTCTTTTGTACAGAAGTCACATTTGTTAGATCATATGAAAACACATACAGGAGAGAAACCATATTCTTGTGACGTATGTGGTTCTTCTTTTGCACGGAAGTCAACTTTGTTGCGTCATATGGCAACACATTTGGGACAAAAATATCTCCTCTAGAAAAACTAAAAACCTTAGTATCCAATGTAGTAGGAAATCTTGGAACATATACCACAAAGAACTGTTGGAAATAAGTCATACACTAACCACTATGACTACGAAATTCCTACAGCTACATACCTAGAAAATGTGGTTATTAAGCCATAAATAGTGATATGGGACAACAATGAGAATATGGAATTAACAGAGCAGAGAGTGAGAAAATAACAAAATACCAATGACTTATGTACGACATAAAAAGCAACTGGAGTCTTACGAATTTAGCAATAATACCTCATTATTATAGGATTAAGCAGGCTAATGAAAAACATTTAAAAAACTATCTGACAAATATACTCAGTGAACCAAGTGCAAAATTAATACAAACAATAGCACTTGAAGGGACGGTTAGACTCTTAAAAAGCTGTTTCGGTTGGAGCAACTAAATTAATGGGAGAATGTTTGGCATTCAGTAGAATGCTCCATCCTCAGCCAAAAACAAAGTAATAAGAAAATTAAAACAGAAAAAAACACATTCTTGTTAAGTATATTGTTCTTCTTTTGAAGGGAGATAAAATTTATAGCATGGATGCTAAAAAGATAAGAAAATTATAATTTTTTTCACAGATGTAAGATTTGATGCATTATATGAAAACACATACAAGAAACAGTATCTGATAATCTTCCAATATCCATACCTCAACATTGTATTGCAGCCTTATGAAACGAGCCAGAAGAACAACCTTTTTTACGCAAGTGGCCAACCATTTTAATCAAGACTGTTTTACAAATATGATAGTAGAAAACAAGTCTGCTACGGAAATCATCCAAAGGAGTTGTTAAAAATACTCAAGAACTTCCATTACAGAAAATTGGGAAAATGATCAAAACAATATTGTGACAAGTATTTTCTGGATTCATTCACGCAGGATTGTTTAAGTTTTAAGGACTATATCAGTTGGAAATACACAGAAATAGTAAGGCTGAACCATTTGATATCGAGCTGTCAGGTTCTTAAAGAGGATTGCTATTATACAATGGAATAAAATGGAATGTGTAAATATATTCACATGAGGATCTATAACATGTTGAATATTGAATGCTGCAGCAAGTCATGGGAACAACAGTTAGACATGTTATACACCATCCGCTATGACTATAATTCCTAAAGCTACATGCCTTGAAACGGAGCTGTTACACAGAAATAGTGAGGATGAGCCATTTGACATCGAGCTGTTAGGTTCTTCAAGAGGATGACTACTATACAATGGAATACAACAGCAGTTGGGCATGTTATACACAATTCGCTATGACTGTCTACGATTCCTAAAGCTACGGGCCTTGAAATGGAGTTGTTAAACCTGACATAATTATAAGAGACAATAAGTAGAAAGTCACAACCTTAGAAGTTAATGTCTTCAATAATACTGGGTTAAAAAGAGTCAGAGTAAAAAATAACAAAATACCAGATTTATGTACGACGTGAAACAAAGTGGAATTTTTGGAAAATCTCTATTTCAGTAATTATAAGAGCAACTGAAATTAGATAAAAGAAATCTAAAAACTATCTGGCAAATATACCTGATGAACGAAGTGCAAGATAGATTCAAACAATTGCTCCAAAACAGAGTTAGAATCTTAAAATGATTGTTTACTGGAAATGTATGAAATAAAGGGTGAATGCCTGGCATCCGGTAGGGTGCGATATCACCAGCTTAAAAAAACATTGAATTAAAATTAGCCAAACGACATTCCTTTGACGTATGCGGTTCTTTGCATAGAACGAACATTTGTTGTGTCATATGCAAAAACATACGGAAGACAAAAGAACTTTAAAAGAACATTCAGTATCTATGCATTTCATATAGAGTTAAATGTGAGCCCCATGTAGGGAGCCCATTGATTTCTTAATACTTCGACTGATGAAAATTGAAACAAAAAATGTATGAAATATACTTACTGGTTTAATGAAAAATGCTAAGGAATATTTACACAATTTCGCAATGAAGCGATAACAGGGATAATAACTGTCTGTAAATATCTATATCTATCTATCTATCTATCTATCTATCTATATATATATATATATATATATATATATATATATATATATATATATATATATATTCTAATTAAATTGTGTGTACGTTCCAGGAGGATCTCTTCAGACTAACTAAAGTGTATTGGTAAACTAATTATTTATCAGTTAAATTCGACACTTTGTCGTCAAAACTTCCAATTCCAAAACTCGACACTTGTTTCAAAACTTCCAACACTCTTTCAAGTGGAGTTGTACACGACTACGTTTATAGCATGCTTTCTTCTTACAAGTCCATCCACAGTGAGAACTAAAATAAAATTTTTAAAAAGTTAAAAACCATATTCTTGTTATGTGTGTAGGTATTCTTGTGTTAAAAAAACTGTTATTCTCTCATGCAAAAACATGAGAAAAAAATATGATACTTTGATTTTGTTAATAATTTAAAAAAAAAACAAAGTTTAATTTTATTTGAAAAAAAAAGTTTTTATTCTCATGTAAATCTTTAAAATCACCTAAAAGAAGTGAGGTCATGTCTTAACAGTTTTTACTTTTATTTTTTTAATTTAATATATTTCAATAAAACGACTATTTTATATCGAGTTTTCATGTTTAAATATCTACTTCATGTTTTAGCCTTTTGTCATTGTTATTTTCATACAAATCTTTATTGTGCAATATTTTTTAAATATTGTTCAATAAGTAATGGCCCACTTCCGTTTATATGATCTAGTGGAAATGTTGCACATGCAATGATTTATATCTCTGTGGATCATGTAGCAAAGTACAACTCTTAACTAGTTCCTGATTTACCAGTGTTTGAAATTAGTTAAGTGTAAAATGGAGCATGCCAAGTTTCATGCAGTGATCAGTTTTCTTTTTTGCAATCAGGGACACCACAAGACACACTATAGAAAACTTGATGAAATTAAAAGAAATGATGTCACATCATATTCTTGTAAAACGTTGACATTGTGAATTCAAGTGTCATGAAATCTGTAACAGCAGTACCTAGGTCTTATTTCCCCCCATCTGTCATTAATGAGATAACTGTTAGCCATTGTGAACCGTACATAATCTTTTCATAAACGTATCTTTTTTTTCTCTCTTGCATTTTTGCCCTCAAGTGGTCATGGTCTTTGTTTTATAGTCGATTGAAATATTGTCTCTGACTTGCTGTTATATTCTTGTGGTTCTTGACCTCTGGCCCTCACGGTAGTCAAGAACAACAAATATTTGCTGGTTTCAAAGTTTTTATTCAAAAAGAAATTTTTCATGGAAGCAGAGACTAATATATAATTAACTAATTACTTTTTAATCAGTTTTTGTTTGTTAGTCTTAAGGATGGGAATTAAGAGACGCAGACAGCCAGATATCTTGCCTGTCTTGCATCCCAATTCAGATTTCAGCCTGAAAACTTTTATCCCCTCAGTTCATTTTGCCGACACTTACATTTCTCATGCATTTATCTAGGGAACAAAACTTTCAATTATGCAACCTGCAACGCGGCATATTTCTGTTTGTTGACATGTTATCTTGAGATGGACGAGTCTAACCCTCGCCAAAATCCATACAAATTAACAAAATTGTCACTGGCGTTAGAATTAAGGGTGGTATTTTTCTGTTTAAAGCACTTGTCGAAGTATAGAAATATTTAAACACGTTCTTGTGAGAACTAACTTCCTTTTGGAAAAGAAAGGAATTAATCACCACTACAAACTATACGTAGGTATTATGCTAAGTTTATTCTGCAATTCTCAAATATAGCACGCTCATCCATACACCAAATAAAATTTAATCACCATAAGAAACTCCTTGCTAATAATTTTGTAGTGAAATATGATTCATGTTTATAGCTAATATATAGTTAAAAACTTTTAGGTTTCAATAACAATAGAACACAGACTACACTGAAATACTACCACAAAATGATTTGTTTATATGCATTTTTTAAAAATTTAAGCTCCTAACAATGTCAAATTAATCCAGCTGTAAAAAGACTTCTTACTACCATCACCATACTTCACGCAATAAGTAATATAACATTTGTGATCCGAAATAAGTTGATAATGCCTGGGATAATGGATTAATAAAACGAAACTTATACTTGAATTTGACCTTCCCAGGCATGTTTTTCAGGATATGGTTGAATTCTGCTTTCGCTGCCTTAAGGTTATCAGCAGGGAAGCGGTGAGGGCGTCAGAACACAAGTGCACATGTGGTTTTGATGCGGTGTGCGTGGGTTTGCTTACCACAAAACTTTTGTTAACTCTCGGTAGGAGTATAATAAGGTCTGGTACGGGTTATTGGACGTTATTGCAATGAAGAAGACAGATCTGATAGAGAGGGTGTTAGTTTTCACATCAGTTACAGAAAGTTCCGTATTCGCATCTATCAGCCGACGTCTGCACATATCCAGTATCAGGTTGAATGGTGTAGAAAGTCAGCGCCTAGTATGGGGTGGGGTAAATCCGCTATGGTTAAGACCCACGTAAAGTCTCTTCGTAATTCCAAGTCCAGAGAACGAGAATATTGACCTACATGGGAAGGGAGGAGAGATTTCCTACTTGCAGCGTGATTGGTGGCTTCTCGCAGAGTTTCAGTGACCATATACTGCAAGCAGCTCCAGTATCAACCAAACAACATATATGGCATAGAGAGTCTTTAATAAAGTAGGCACAGTTGTGTGAGTTTTGTGGAAAGTGTACCGTGCTCGTCCTTCCATTATTTAGTGTCCTTGGTTAGAAAACGAACAGGGCCTTTTATATTTTTGATTCCGCACCTAAGTGACTATGGTAAGACCACAGTTTCGGTTTGTTTGAGTCGCAACGGTAGGGGCTTGAAGATAATATGAAAAAAGGAATTTTGAAAAAAATGATAAAAAAATTAACATTTAAAAGTAGGACATCACTTTCCTTTATCAACTAAACGTAAAATGAACACTCACTTCTTGACCAGACAGCGATCAATTAGACATGAAATCGTTAATACTTTTTAAAATTCGGTGTCAGGGAAAGGGTAGGAAGGAACAGAGGATCATAAGTTTGGTATCAGGGAAGGGGTAGGAAGGAACAAAAAATCATAAGTACAAACATTTTAAAAACATGTAGAAACACTTTCCAAAATTTTAAATAAGATTTGCCTTGAAAAACTGTTAATAAAAAATAGGGTGGACATTATTTGTAGTGGAAAGAGTCTATTAGAGCAGATGCCCCACATGAGGTTCTTCCAACTATGGGCCAATTAGAGTATCTGTCAACAATGACTAAGTAGTTGATACCTTTGTAGTGGAAAAAGTCAGCACATACACACTGAAAGGTATATGCTGGAGAGGCAGGTGGTGTCGGTGGTGAGCTCGGTTGGAAGGGCACCATTTTCTTGTAGTGATTGCAGTTGTTTCGGATGGACATGACAGCCGAGGTGACCGAGGCCAGGAGATGGAGGTTTCAGCTCTCAACATCACAGAATAGCGTCCTGTCTCAGAGATTAACAATATGCTGCTTGTATACGACAACACTGTCAACTGTGTAAAAGTCCTCACAAAACTGGTGGTCAACACAAAAACAAGGACAAAGGTAATGCACTGCGCGATTCTGGCATTCTAGATTCGATAATCTCAACAAGCGTCATCCCGTTTTCATCTCTGTTGATCGCAACCCGAACTCTGTCCCAAGTGATCGCTAGTATCGGGTTGATGGATGATAGAGCACAGTTCTGAAGAGACTCTTGCACATTAGTGTCGTATGGAGATGATGGTGCAGCTGAGATCAGAGAATGATGGCAGATGAGGAATGTGTTCCTCATGACTGGAAACAGATGTGATGTCGTCAACCAACCGCATCTTTTGTGGTTGAGCAGCACCGGTTGGATGTCATCAAGGCAAAGACATCTTCACGGATAGTTTCTATATAGTTCTCCTCATTACAATTCGAACACTTGATGATAAATTTGCACACTCCAGCTTGGCTCCGAAGATGAGCACCAAAAGAACTGTTTTTTTGGTCATGATGCTGGTGCATGTTGTGTAGAGTAACACGTGACACAATGGTGTCCTTCTCTCTGATTGTGAGGATTCATACTGTTTCTGGTTTGTCAGTTAATGAGCCGTCTGCAGTGTTAGTCAGGACCTTGTGTAAGGATTCATCGCAGCATTCTAGCATTTGAACGATGTGGTCATTTCCGGTAATTTTGGTTGCAGTGACAAAGTCTCTTAATCTACACTAGCAGCAATTGCAACAGTGGAGGCAGTTCCTGCAATGATCGTGTGTGTCATTAGGTGCTCTGCAACCATAATAACATCTAAGTCGGCCATTTTATATTCACAGTCTTGATAGAGCATTGTACCATAGTCATTGTGTGATTGGTATACTCGTGGATGCAAAGGTGGTTGTAGGATGGTTCTGTGCTTAAAATTAGGCCAATTAAATCTTCATCAAAGATAAATAAAACTATTTTTATATTATTTAGGGATGACATCATAAATGATGAAGATCTGAAATACACAGATTGGTAGAACTAAATAAACAGATTAGTTACAGTCACATAACATTACAAGTATAGCTACGGTACATATTTCCCTTATATTAATGAAGAGACTCTTACACATTGTACGGAGATGATGGTGCAGCTGAGAACAGAGAATGGTGGCAGATGAGGAATGCGTTTCTCATGACTGGAGACTGATGTTAAGTCGTCAACTTACGGCATCTTTTGAGGTTGAGCAGCACCGGTTGGATGTTCTCAAGGCAAAGACATCTTCACGGATAGTTTCAATATTACAGTTGATGATAAATTTGCACACTCCAGCTTGGCTCCGAAGATGAGCACCAAAAGAACTGTTTTTTTGGTCATGATGCTGGTGCATGTTGTGTAGAGTAACACGTGACACTATGGTGTCCTCTCTGATTGTGAGGATTCATACTGTTTGTCAGTTAATGAGCCGCCTGCAGTGTTAGTCAGAACCTTGTGTAGAGATTCATCGCAGCATTCTAGCAGTTGAACGATGAGGTAATTTCCAATAATTTTGGTTGCAGCGACAAAGTCTCTCAATCCACACTTGGAGGCAGCTGCTGCAATGATCGTGTGTGACATCAGGTGTTCTGCAATCATAACAGCATCCAAGTCGGCCATTTTATATTCAGTCCTCGATAGAGCATTGTACTATAATCATTGTGTGATTGGTATACTGGTTGATGCAAAGGTGGTTGTAGGGTGCTTCTGTGGTTAGGATCACGCTAAGCCAATCTTCATCATAAATGAACTATTTTGATATTATTTCAGGATGACATCACAAATGATGCAGATTTAAAATACACATTAGTAGAACTAAATAAACGGAATAGTTACAGTTACATAAGTATAGCTACGGTACATATTTCCCTTGTATTCATGAAACATCAACACACACACGCACACACACACGCGCACACACGCACGCACACACACACACACACATATATATATATATATACAGAGAGAGAGAGAGAGAGAGAGAGAGAGAGAGAGAGAGAGAGATTTTTTTAAAAAATCTAATAATTGGTGTACGTTTTCATAATTCCTTATTTCTCTTCATTATTATGAGTATTCGCTTAGTAAATGTACTTATCTCTTTTGAAATTTTGAGTATGTCCTTTGTTGCATAAATGTAAAAATGTACACTCTAGACGATCAACTAAATCATATGGCGTATATGCATACATGCATTTACACATACACGAATATACAGATAAAATATAAAACCCAACTATTCAACATGTATGTCGTTATAGAACATATTCATACACCTTCCTATATAACACGTCTACAGTTTAATAAGGACATTAAAAAATGAAAATATCGAAAAAAGGTTATATTGTATACATCCGTTATAGAACGAAGTTCTCCAAAAATAAATTTCTCTTAATTTCATCAAGTAGTTTTTTAACAATTTGTTATGATACCGAGCAAAAGGTCCGATTTTTAAGAAGAAAAGCTAGTATTAAAGATGGGGAGGGAGTGTCGGCGCTTTTAATTGAGTTATTCCTGTACCTCTATAAGGCAACCATTCGCCCATGTATGGAGTATTGCTGTCATATTTGGGCTGGTGCATCGGCTACTAGTCTCTCGCTCCTTGACAAGGTTCAAAAGAGAGTCGCAAATCTGATAGGCCCTAAACTGGCATCTAAGCTTCAGCCTCTGTCGCATCGACGAAACGTTGCATCCCTCTGCCTGTTCTACAAGTATTTTAATGGTGAATGCTCTGATGAACTGCAAGCACTTGTGCCCCCACGACGTGAACACCCTCGACGGACCGAACAAGCTGCAAAATCCCACCCCCACACTGTAGAGATCCCTAGATGTAAAAGATCTTTCTACTCTAGTAGTTTCTTCCCCAGAACCGCTAGACTTTGGAATTCCATTCCAGGTCGCTGCTTCCCCCACTGTACTGACATGCAGAAGTTCAAGTGCAACGTGAACCAACATCTTGCTCCCCAAATCCCTACATAGTACCCCAATAGTTGTTTCCCCTGATAGTGGCCCCCTACACCAAAGTGGCAATGTGGCTTGTTTGGGGTGAAAATGTAATAATAAAAAAAATTATATCCTCCTGCGGTGGTATGTTAAAAAAATTTCAAAGATAGCTGACTTCAATGCGCTCTCATAAAAATGTGGTTTTCGCTGTAAAAAAAACTACTCGATTAAATTAAGTGAATTTTTTTTTGTTGAAATCTTCAGTCCAAAACGGATACGTACAATATAACATTTTTCGATATTTTCATTTTTTAATGTCTTGATTAAACTGTACAATTACCTATTTTCTTGTATGAATGACGGTGTAAACATCAGCGTAATATTTTTTTATAATCTTGAAAACTAAAAAAAATATATAAATTTAAACCCAGGATCATTAAGAAAAATAACTAAAAATGGTATTATTTTTAATAATGATTAATTTTGTTTTGATTATTAATTAAGACAAATACGGATGCGGTGTTTGATTGTACTTAACTCGCGCTTGGTGTGGAGGAGGAGGGAGCTAATTGTTTTTGTACAATTATTTTAATATTTTTTAAAATATAATTTAGAGAGAGAGGGGGGATAAAACCTATATCTCCCTTCGAAAAGCAACCAACAAAACATGAAATTAAAAAGATTCTTGATAAACGATAGCGGAGTTTTCAATAAAATTGATTAATAAATTTATTTAGTGATTACTTTTTCTCTTAATGATTGATTTTAGAATTCTGAAGTAAAAATTAAAAAAATTAAAAATGAGTTAACGAGAGATTGTTAGAACAACATGGCATCTCTCGCGCCAAAAAAATATTTCGTTTTTAATTTATTAGTTAATTACATTTTTTTGTTCTTATTTTAACGATGTTTTTGGAGTAATAAAAACAATAATAAAAACAATAAGAAAACAAAACCAAAAAATTAAAAACAGGGAGCGATTCGATTCTTCGTTACATTTTGTTTGGATTTTTTAATTCTGATAGTTTTTTTTTTTTTGTTATGTTTTTGTTTTCTCTCATACCAAATGCACTCATGCATTATTTAAAATTATAATTTTATCAATTATCAACATTTATTGTCGTCCTGTCAAATTTTGCAAAAATTAACTAATAAATTAAAAACGAAATATTTTTTTGGCGCGAAAGATGCCATGTTCTAACAATCTCTCGTTAACTCATTATTTTCTTTTTAAAACCAAATCTCCCTCAGTAATTTCTTTAATTTTCTATTTTTTAGCGATTACAAGACCCCCTAAGATGTGATATACCGGACATTATTTCTCGTTCTCCCGTAACACTCGACATGTTTTTTGTTTGTTTTCTGTTTTTTTTTCTTTACCAAATAAACGATTCCAAATAAATTAAATAAACAACATAGTCGGCGAGGTAGAAAAATCGATTTTATCCTTTTATAAACAACAGTATATAAGTAAATTCTTTTTATATTAATATAAAAAAATATGCGGTCTCGTTTATGAACATAATAAACGCTTTTATTAAAAAAAAACATTAAATAAGTAAAAATATTTTTTAAAAAATATTATGGGGGGCTATAGTTTATTTTAAAAAGCAATATCTCCTTCAAGAACGATCATAAAATGTGTTTTCAATCGATATTTATTCAATAAGGGACGAGTTTTCCTACCTAGCGAAAGGGGACGAGTTTTCCCGAGACGAGTTTTCCGGAGACGAGTTTTCCGGAGACGAGTTTTCCGGAGACGAGTTTTCCCCGAGACGAGTTTTCCCCGAGACGAGTTTTCCTAAATTCGTATTCAATATCTTAAGACTTTACAAATAATATTTGAAATAGTCCCAAAAAACTAGTATCTTTCATGGGATTCTTACAAGGAATTTATTTAACTTCTAAATTTAATTGAATTTGTTATTTTCATTTGTCAGTTTCTGTCGATGCCATAAAACAATTTTCAAAATAACGCTTTTTTTTTGTATCTTTTTTTTCCGTATAGATATTAACTTTAGGCACGTACAATACCTTGTTCTTGGCCCTCGGGACAAGATCAAAGTGTAGTATCTGTTCTTCTGATTGCTGCACTTCTATTTCTTGTTCTCTTTCGGTGGAGGAGAAATCCTTCACGACTGAGACAATTTTGATTTTTGTACCTTTTCTCCACGTTAAAAAACGACCCTGGTGTCTAACTCTGTCCCGTGGGGAGGCATAGTAAATAGCGTAAATAGGTACAATAAAGTTCGTTTCCATTATCTTCATTTTTAATGTGTTTGGTAAACTTTACAAGCACCAGATTAACTTTAGGCTTTTATTTTTCAAACACAATAAAAAAATAACCAGGAATCTAAAATTAATAAATAAATAAAAATACGAAAAGCCAGCTTTAAAAACTATCAGTTTCCGGCACAAAATTGCACGTGCAACGAATTAGAAAATTAATAAAAATGAAACTTGTAATCTGTTCTCTCTCATGTAAATATTAAAACGTTAAATAAAATAACATTAATTTTATCCGTGATATTCACCAAATAGATTGGCTCTATTTCGAAATGATTTCTTTTTATTTTTCCTCTTCAATTTCGTTTTCTGCGAACTTGCTCTTCCGTTCGTCATCTTGAATGTTAACTTTAGCTTGTAAAGTCAATCACATTTGAAAAACCGTTTCCTTTATAAAAGCAGATAAAGTTCATCGAAAGCAGATTATAAAACAAAAACGTAAGTATTACTACATGAATTTAGTATCGATTTTTGCGCATTTGCAGAATACGTTAAAAATGTAACTACATTTACTAAGCGAATAATCATAATCAAAATGTTGATTTATTGTTGATTTTTTTTTTGTTTTCAACAATCATAAATAAATTCTGTATCGTTTAAGAAAGGAAAAAAATAATTTTATAACTTTGAAATATTTTCAACTATTGTTGTTTTTTGTTTACCAAAAAAAAAAAAAAACTATAAATCTTAAATGTTTTTCATTGTTTAATAGTTTTTGTTTTCATCTTCTTCTTTTTAAATTTTCTCAGTGGATTATTATCATTAATCTATGATTTTATTTTCAATACTTAAACAAAAAACAACGATCAATGTCTAGAATCTGATGTAAAGAAAAAAAAACTCTAAAAAATCTTTACAATAAAAAACTTTTATAGTTTTTCGGGTTTGCTGAAAACGAATATATACTTCAAAAGTGGCGCAGAGAATTAGATTTCATGATATGATGACATAAAATTAAATTATTTTGTATTTTGGGGATATTAACTTTGATAGATGAAAAGGAAGTTATTATAAATGAGGCTTTCATAAGTAGATGTTCTCAATTTGTGTATGGAAAATCGTAACTTATTGGCTAGCATGTGTGTGTGCTTCAAGAGATTGGTCATGTAACAAAAAAGAAAGGAAAGAAAGAAAGCCTTAAAAGGTTGACGGTCACTTGTACCATGCAGACGGTTTCGATATTTGAAAAGAAAAATATGCTAAAAAGGGCGTCATTTATATATCTTATGTTAAACGGCTTACTTCAAAAAGGAAGAACAAGAGAAAGAAGAGAAAATTAAGAATATGCAATCAAAAATGTACATTGAACAATTCTCTTGCAGTAGGTCAATCATTATAAAATCGAGTTACTCACTGAATGTCATGGAAGCTGCAGGATTGATCCTATTTTTGAGTTTATGGTTAGAGTCTAATGGTATATGAAACGTGTTAAGGTTGTGGTTGGAGTCTAATGGTATATGAAACGTGTAAAGGTTATGGTTAGAGTCTAATGGTATATGAAACGTGTTAAGGTTATGGTTGGAGTCTAATGGTATATGAAACGTGTTAAGGTTATTGTTGGAGTCTAATGGTATATGAAACGTGTTAAGGTTGTGGTTGGAGTCTAATGGTATATGAAACGTGTTAAGGTTATGGTTGGAGTCTAATGGTATATGAAACGTGTTAAGGTTATGGTTGGAGTCTAATGGTATATGAAACGTGTAAAGGTTATGGTTGGAGTCTAATGGTATATGAAACGTGTTAAGGTTATGGTTGGAGTCTAATAGTATATGAAACGTGTTAAGGTTATGGTTGGAGTCTAATGGTATATGAAACGTGTTAAGGTTATTGTTGGAGTCTAATGGTATATGAAACGTGTAAAGGTTATGGTTAGAGTCTAATGGTATATGAAACGTGTTAAGGTTATGGTTGGAGTCTAATGTTATATGAAACGTGTTAAGGTTATCATCAGCAGAAAAAATCTGTACATTTCGTTTTTATATAAATATGTAAAAACTTATTTTCTGTTTCGTTACTCCATCTTATTCTAAATAAAGAGGGTGTGGACCGGAAGGTGGATTGATGGAGTCACACATGTGTGATGGTGATTGTCAGCTGACTGTAAGCTTCTCTCTTCTTTTGGCTTTTCTTCTGGGCTATATATGTGACCTGCTTTTAGCAGGTGCGCTCACCTTTGAAAGTTGTGTATGTCAAATAGTTGAGCTTTCACCACTGAAAATATCAATTTTGACAACCTGACCCCATTGATCATAAATAATGGTTTTATTATAATCTATGACTACCGTGCGTGCATACTGCTCGAGTTAATAATAAATTTATAATTTTTTTTACTCTTAACGCATTGCATACTGTGTCGAAGTCGTTAGCTGCACTCACCTCCCAAAGTATCCTGAATGTAATGAACCCTGAAACGGAATTTTTTAAAAACAGAATATAGACCTTACACAAGCTAAACTATTCCCTCTCACTTGTTCCTCTTCCCCACTCCCAAACTCCAAACCTATTTAGAACTTTCTGAACAAATCCTTATTTTTTTCTTTGACATCTGCAAGTGATGCAAATAGGGGATAAATCGCATCCAAACTATTTGCAAGTTTACCATTATGCTATATGTCATGACTCTCCTCTCCATCAATGGTAAGCTAGACTCCTCATCCGTCCGTTTCCATTGATGTCGACTCCTCCATATTGGCGTATCAGTTTATTACATGGCTGAATTGCTATCCGACTCAGAGCAGCCAATGTAGATTTTCTTAACGGTTTTCACGTCCCTTGATTGATGGATATGAGACGTGAGTGTTTTTTCTCCAATCTTAAAATCCATGAACTTTGTTTTCTCATTCGAATTCTTTATCAGTTTTTCCTAGCTTTCAGAATGTTGTTAATGCAAACGATCGATGCATCTCTTGTAGAATGATCTCGTGTTGCTCATCACACCCTAGTATATTTTACAAGACATTAATATATTATATAATTGCAAGATCATATATCTGTTGGAAACATGGTGAGAATTTCGTCATTTCACTCACATTGAATCTGACAGCCACCAACATTTGGTTAATGTATATATCCCATGACTGTTCATTGTTCCCCACTTTTCACTAAAACGTTCTACTTTGCCGTTACTTTGGGGTGATAAAATGATGTGCTCACATGTTGAGGTCCTACAATGCCTTCTTCATCACTTTGTTAACATTTTTGGACCCATTGTCTGTTAACAACTGGAGTGGTGTCCCGAATCTGAGGAAAATTTCATCCAAGACCATATGAACCACAGTGTCACTCTTCTTGTAAGGGGTTGCGAAAACCTCTGGCAAACCCCTATACATATTGATGAACATCACTATGTACTGGTTACGCAAAACTGTAAGGTAAGGGGCGGAAATATCCAATGCCAGTTTTGAAAAAGGAAAATGAAGCAGATTGTGCTCCTGCATTCAAGGTTATTATTGTTTAGCATGGAATACATTTGTCTACATATTCATTCACCTTCTTAAATAAACATGGTCAGAAATATTTTTGCTTCTGTAAATTATATATATATATATATATATATATATATATTGTCATCCACATACAGTACTGTTTCGTTGTATCACAACTAATCAGTACGGCTAGGCAAACACCTTTCCTCAGCCGTGGATTAAACCTACAACCATTGCATTGACAGTCGACAGCTCTCACCATTCGGCTAGGAATCAGTGCCGTAAATATTTCTCCTAGAGTGTGTATTAAATCCACACCCTCCCGTCGCAGAGTGCTCGAACCATCAGCTTGTTTATAAACAAATTAATAGTGGGCTTCGCTTAATCGCTTTAAATACGCATTGGGTGAAAATATATTTACAAAGTGCTCAACCCAAAGATATATATATATATACATATATATATATATATATATATTTTAATAAGGGGGTAGTCACCAACAATGTATATTTTTTAACATTATTTTATTATTCCGTGTCTTGGTTTTTCATTTTAGAATTATATTTGGATCATTGTAATAATGATTTTAAATCATTGAAATCGTTTTTACGCGTTTCAGACGTTCTGTGAAGCGTCCTCGTCAGAAATTATTTTCAAATGTGTTGGAGATGTAAAAATGGCATTTTCGTAGTTCATTTGAAGTGTTTCCAAGGGGTGGAGGCGTGAAAGTGTCTTTTATTCATTGACATGTTCAATTTTTATTGCTCTTTTATTGGGCTTGTCGAGGGAGGCCGCTGACCTCGGCTGTACTCACTCTCGTGTTGTGTCTCTCTTTCTGCTTGTGTTTTTTTTCCTTTAGGGTAGTGTGTGTTTTCTTTTATTGGTTTGAGAATGTGTGTACTGTTTTATAGTATTATGAGATTATTTGCTTCCCTTGGAAGGTGACTGTGATACAAGGTCGTTACTAATGTGTATGTGTGAGGAGGGGGGAACCAGCTCTTTTGAAATAAGGGAAGGGGTGCTTTCATTCTATTTTGATATTTATTTTTTGGATTCTTAGATTTTAATTTTGTGATTTTTTGTTTTAGTCTTTTCGGGTATTCTTTATATTATATTTGTTTAGATAGAGGGGTGTATTTAAAAAATATATATATATGTGTTTTGTGGCCATATGCTGTGGTACATATAACCTTAACAATTGTTCGCCGTCGGGTTCCAATGAATAATACACTAGCTTGCCCATCACCATAAACAGTTTTTGTTCCATTTTAGACGATTTACCGTTCTTCATCTGCCTCTTGTTTTCTAATTAAATCAAAAGCCAATCAAATCAAAACCAAATAACTCTATTGAAACAAACTCTATTGAATAGACGATTTAATATTAACATTGAATACATATTCTAGAGGTATGTGATTTGTACAAATAGTGACATTCACACTATGAAAATATTTATTCAACATATTGAGGGCATAGTGTATCGTGTATGCTTCTTTTTCTATAGTCGACCATCGTATCTGCATATCACTAAGTTTATGGGATAAGAATAAATTGGGTTTTCAACCTCTACGCTCCCTCTGATCTGTGTACAGTCTGTAGTCTTTCTCAGGATTGGGATTAGCCAGTATAACAATATCTGCGAGCTTCATTTTTAAGCTGACTGTTTATCCTTTAGGGGATTTAATTCTTTTGTTCATCAAGCATAATAATCACAGTAATGTTACAAGATACTCTACACTTAGCTATTTAACAACCCGTTCTCACTGTGATTCGTTGGTATTTTTTATCTTATGCGCATCACACACACACAAACACACACACACATATATATATATGTTTTTTTTTCGAGCAAAAACAGGAGGGTAAAAAAATGGAATTTCACGTACCTTATTGTTTTATCTTTTGTTTTCTTCAACATCACAGGACTCTTCTTTGTTGTACGTTTACAATTCGTCTAGGCTCCCTTAATATTTCTTAGCAAATTAAATGTATTTTCCGCTGTCATTGGCTATATATACGATCTGCTTTTTGTGCTCACCCTCGACTGTAATGCGTGCGTTCACATGTGTACACCTTCGCGCTATATCAAGGAATTAATTCTTTGTCGCTTTTACTTTCCAAGTCATGTGATGCAATGTGTGGTTAACATCATTAAAATATTTTCATAACACCCAAATATTTCTTAATATCTTTGAATACATAGCCAGTCAATTCGCACACTCTATATAATCTAAACAATGTAATAGTTTGTTTCCTGCAACATCAAGCAAAAGCAATATGTACTAATAACAATACCTTTCAAAATGAGCTAGACAATATAAGAGGAACCCTCAACCAGAGATCTATACACGAGAATATTCAAGCGTGATTTGACTTTCCAAGAACGTGCATGTACCATCGCTTATGGAAAATCATGACTAAGAGATTCCATGTAAATGTGGAGAATTATACAAATGTGAGCCATGTCATTCACTAACAGTAAAATTAGAAAAACATTGAACAGCTGTAATATGTGGAAAGATTTAAAAATCAGTTTTGGCAGAATATATACGGATGGAAAAGTGAAACTCTTATAGAATAAAGTAAATAATTATTAATTGCGAAGAACAGTGAAAAGTATGCTGTCTTAAGGAAACAAATGAGCTTTAAATCAGCTTAAAATACCACCTTTAAGGCAACAAAGCATCTCTAAGCGTAATTGTTTCCGTTCCAGCTTAGACAACGTGACGCCTAGTTCAGATGCCTTGATTTCTACTAAGTAACTGTTAGGAGCTCACTAATCTCCACCTTTCTGGTATATCTAATCAAGATATAGGTCACAGATTGAAATGTGATTAGATAACTGTACGAGTGACTGTGTAAAAGCACAAAAAAACTGGCACTGTTTTCGTGATGCCCCTAAATATGATCATCCTAGAGTTACTTCTTACAGGGAAAACAATACTATAGATAGCAACGTCAGAAACATTTAAAACGGCTTCACAAATTCAACAACAATGTATTGTTGTTAAAAAGTGTTCTCTTTCTACAGTTAAGAACAGATTGAAGGAATTTAATGTGTGAGACTCTGTTGGAAGATGCAAGGCAATGATTACTATAAAGAACAGAAAGTGCCGTCTGGATTCTGTCAGATGCATTGAAGATCATGACTTTTCATATTGGTCGAAAGTCATTTTTAGCAATGAACGAAAATCCAATATGCAAGGCACTGATTGAAGGCACTATTTCAGTCGAAGGGAGGACGAAGAGTTTTATTTTAGGTGCACTGTTTCAATGCTACAAAGTGGTTGAGGTTCAGTATGTGTGGCGTATTATTAGTGCCTAAAGTTTACTTAGAAGTTCGAATTCATTCGACCAAGTACATTAATATGTTGATTGAGTATTTTCTACTCTACTTTGGCCGAAATTTGGATGATAATCCTATATTTATGTATGGTAATGCTTCCATTCATGCAACGGACAGTGTCAAGATTACTTGAAGGGCAAGATATTCAATGTTTTAATTGGCCTGCACAATCTGCAGACCTCAATCCTATCAAAAACATATGACATTGAGAATTGTTTTTGAAAGGAACGCCTTTGCCAGATGATGCAGTTTGAATTCTGCTAATTCAAGTAATGTTCAAAAGATTGCAGGTTGTCAAATTGCAGAAGTGTTATACTACTAAATATTTACTAGTTCATTGTGTTTATGTTGTATTTGTGTTGCAGTAATGTTCTAAAATTATATTAAAATACAATTTTCCATAGTAAAGGGTTTCTTTATGCCTTCTCCATTTGAAATTAATTTTGTAAATTGACGTGAACACTAGGATACTTCAATTAGAAGTCAAATATGAACAGGTAAAATTATAAATGAATAAAAGATGATGCAAATGAGGTATTGGGTTTTAAACTGTTAAATTGAATTTAGCTGTAATTTGCACATTTTGAAAAAATGATAAGTGCGAACATTTTTATGCCATTATATATATATATATATATATATATATATATATATATATATATATATATATATAATAAATTCCACAGCCAAACAACGACGAAGCCCACAAGAGCCATGAAAGTCAACAAAACGGAAGTCCAAGCATGGAAAAATTCAGCAAAATTAAAGAAGAATTTTTAATAAGGCTTTTTTACCCAGTCATCACTAACGACACAAAAGCAGGCTACACTCATGTACTAAATAAAGCGTTCCATTGAGAATTCTGTATATATTTCTTAGTTAAAGAGAAAGGTTCTTAAGCTTGACAAAATACACCTGAATAAGATCGGCAGTAACATAGAAATGTTGTGAAAATAACACCCAAGATGAGAACAGTATTCTAAAGAATCCAAATAATATGAATAATCAATCCCCATCTCTAAAATGAAGAAACGTAAAGATTTTTTAGTTGAAAATAGAAATAAATTTTGTTAACTAACCAGTATTTCATAAAACTGTACTAATTTTTTAAATTTCATTAACAATAATAATTTTGTTGACTGACCAGTATTGCATAAAACTATACACATTTTCTTTTTTGAATTTCATTGATAAAAGATGTTTTGGATATTTTTAATAGAAATCAACATGAGAAATTCAAGTTACCCATATGAAATATATTTTTTCTAATTTACTTTATATTTTCAGAATTTGCAACAGTGAAAAGAATTTAATTAATGGATGAGGAGTTTTCTTCATTGGTGATTTAAAAAGGTTTAAAATAATTATACATTTCTTTACATAAATTTTCTGAAGTTAAAATATACTAGCCTGGTTATCATCATACACTACATTGCATGTATATTTTGTGGAATATATCTAACATGGCTGACAAACAACATTCTTGTGAAGTATGTGGTTCTTCTTTTGCAGAGAAATCACATTTTTTGCGTCATATGAAAACACATACGGGAGAGAAACCACATTCTTGTGAGATATGTGCTTTTTCTTTTGCATGGAAATCAAATTTGTTGAATCATATGACCACACATACAGGAGACAAACCACATTCTTGTGAAATATGTGGATCTTCTTTTGCACGAAAGTCAAATTTGGTGAGTCATATGAAAACACACACTGGAGATAAACCACATTATTGTGAAGTATGTGGTTCTTCTTTTGCACGGAAGTCACATTTGTCGAGTCATATAAAAACACATACGGGATTAAAACCACATTCTTGTAAAGTATGCAGTTCTTCTTTTGCAGAGAATTCACATTTGTTGCGTCATATGAAAACACATACAGGAGAGAAACCACATTCTTGTGAAGTATGTGGTTCTTCTTTTGCAGAAAATTCAACTTTGCTGAGTCATATGAAAACACATACAGGAGAGAAACCACATTCTTGTGAAGTATGTGGTTCTTCGTTTGCACAGAAGTCATTTTTTGCGTCATATGAAAACACATACAAGAGAGAAACCACATTCTTGTGAAGTATGTAGTTCTTCTTTTGCAGAGAAGTCAAATTTGTTGCGTCATATGAAAGCCCATACGGGAGAGAAACCACATTCTTGTGAAGTATGTGGTTTTTCTTTTGCACAGAAGTCACATTTGTTGCGTCATATGAAAACACATACTGGAGAGGGGGACGGCTAGTATCCTGAAAAGATCTCTTGGTTGGACTCATTAAAATAGGGGTAAATGTCAGACATCTGGTTGGATGTCCCATCTCCTAGAAGAAAAAGTTTAAGAAAAATGTAAAAAAAGAGAGAAACCACATTTATGTGAAATATGTGGTTTTTCTTTTGCACAGAAGTCTACTTTGTTGAATCATATGAAAACAAATACAGGAGAGAAACCACATTCATGTTAAGTATGCACAGAAGTCAACTTTGTTTAAGTCATATGAAAAGACATATAGGATTCAATTCATATGAATATACATACGGGACAAAAATATCTCCGTTAGAAAAACTGTAAAATGGAATGTGGCAAGCCTAGTTGAAGTCAGCATTCCTAATGATGTTTGCTTAAACAGAGCAGAGAGGTAGAAAATAACAAAATACCAACGACTTATGTACGACATAAAAAGAAATTGGAATCTTACGAATGTATCAACCTCATATATTGTACAGTATATGGTTCTTCTTTTGAAGGGAGGTAAAATCTATAGCGTGGATGCTAAAAAGATAAGAAAATTTAAAAAGTTTGCCCAGATGTAAGATTTGATGCATCATGTGAAAACACATACAAGAAATCTTCCACTATCCATATCTCAACATTGTATTGCAGCCTTATGAAACAAGTCAGAACAACCTCTATCATGCAAGTGGACAACGATTTTAATCAAGCCTATTTTACAAATATGACAAAATTAGAAAACAAGTCTGCTACGGAAATCACCCAAAGGAGTTGTTAAAAATACTCCAGAACTTCCATTACAGAAAATTGGAAAAATGTGCCAAACAATATTTTACATGTATTTTCAGGATTTATTCACCCAGGACTATATAAGTTTTAAGGACTATATAAAATGAGCTAAACAATATGTTGGCATGTATTTTCACGATTCATTCACCCAGGACTATATAAGTTTGAAATACATATAAATAGTGATGATGAGCCATTAGACATTTTCGTGCAGTCAGGTTCTTGTAGAAGATGGCTACTATACAATGGAATATAATTAAATGTGTAAATATATCCACATGACGATCTATAACATGTTGAATATTGAATGCTGCAGCAAGTATAGGGAACAGCAGCTGGACATGTTATACACCATCCGCTATAACTCTACGATTCCGAAAGCTATGAGCCTTGAAATGGAGCTGTTTATATTATATGAGACAATAAGTAGAAAGTCGCAACCTCAGAAGTTAATGTCTTCAATAATACTGTGTTAAAAATAGTGAGAGTAAAAAATAACAAAATACCAGGTTTTTTATACGACGTGAAAAAATTGGAATCTTTGGAAAATCTCTATTTCAGTAATTATAGGGCAATTGAAATTAGAAAAAAGAATTTTAGAAACTACCTTGTGAAGCAAGTCCAAGAGAGATTCAAACAATTGATCAAAAAGGAACATTAGAATTTTAAAATGATTGTCTGGTGGAAATGTATGAGATAAAGGGTCACTGCCTAGCATCCGGTAGGATGCGCCATCACCAGCTTAAACAAAATAATGAAATTAAAAAAGAGACAAGCTTCAGTCCTTTTACATATGTGGTTCTTTGCATAGAAGGAACATTTGTTGTGTCATATGCAAAAACATACGGAAAACAAAAGAACTTTAATAGAAAATACAAATAATTTTATTAAAACATTCAAATATTTATTATTTCATAGAGAGTTAAATGTGTAAGCCCCACGTAGGGCGCCATTAATTTTTGAGAACTTCGACCGATGAAAATTGAAAGAGAAGAGAAAAGGTGTATAAAATATACTAACTGGTTTAATAAAAAATCTTGAGAAGTATTTGCACGAAATTCCTAGATAACTAAACTTTTGCAATGAAGCGATAACAGGAATAATTACTTTCTATAAATATCTATATTTTCTAAAAGAAAATCACGTGTAAGTTCCAGAAGTGGAAGAGAGATTCAAACACTTGCTCAAAAACAGAGTTAGAATCTTAAAATGATTGTTTACTAGAAATGTATGAGATAAAGGGTGAATGCATGGCATTCGGTAGGGTGCGCCATCACCAGCATAAACAAAAAATTTAAATTAGCCAAACCACATTCCTTTGACGTATGTGGTTCTTTGCATAGAAAGAACATTTGTTGTGTCATATGCAAAAACATACGGAAAACAAAAGAACTTTAATAGAAAATTCAATATCTATGCATTTCATATAGAGTTAAATGTGAGACCCATGTAGGGAGCCCATGATTTCTGAGAACTTCGACTGATGAAAATTGAAAGAAAGGGGAAAAGTGTATGACATATACCAACTTGTTTAGTGAAAAATCCTAAGGAATATTTACACACAATTTCTAGAAAAGCAAACGTTTGCAATGAAACGATAACATGGATAATAACTGTCTACAAATATATATATATATATATTCTAATTAAATTATGTGTAACTAAAATGTATGGGTAAACTAACTATTTATCAGATAAATTCGACAATTTGTCAGAATTTCCAATTCCATAACTCGACACTTGTTTCAAACTTCCAACTAATAAACTCAACATTTTTCAAGGAAGTTGCACACGACTACATATATAGAACGCCTTTTTCTTACACGTCCATCCACACCGAGAACTAAAATGATAAAATGTTCAAGCTAAAAACCATATTATTGTTATGTGTATATGTATTCTTGTGTTAAAAAATGTGTTACTCTTCCACGCAAAAACGTGAGAAACGAATATGATACTTTGATTATGTTAATAATTTTCTTTTAAAAACAAAGTTATTATTTTCATGTAATTCTTAAAAATCACCCAAAAGAGCTGAGGTCATGTCTTAACAGTTTTTACTTTTATTTTAAATTTAATATATCTCAATAAAACGTCTATTTTATATCAAGTTTTCATGTTTAAATATCTAATTCATGTTTTAACTTTTTATCATTGTTATTTTCATACAAATCCTTATTGTGCAAGATTTTGTAAAATACGATTCAGGTTCAATAAGTAATGACCCTGACTCACTTCTGTTTTATCTAGTAGAATGTTGCATATGCAATGATTTATATTTCTGTGGATTATGTGGCAAAGTACAACTCTGAACTAGTTGTTTCTGATTTACAAGTGGTTGAAATAAATTAAGTGTGAAATGGAGCATGTCAAGTGTTATGCAGTGATCAGTTCTCTTTTTGCAATCAGTCACACCACAGGACATACTATAGAAAACTTTATGAAATTAAAAGAAACGATGTCACATCATATTCTTGTAAAACGTTGACATTGTGAATTCCAATATGTCATGAAATCTGTAACAGCATCACCTTGGTCTTATTGCCTTCCATCTATCATTAATGAGACAACCGTAAGCCATTGTGAACCTTTTTTCAAGATTCATGCTTGACTATCTGTTAGATCGCCTAAAAGCTCATGACTAGTGCAGGGTCTGTGTAAATTATCTGATGGATTCCTAGGTTGCTGATAACTTTCCAAAAGCAAAACCGCGTTGATTACCATACTGTACTGAAGAAGTATTAACTCTACCTGTCTTAAACCGGTATCCACAATTTACTTATTACACTTCAATTTTCAGAAAATATATTAAAGCTATCAAAATCCAGAGTCAGTCCCATATTAGGAAATATCTCCCCTGCAAGATATGACTCCAATCCACAACACACATTGTTCGAGATCAGAAGTGCAGATGTCTATGAAATCCTCTGCCATACACTTTGCCTCACCTTGCACTATCGGATGTCCACATTTTGAAGCCTGAAAATTGTTTTTGAAAGAAACGCCTTTGCCAGATGATGCAACTTGATTCTGATTTGACATAGTAAGTTGTGTAGCAGTTATATCTTGTGGCGTTGTTTTATTTTTATGTGAACGATTTTTTTTTACTTAGAATAATTGATTTATTATTATTGGATTAAAATACTTTGTGTGGTGAACTTCCACTGACCTTCTTACACACATCTCTCGTATCTAAATCAGTTGGATTGGAAACATCACCTTGCACCATCTGATGTTCACATTTTGAAGCCTGAAAATTGTAGCGAGAGCGTGAGAACACAGGTGCACCTGTGGTTTCGATGTGGTATTTTGTGGTGTGCGTGGGTTTTGTGGTGTGCGTGGGTTTGCTTACAACAAAATTTTTGTCAACTCTCGGTAGCAGTGTAATAAGGTCTGGTACGGGTTATTAGACGTTATTACAATGAAGAAGACAGCTGATAGAGGGGGTAGTTTTCACACCAGTGACAGAAAGTTCTGCATTCTCATCTACCAGCCGACATTTGCGCATATCCACTATCAGGTTGAAGTGGTGCAGGAGTCCGCACCTAGTATTGGGTAGGGTAAATCCACTATGGTAAAGACTCGTGTAAGTCTCTGTAATTTCAAGTCTAGAGAACGAGAATATTGACCGTACATGGAAATAGAGGAGTGATTTGCCACTTGCAGTGTGGTTCGCGATATTAGTAGCTTCACACGGAGGAGTTTCAATGGCCATATACTGCAAGCAGCTCCATTATCAACCTAGCACCGTGCACAGCATAGAGAGTCTTTAATAAAGTAGGCATAGTTGTGTGAGTTTTGTGGAAAATGTAGCGTGCTTGTTCTTCCATTATTTAGAGTCCTTGGTTAGAAAACGAATAAGGCATTTTACATTTTTGTGCTTCCGCACCTAAGCGACTATGGTAAAAGCACAGTTTCGGTTTGATTGAGTGGCAATGGTAGCGGTTTAAAGATAAAGAGTTAGTCTGGAGTCGGTGCCTGTTCGACTACGGCTCCAGCTTGCCAAGTTTTTTACCTCGTGAGTGTAGCTCTCAATGGCTTTTAAAATAGCCATATTCACGAGTGGTTGGATTGTGTATATAAGTGGAGACAAGATGTCGTTAGGCTGTGATATTATTATGAAGGTTCGCAGCAACTATATATTAGAAAGCAACAACAGACAAAAAAATCAAAAGTAAGAAAATGGAAAGAAGGACATTGTCGTGGGACCACGTGGAAGAACAAGGAACATATTTAGCTAGAGACAAAAATAATAAAAGAAAAATCTTTTTACAATAAAATAGAAAAAATACTTTTAAAAGGTAGGCCAGTATGTTTTTAAGAGAAGCGAGATAAAGTGAGGTACTTACGAGTTTGCTCGTCAAAGCAAAAGAAAATTTTTATAGCAATGATTCTCTTTTGTGTTTCTTTCTTTGTGACGACTAGAAGTTGACTGTCTCTTGAGTAGAAGGATTGGGGAATATTCTGACACCTCAAAGTCTGGTAATTAAAAAAGATAATAACTTAAAATTTTTTAGAATGTCTCCCTTTGCTTACTTTCGAAACGGAATATTTACAAGTTATCACGAAAAAGGATTTTTTCGAGACAAAAATACAATTTTTTTCGCACACAAAAACACGGGCATGTGACCGTGTTTGTGTGTGAACACGTGGTATTTTTAGTCCACTATAAATGTATCTGTTTCTTTTTTCTTTTTTGTTAGTAAAAAAGAGAAGAATTCTGTATTTCTTACGAAACATAAAATATTTTTGTGTGTGAGGCTGAGAAGTTTTTCTTACTATCTTTTGTGTGGTCTTCGTTTATTTTCAAATGTTCCAAAGAAGTTTTGTTCTGTGCGTTCTTTTATGTTCTCAAAACGTTTGTATTCGTCGGGTCATCATTTTAAGGAATTTAAATGTTTTACTTCTAATAAAATAATATTTAATGAACACAACACAAAATGGACAAAAACAAACTTTTTAACAACGTACAATATGACTTTATTGGCAGAAGAAACTTGAATGTCAAACAGAGATAAAGGAAGAATGTTCTTTTTGAGGTCGTTATCGGTCAGTCAGTACATTTCCTGTGTTGTCCCCAGTAAATATCAGTTGTCTTCAATGGAGACCGTAAATGCTAGATCAAAATGTCCGGTGGACAGGGGACGAAAGAGAAGAGGTGTTGCCTGGCTGAAGATCCAATCCTGACTGACTGACGTTCCCTCAAGTCTTTTTAAGGAAACAAATGAATCAATGCGCCCTGTTAGCTGATAGGTCAGCCTGTGGCCGAAGAACTCATAGGGGGGTATTAATTTACTAGCGAAAATAGTTCTCTGTAATTGCTACATCTCAAGCACGTGTCTCCTTAAGTCGTGTGAAAGAGGATATGATGAAGAGCTTCATTCAAGTTTCACTGTCACCAGCAGTTTCCATTGCTTAACCTGTAGAGTTTCATTCTTTAATCTATGTATGCTTAGCCACACATGAGGCTTAAGAGATGGCGAAACATGTGTCCATGGATATATAACAGAATAAATACATTTAAATCGAAATGAAAAGACAAATTCCATTAGACTATAACTGCTACAGATGAATTCCTATCTTTAATGGTGTTGTGGGGGAATCACCCTTCAAATGGACTGTTCTATCCATTATATAAACCATAGGCCTTTTGATCCCAGATGTGGATTAAACACATGAGCGACCCTCGCTTGTTCGGTGACGTTTACTACTCTTTTCAGTTGTAACCTTTTTGCGTTGTTGTTCCAGTAATACATTGTTTAAACTCTATTCCGTTGTTCTGTTTTCTTTGTGGCTTATTGCAAGCCATAACACTGGCGACATTGAATTCGGAGAACGTACTCACGTTTAAAAACAGTGTTCTAAAAAAACTAAACCCTTACGACATCGGATTCAAGGAGCATACTAAAATCGAAACCCGTAACGACATTGAAAAAAATATATTCGCGTTGAAATAGTATTCTAAAAATACTAACGGCGTCGGACTTAAATGGTATCAAGTCTAAGGAAGTGGCTAAACACTTGCAACTGAAAGGTTCATGGTAAAAAAACGCAGATCTTTACGGAAAAAAGAGTTGAAAAGAAAAATGTTCGTCACGACTTTCAAAGATAGCGCTGTACTTTTGCAAAAAGAAAAAAGGTTCGTCGCGACTTAGAAAGGTAAATTTTTATACTTTTGGAAAAAGAATTCGTCACTTCTGGTTTCCGCTGCTACAATTGGGCGTTATTTTTTTCTCTGGAGAAAAATATACACTTGATTTTTTTCTTCTTTAGACAATGAACTTTTTATATATTTATATATTTATGTTTTTCTGTTCGTTTTATTGTCTGGGGAATAAATAAGAAAGAATAAAACGGTTTTGTAAAATTCAGCGAACGTTTTGAAATTGCTAATGCTGACAAAGCAAAATGGACGAATTGAAAGAAGCGTTAGAACATTTGACCAAGTTGCATATCGATGCCGCAAAGCGGCAGTCACAATCCGAAAAACACTGGACTGAACATCAAATACGATTCGAGGAACAGCAAAAGTAATTGTAAAATTCGCGGAATGTAAAATACAAACAGAGAAACAGCAAAAGGAAGTTCAAAAACAGCCGAACGTCAATTACGAAGAGAGGAATTGCTTACAGAAATTGTTAAGAATAATGCGAACGCAGAAAGCAATTAAGCATGTTCTCAGAATACAATATGGACCGCGATAAACAATTTTAAATACGAGGAAGAGGAAAAATCATCCACAGTGTATTTTCGGCGTTATGAAGATTTTTGACTGCAGCAACTGGTCTGATCAAAAGAAAACCAGACTTCTACTACGAAAATTGGAAACGGCTGAGCATGATAAATATGTGGATTACATCTTGCCTCGGAAAACAGCAGATTTATCATTCAATGAGACGGTGAATTTGTTAACAGAACTTTTCTCGCCGAAAACGTCTCTTTTCCATAAGCGTTGGAGATGTTTGAATGTGGTAAAAGACGTTAATGACGATTTTGCCACCAACGCATCTGTAGTGAACAAACACTCTGATGACTTTAAGTTGTCTGAACTAACAGCAGACAATTTTTTAAAGTCTTGTGTTTTCGCAAGGGTTAAGCTCGGGAAAAGATGTGGAAATCAGGCGCAGAGTCCTTACAAAATTAGAAAATGAACAGAACTTAACACTTCAAAAATTGACTGAGGATTGTCAAAAAGTAGAAATTATAAAAAAGATGCAAGAACTATCGAAGCAGGCATCGCGAATATAAAAAAGTAACTAAGAAAAACCGTCGAAATGGCACACAGGCACTAAACACCGAACTCAGAAAAACTAAAAGCACCGAGCATCAGGTGTGGTGGAATACATTGGGTAAGGCATTTCACATTCTTAACAAAAAGATGCCATTTATGCAACAAGATCGGTCATAAAAGTTCGCACTGTCAGAAAACTCAGAATAGAAGCCGTGTACGTCACACCAGAACTAAGGATGTCGTAGATGAAAATCTACACAAATATGTAACTGTTAACATTTCCGGTAAGGCTATTAAATTCCAATTAGACAGTGGATCGGATCTTTCAATAATAAATCTCAAAACGTGGAAAATATTACAAAAGCCGACTATGATAAAAACTAACAGAACGGCAACAGCCGTTAATGGTACAAAAATTCATTTTGAAGGTGAATTAATTACAAACGTCACTTTACAGGGGAAAACGAAAAAACTAAGATTGTATGTGCTAAAAGATAGTGAGAACCTGTTCGGTTCTGACAGCATGGAGGGGTTTCGTCTCTGGGATCTTCCTATATCCATATTTTGCAAGAAAATAGATACCCGTCCAGCAGAAACGGAGAAACTTATAACTTGTTTTAAAAAAGAATTCACAAACGTATTTACTCCTGGCCTGGGGAGATGTACAAAAATGGTCGCAGATTTTAAGTTGAAACCTGGCACACAACCTATGTTTAAAAAGAAACGTAATGTCCCGTTCGCTTCCCTGAACAAAATAAATCAGGAACTAGACAGATTAGAAAGCATCGGTATACTGACGAAAATTGAATATGGGCTGCTCCGGCAGTTTATGTAAAGAAAAGGTCCGGGGAAATTCGCGTTTCCGCTGACTTCACGACCAGATTTAACGGGTCCTTAGAAGATTTTCATTATTCATTACCTAGTCCAAAAGAAGTATTCACGAAATTAAATGTCGGCAAGTTTTTTTCTAAGATCGACCTAAGCGACGCTTTCCTACAGTTTCCGGTAAACAACAAAAGCGCTAACCTCCTCTGTATTAACACTCATCGAGGTTTGTACAGATATGAAAGACTCGTATTTGGTGTCAAGGTGGCACCCGCAATATTTCAGCAAGTAATGGATACTATGTTGGCCGGCTTGGACACCGCAATCGCATATCTTGATGATATTATCATAGCGAGCAAAAGCAGGGAGGAACATGAAAAACATATCAGACAAGTATTTAGTCGAATACAAGATTATGGATTTAAGATCAAAGCAGATAAATGCGAGTTCTTTTTACAAACAATTAAATACCTGGGTCAAATAATCGATAAAGATGGCAGACGCCCAGACCAAGATAAGGCGACCGCTATTAAAGAAATGCCGGCACCAGTAAACATAACTCAATTTCAGAGTTCTTTTAGGTTTGGCAAATTATTAACAGGGGTTCATCCTAAATATGCACAAATTGCGCGCACCACTTAATGAATTGCTGAAAAGGGATAAGGCTTGGGAGTGGACAGAAGATTGCCAGGCATCATTCCAAGAAGTAAAAAGAATCCTGACTTCAAAACTACTCCTAGCGCATTTCAACCCGCGATTGGACATAATAGTAGCTAGCGACGCTAGTAAAAATGGCGTCGGGGCGTGTATGCAACATCGAATGCCGGATAGCTCGAAACAACCTATTGCTTTCGCATCACAGACTCTCTTACCAGCGGAAAAGAATATTCTCAGACCGAGAAAGAGGTCCTATGAATTATATTTGCAGTTTCGAAATTCCACCAGTTCTTGTACGGAAGACATTTTTTCTACAAACCGACCATAAGTCGTTGATATCCATTTTTGGATCAACAAAAGGACTTCCAACATTCACTGCGAACCGACTATTAAGATGGGGAACTATTCTGCTGAACTATAATTTGACAATACAATTTCTCCCCTCAAAACAACTAGCCTATGCAGACGGTCTATCGAGACTGATTCCTGCCAAAATGGAACCTCTTGAAGATTCAGTAATCGCGGCACTACGTATTAATAGTGATGTAAAAACTATGATAAAAAATATTATCCGCGAACTGTCGGTCACACTTCAGGAAATTAAGTCAGAAACCCTAAATGACAATTTCATTCAAACCACGCAGCAGAAATTAACACTGGGTGACAGCAGTTCAGACATTTTTTCTGGTTGCGACTAAATACTTTTATAGGGTGAAAGCGTTGTCATCCCCCAAACCCTTCAAAACAGAATTCTCAGGGATTTTCACATGGGGCATCCAGGAATAAACAGAATTAAAGCCTAATGAGAAGTTTTGTTTATTGGCCAGCTAGGGACCAAGATATTACTGACATGGTGAACAGATGCAAATGCTGTGTTTTGCCTGCACAACACCACCGATAACATATTAACCTTGCTCTAAGGCTGAACAACCACGGTCGAGGATCCACATCGATTATGCGGGACCTGAGGAGGATTTTTGCTACCTGATAGTAGTTGACTCTTACTCTAAATGGCCAGAGGTACTAAGATGCAAAAAAACGACCACGGCAACAATGACAAATTTTTATTGGAATTGTTTGCTCGGTTCGGGGTTGTAGACTGTCTGGTTAGCGACAACGCTACACAGTTCACCTCGACAGAGTTCAGAGAATTCTGCAAGACGTATCAAGTCAAGCATATTACGACACCCCAGTACCACGCCAGAAGCAACGGCCAGGCCGAACACTTCGTCGATATGCTTAAAAGGGCATTAAAAAAGGCGTCCGGTACACCGACAGAAAAAGCCCTTCTGCAGATTTACAGAATCACGAGAAATCCGAACAAACCAGATGCGGGATCCCCAGCAGAAATCATATTTTGACGGAAAATAAAATCCGTATTTGATAAACTGCTACCCAACACATAGTACACAACAGAACCTCTACAATACCAAAGAAACGGTTTAACAGTGGAGATAACGTGTATTTTAGACATTTTAGAAATAAAGTTTCTTTTTGAGAACAGGACATGATCTTACGAAGAATCACCAATGTAACATACATCATTCAGGGCCCAAAGTTCCAAAGAACCAAATCAGGAACCGCTTCTACGATGATCAAGAAGAACCACCGCAGGACGGTAGTGAGGCGATTGAAACTGTGTATGGGAGGGGGCTGTTGTGAAGGAATCACTGTTCTATCCATTATATAAACAATAGACCTTTTGGTCCCAGGTGTGGATTAAACACTAGAGCGACCCTCGCCTGCTGGATGACGTTTACTACTCTGTTCAGTTGTAACCTTTTTGCGTTGTTGTTCCAGTAATACATTGTTTAAACTCTATTCCGTTATTCTGTTTTCTTTGTGGCTTATTGCAAGCCATAACAAATGGGTAATTCGTTTTTGGCACACCAGCACGCCAAAAAGTACGCCACGTGACAAATTTTATAAACATTCTTAAAAAAATAAACTTTATTAAATTTTATTCTTAAGAAAAAATAATTCAGCAGTACGCCAAAAACACATTTATCAAGACAAAAAAAAGCCAACTTCATTCCATTGCCTAATTTTTTTAAAATAATAAACGGGATTTGCATATATATTTTCATGTTAATTAGTTAAAAATTAATTCAACAGTACGCCACACAGAGATTTAGCAAAAAAAATATTTTTGTTTTATAATTGAAAACATCGACTTCAGCTCCATTTTTGGATTTAAAAAATAATAAACGTGGTTTTTCATATATTTTATGTTTATTCGCTTGATAAAAATGAAAAAACAATTTTTTTCTGTAAAAAGTTGTTTTTTAATCCTAGTGAATTTTCGGTAATTTTTTTTGGCACACCAACACGCCAAAAAGTACGCCAGCCAGCGCCAAATTTCATTCCGTTATAAAAACAACTTTCTACAGGAAAAAAGACTTATTTTTACATTTTTATATAGCGAATAAAGATAAAATTATATAAAAAAAAATGCGTTTATTTTTTTTTTTAATCCAACAACATTTTTGAAGTCGATGTTTTCGATTGTAAAACAAAATAATTTTTTTGATAAATCTCTGTGTGCGTGCCGTACCACCGAATTATATATATATATATATATATATATATATGAATAAAGTTTATTTTTACAAGAATGTTTAGAGATTTACCTAGAGAATAATCACAAAAATATATATGAAAAAACACGTTTATTATTTAAAAAAAATCAAAATTATGCACCGGGACGAAGTTGGCTTTTTTTTTTCTTAAACGAAACTGACTTTTTTTCTGTAAAAAGTTGTTTCATGACGGAATGAAATTTGGCGCATTGCCTATTTTTTTGGCAAGCTTTAGTGCTGGCGTGCCAAAAAAGAATTACCAGTTATTTTTTTTTTAGGAATGTTTCTTCTCACTTTCAATTACTTGTTTCGATTTTCTAATTATTATTTTTAAATCGTATTCAATTTATATTTCGCTACAGTGCATGTCTGCATGTTACTTTTGAAGTCGGCAGGCGAATGGAGAGAGTAAATTTAGTCTTTATATGTTTAACACGTGTTCTGCAGAATTCTGATGAGGAGCCACAATTTTGTAGGGGAGATAACTAGGAAGGTTTTTTTGTTTTTGTTTTTTTTTCTTGGAGTAATCCATCCGGGTGCTTTTAAGAAGAATCGTCATTTTGAGTAAAAGAGCCTTGCAAATCCGATGCATCTGAAATCCGATAGAGTTGACATGCACCAATCAATTGTTTTCACGAGGGGAAAAATAAGCCGCTAAAATACATATGTGCCAAGTTCAAGTGTGCAAATACTTTAAGGTTTATTATTTGTTGCATTTTCTGCCGGATTTTGATTGGGGGATCACCAGTGATGAGAATTGGGATCTTTTAAACGGCGGGTGATGACTTCCTGTTCAGCTTTGAAGGCGAGTGACCGACACGAGGAGTTGGTGGCTATTGTATGCGCATGTACCTTTTTATAGTTTTCCAACTAGCTTCATCGAAAGCTTTTGGAAAAAAATATTTTTAAATTTGCTTTCTTTGTAATCCGATTGGACAAAAAAAACATCTTTGTAACGTAAGGTGCTTGAAATACGTCCGCATGAATAAGCAGAGTTTTAGTTTTTTATGATTGCGAAAATTGCGTGGGTGTATACAAACATTATGTTTCTTGCATGTCGATACACCGCCCTATTTTCAAAAAAGTTTTTTTTTTCAGGTTAAATTCAAGTTTCACAATATATTTTTTATTATTAAATTGTTAGTTGGAAGCATTGAATAGTTACAAAACACCTTCCCTATGTTAAGAATGGCTTTCGAAATAATAACGTTACTATTTCAGCATGGCACCTAAAATATATAAATGCCGAACTTTATATAATTTTCCATGGTAAATTTTTATTTGATTCCATCTCAGCATTTTCTTTTAAAATTACGACTTTTAAAGGTTTTGGGGTAAAGGTTTTCGGAAAACGAATATTGCATTTAAATTTTCTGCAAATAGGTGATTTTATTAATATAAATATAAATATATTATGTTGTAATTCTATGAATATAAATATGAATTTATTATGTTATAATTTTAAACAATGTAAACTTTTTTCAATTTTAATTTCACACAGCAGAAATATTTTTTTATATAAATTTTTTTTTTAAATTCTATGTATATTGTTTAAACTTAAAGTTAAAAAAAATGTTTTCGTAGTTTAAAATTATAAAAAAGTTCTATTCATATTTAAAACATTTTTCTTTAATAATTTCTGATAATTTAATATTTCTATTTATTATTATTATTATTATTATTATTATTATTGCCATTATTATTATTGCTATTATTACAGTTATTATTATTATTATTATTATTATTAATATCGTTATTATTATTAATATCGTTATTATTATTATTATTATTATTATTATTGTTATTATTATTATCGTTGTTATTATTACTTAATCATTAAGCGTGTTATTCATTGTTTAAAATTATTTTTTAAAATGTTTACATTGTTTTCATGGTAACGTAACGGTGACTACAGGAATTTAGTTCCTTTTATGCGATAGAGGGTTCGAAATTATTTTCCCGCCTAAACTCCAGCCTTGTGTCTAAACCTAGACGTACATTCCACGAATAAAGCTTCTTTCTTAGAAACTCTGTTCCGTTTTCCTGCTTTCCAACTGACTACAATAAGGTTGTCTTCAAGTCCAATATGAACAAATTCTTGATGAGCCATTCCCTTAAGTAATCAAAATTTCACTAATAATGATGACTACGACATGTTCTCCTTGATCATTGACCCTTATCCTCGAATGGCTTCCGGGTCTTGATACGTGGTGACTCCTTTGTAAAAAAAAAATCAAATAACTAAAAAATAAAAATTCACCGTTTTGGAGAGTTCTGTTAAGGGACCCCCCCCCCAATAAGAATGACAAAGCAAGATAAGCTACTCTTCTACTTCCTCTAGGCACCGCCAAAAATGGCCGCAAAATCAAGTTGTTGTTTTTTTAAAACGAAATTACATTTATTAAAATCCATTATTTCTGAGTAACTTTTTTTCCAGAAAGATAAAACCCTGAATTTTATCATATAGAAAACAGAATAATGTAAAACTTTTTCTACAATTTTTAATTCAATTTTAAATGTTAAATTTTCCCAAAAAGTTAACAATTGACATTTTTTGTCTTACACAAAAAACGTACATAAATATTTAAAAAAAAGAAGGTTTTTGAAATAATTAATTTATTTATTTATTGTCTAACTAAGATTTAGGATGATTTTCTAAGAGAATATGCAAAAATATTATAATATAAGTACCTGAATTTCAAATAATTCCACTTATTCATATAGGTAACCAATTATTTCGCGTCGATCTAGAGTCTAGATCGACACTGTTTACGTTTGCGTTTGATAAGAAGAAAACTATGGAAGACAAAACAGGCCAAAAAAACTTATTTTTCAGTGACGAAAATTTCAATGTATTGTAAGAAATTCTCTTACTCGTTTTTGCCTATGGCAGAATGAAAGAGACACAGAAAAGTAACAAGGCTCACCTTAAATCCAAGAATAATTTTATTTACAAAAGGGTAAAAAAGAAGTCCATATTGCAAAAGAGTGCCCTCTTCAGCTTCTGCCAAATGGCGGATAGTTCTTGCCTTGAAAGGCGAAGGTAGTTTTCTTCTTGTTGAAGATGCTGGTAGAATCGGCCGCTCGTAGAATTGGTTGAGGGTTCTCGAAATCCTTCCAGTTGTCGAATACGAACAACGCATGTTCATAAAATAATATGCCCCTTTGCGGGCAATGATAATGAAGTAATTATTCCGTAGAACATTTTAGCCTCTGGCTAGTATCCGCATTTAAATGAGCGGAGAATAAATGGGGTAGAATCCTGCCTTAGTTCATTAGGCCTGGAGCGAGATTTTGTGTGTCGGCTTTGCTCGGCATCATATTGAAATCTGTTTTTTGAAACACAAAATTCCCGCAACTTCTGAATCCTCCGCAGCAACTTGACAATGCAATACCATTGGTCGAAATAATCGCGTGATTTACAATCACGCGGTTATCGCCCTTGCATTCTGAAATTTCTAACAGTATTATTAAGCTGAGGCTGGCCAGTACCAGATGGGTGACCATTTGTATGAGTTTGGTTTTTAATGTGTATGTGTGTGGGGGCCAGGCTCCCCAAAATGGGGGGGGGGCAATTTAAAGCAGAATAAAAAAAAAAATATTTCAGCGCGTTTGGTCCACCGTAGTCGAAAGGCGGCAAACGTTTTCAAACGGGATCAAAAAAATGATGCTATTTTTAACACAAAGGGCACATTTATCGAATTTTTTTTTGTATCGATTATTCAAAGCATGTCCTGTTTAATAATGGTCATGCATTATTCGGCTCGCTAAAAAAAATTGTTAATTTATTTATCAAAAATTTTAAAATGGCTTTTTTCGTATAAATATTTTTTAAAAAAATTGTTTTTGTTTTGCTTAACTTAAATTAATCATTTTACTTAACATATTCACCGAATTTCACACTTCAAAACTCAAAAGCGGGATAATTAAACACAATCGAAGTTCTGATATTCAGACGTCAAAATAAGGTATGCAAACAAGTTTGTTTTTTTTAAATCTATAATTCTGTCCCTTACAACAACACAATATGTTTTGTTCAGTTTCAGATGATTATTTTAAGCATATTTGTTCCCACTTCAAAACAAGGGGGGGGTTGTAAGCAAAAAAAAGATATATATATATATATAAATATCGTTTATGAAAAATAAGTACACTGTTATAACGTTCATTAGTCTCCTAATAATCGCTGAAAATTTCGTATTGATCGGATAATTACCTGATTTTTGGTAGATTTTTATAAAGACGGTCCTTCAAAAAGTACTGACCTGCCCCCCCCCCCCAGTTTTGGCGGTGCCAACCTAAAACTAAGTATTGCAGTAATGAAAAAAAAAAAAAAAATACGGAAGAAGTTTCGTTTCGTTGTTTTCGTTCTTACATGAAGTTCCGTTTCTTGATACAACTTAAAGACGAGTTATTTTTCGTTGTGGATGGCGGTAAGAAACCTGTCAATATTACCCTTTATTTTACTAATTATCTTTGAAATAGTCCCAGAAAACTAGTATTTATTTTTCAAGGGTATTTTGTATCAGGTAATATTGACAAGTTTCTTCGTAAACGAAAAGAAACTTCTTGCTTTTTTTTTTTTAATTATTTTTTCTGTATCTTCATTTGGAGGGGAGCAAAGATAGCGCCATTTATTGGTTTTGGAGGTCCACCAAAATAAAAACAAATAAAACTGTTTGGTTTCATTTCAATAATAAGTCACTGAGAAAAAAAATAAATGAAATGGAATAAAGGTGCAGTATCTTCCACCCTAAAAAAATAATTTAAAATTTTTATTTAAGGTTTTTCGTTGCACTGAAAACGAAATAACGTTTAAAATTCGAGGAAACAAATAGTTTCTAAGGTATAAAGAAATTAACGTTTGAAAAAGTCGCGGATCATTTTTCTATATTCATTTAAAATACAATGAGTACCCACTTTATGGCCACCTTTTTGGGGAGAGGGGCAGAGGGGGTCTGGTATTTTTTTTTTTTTTTTTAGGGAGGTATTTGGTAATTGTGACCTGATAGACCAACGCAAAACCTACTTTAAAAAACTTGTTTTCTATGGGGTTTCGAGTGTGCTGAAAACGAACATCGGTACTTGTACAGTTTATTCAAGACATTAAAAAATGAAAATATCGAAAAATGTTATATTGTACGTATCCGTTTTGGACTGAAGATCTCAAAAAAAAAAATTTCACTTAATTTGATCGAGTAGTTTTTTTTTTTTTTTTTTTTTTTTTTTTTTTTTTTTTACAGCGGAGAAACACGTTCTTATGACAGCACGTTGAAGATAGACATCTTTAAATTTAAAAAAAAAATTGTTTGGATAACTCATAACGGGGAGATAACTCATTTCAAAGCGCCGACACCCCCTCCCCATTTTAACACTAGGTTTTCTTCCTAAAAATCAAACCGTTTGCTCGGTATCATAACAATTTTTTTTCGCTGTAAAAAAAAAAAACTAAAAAATAATAAAAAAAAAACTACTTGATGAAATTAAGTGACTTATTATTATTATTTTTTTTTTTTTAGAACTTCATTCCATAACGGATACGTACAATTTAACCTTTTTCGATATTTTCCTTTTTTTAATGTCATGATTAATCTGCACAAGTACCCGAACATCTATTATACATTTAACAAATGAGGAGAAAACTCAGTTCGAACTATCGAGGCCTTATAATGGATAAAATCAAATTTTCACGCTACTGAAAAGATACTTTTCCGCATGTTTCATGTAATGTAACACGGCGGCCATAAGCGATTTTTGTACCGAATAAAAGTGTTAAAATACATTAAAATACATAACTTATCCAGGTAGGTAGAAGAGTAACTCATCTTGCTATGTCACTTTTTTGGTTTGCAAAACAAACTCAAACCGTTGAATTATTTTTAATTATCTTGAATTCACCTAATATTTTTTTTTTCATTACAAAATATTTTTCTACTTTAGTTTTTGTTGCGGTGAAAAGTGAAGATACAGAGGAAAATAATTAAAACTAATTATTGCAGTATTTTTTTTTTTTTAAATAAAGGTGGGGGGGGCGGAATAGTTTCGTTTCGTTTCCGTAGGATATGATTTCATGTTTTCGTTATTACTTCAAGTTCTACTTCTTGATAGAACTTTGAGACAAAGAATTGTTCGTCGCAGAGGCCGGTAAGAAACCCGCCAATATTACCTTTTATTTTACTAATTATCTTTGAAATGATCCCAGAAAACTAGTATTTATTTTTCAAGGGATTTTTGGGTTTTACAAGGAATTTATTTAACTTCTTAATTTAGATGAATTTGTCAGTTTCTTCCAACGTGATAACAGTTTTCATTATAATTTTTTTTTCACGTGTAATTGTTTACATTTAATCTCTTTAATTAATTTTGTTCTCGTATAGATTAACTTTAGATTAATCTTTTAAACACAATCAAGAAATAATCGGAGATCTATATAAAAAATAAAAAAATAAAAATACGAAAAGGCGGCTTAAAAAACTATCAGTTTCCGCCATTAAATTGCCCATGCAACGAATTAGCGAATTAATAAAGATGAAACTTATAATCTGTTCTCTCTCATGTAAATATTAAAATGTTAAATAAAATAATACTAATTTTATCCGTGATATTCACGAAATAGATCGGCTCTATTTCGAAATAATTAATTTTTTTTATTTTTCCTCTTCAATTTTGTTTTCTGCGAACTTGCCTTTCCGTTCGTCACCTTGAATGTTAAGTAGAACTTGTAAAGTCAATCACATTTGAAAAATCGTTTCCTTTATAAAATCAGATAAAGTTAATAGAAAGCAGATTATAAAACAAAAACGTAAGTATTACTACATGGCGCACGTATGTGTATTTTTTATTTTCATCTTTTTTCTCATCGGATTATAATCGAATGGTCACTAATCTATCAGATTTTGTTTTCAATACTGACTTAAATATTAAAAAAAAAATTGGGTTTGTATTACTGTACACATAGATTCGAAAAAGTTGTCAAAAAGCAAATATATAACAAATAAATGTTATCAAAGGCAAGATAAGTTACTTTTCTACCAAACTGGATACATTTTTAAATTTTTTTTTTTATTCAATGTAACATGTTTATTCAGCTCGAAAAACATGCAGTGTTTACCGATGTATTGGAAAATTCAAAATGGCGCCCGACACTCTCTTTAACATGGTACGTTTGGGAAAAGGTGTTATAAATAATAAACTACACAAAATACTATTAAAAAAACACCGAATATATGTAAACGTATGTCACGGTAATATATATTGAGCGAATTTCTAACAGTATTTTGTCTAGTTTATTATTTATAACATCTTTTCCTGAACTTACCGTGTTAAAGAGAGTGTCGGGCGCCATTTTGAAGTTTCCAATACATAGGTAAACACTGTATGCTTTTTGAGCTGAATAAACATGTTACATTGAATAAAAACACGAAAAATATATCCAGTTAGGTAGAAAAATAACTTATCTTGCCTTTGATTACATTTATTTGTTATATATTTGTTTTTGTTTTTTTAACAACTTTTTCGAATCTATGCAATACAAAACCAAAAAAAAAATGTTCAATGCGTAATTCTTTATGTTATCATTGGTGGCCAATTCTGTATGCGCTTTCACGTACAGAATTGATAACATTTTTCTTGATTTTTTTTTTTAATTTCCCTGTATCTTTATTGAAACATGAAATCAGAAAACAATGTTGATTTATTGCTGACAATTTTTCGCTGTAAATTGTTTTTATTTTGAACTGACTTAAACTATATCGATTACCAAAAATAAATAAATAATTTTATAAATTTAATTTTATATGGTTTTAACTGTTTCACAAGTTTTAAAAAAATCAAATTTTGTTTTCACTAATGACTTAAATATAAAAAAGGTCAATGTCTAAAATCTTTCAAAATTACAAATATTCTTTACAATGACGACTTTTATAGGTTTTCAAGGATGCTGAAAATGAAGACATACTTCAAAAGTGGTGCAAAGAATTAGTTTTCATGACATGAGGAAATTATTTTTTCAAAAAGTGACGATCACTTTTCTATATAAATTTAATGTAAAATGAGCACCCACTTTCTGGCCACATGATGATATTTGGGGAGGGGCTGCCTTAAAGCCGTTTTGGTAAATTGTTACTTACTTTCAACCTTAACAGTCATCTTTACCATGACGAATTCCATAGGTTTTCGGGGATGCTGTAAACGAATATCACATTTAAAATTGCCACAAACAAGCAGTTTTATGAATATTAAGCTAAATAATTCTTTATGTTATCAGTAGTGGCCACCATTCATAACATAATGATTTACATTGCTTAATCGGAAAACTTATTATTGTCTTGTTAACTAAATATTTTCTTTCCAAGAATAAGTTTCTTTTTTCTTTTATTAAATGCATCTGATAATTTAAAATTAACATCGGTAGATGACACTTGATGACTTCGATGCTCGAGTTTATAAACAAGAAACAATTTCTTTTGACTTTCTTATAATCTTTTCTTTCATAACTTCTTCCTAACGCTTCACATTGTCTGACAAAATGGTTAACTGAAATCATCTTCCAAAGTGTCACGTATAGAACAAACCCTGAGAAAAGAATATTTTTTAAAAAAAGAATATAGATCTTACCCAACTTAAAAAATTCCCTCTCACTAGTTATTTTTCCCCACTTCCAAATTCTAAGCCAACTCTTGGCCTTTCCAAATGGATCCTATTATTGTGGTTGACAACAGAATTGATGCAAATGGGAGATAATTTGTGTCCAAAATATTTGCAGTTTTTGATGTCATGCTATGTGTCCCATTGATGTTGACTTCTCCATATTGGGATATCAGCTTGTTCTGTGGCTCAATCACTATCCAACTCATTGGACTTTCCTCAATCAACGTTGCCCACACTTGTTCTTGTTTTCTATCAGTTTTTTCCTAACTTTCTGAATGTTATCCCTTACCAAACCTTACACTGCATAACTTTCAACCTGAGGTTGTGCTCATGTAAGCTGGCTAGTCGTACTCTATGTGACCCAAGTGACTTTCCATAGAATCTTAAAATATTAAAATATCATCCAAATACAGTAATGCATAATCTTTGTGTCTCTCTAGAACTATGGACATTAATTCCTGGGAGACCACAGGATCATTTGCAAGTCCAAACCGCATCACATTAAAGTACCCAGACTTTAGATCTAATTTGCAAAGTATTTTGCTGATCCTAGCGATGCATATTTTTCATTAATGACAGTTAACGCTCAGACATACTTCTTTGTAACTATATTTAATATATCATCTTCCAGAGCTCCTCAAATATTCTTATCGCTCCCAAATCTAAATACATCCTCACCGCTTTTTCTTGGGCCAGTGATATAGTATCACATTTGTGTTGCAGCAGAGAAGTCTTGGTGGATAGACTGACCTGCTATCCCTATCTTACAATTAATGGGAATTATTTATTACTGACACCTCTGCTCTCATATCCACCAGAATTATTTAACTTTCTCTCAATTCTAATTGAAACAGAATTTAATGTGCCCATGTTACCAACTATGTGCATTAGTATGCTCTTGTTCCGGTCGTCGGGCATTGAATTAATGAAGTATCCCTGGTTGTCACGGATATGTTTCTTGCAGAATTGCTGTATGTGACAAAACTCTATGGCTCGCCTTCATACTTTTTGCTAGGGCTTTTAGATAAGCTGCTTAAAGATCCTGTGGCTCATGTCTCATCACTACCATCTTCACCTTCCTATACTCCTAACATGTTGCGCAGTCGATTTTTGTCACCTAGAAAAAATGTACATTTTGTTTTTGTATAAAAATATACAAACTTATATTTCCTGTTTCATTACTGCCTCATATGTGTGGACCTAGTTAGAGATGGAGAGTGTGGACTAGGAGGTTGGTAAATGGAACAACGATTGTGTGATGTTGATTGCCGACTGACTGTAGGCCTCTCGTCTTTTTTCTCTGTGCTATATATGTGACCTGCTTTTTGCTCACGTTTGACCATTGTATGCGTCAAGTAGTTGCTCTTTCACAACTGACGATATAAATTCTGACAACCTAACCCAATTATTTAGTGCATTTGCAACCAGGTGTCATTCCTTAATATCTTTTAATATGTAAACGGTATGTAAACTTCAATTGTCACAATCTTTATTATGTAAACAAAGTAATAGTCTGTGTCATACAACACAGAACAAAACAATATGTACTAATAACAATATCAAAATTAGGTGGAATGTTTTAGAAAACAATCCACCAGAGAGCTAGACACAAGATATTATTCAAGAGTGATTCAACTTTACATAAACATGTTGTGCATGTCAAGCTGCTTATTGAAAAATCATGACTAAGAGATTTCATGTAAATGTGGAAAATTATACAAATGTGAGCCATGTCAGAATATATATGGATGGAGAACAGAAACCTATCTTTATTAGAACAAGAGGATAAAGTATTTACCATGATATGGAAACCATTGATTATAAATAATATATATATATATATATATTATATATATATATATATATATATATATATATATTATATATCAAATATTAATCAGATGTGTCTATATATAAATATATATATAGTAAATATTAGTAAGATGTGTCTATACATATATATATGTACAAAAATTTAATTTTAAAATTATAAATAATATATATATATATATCAAATATTAATAAGATGTGTCTATATATATAAATATATATATATATATATATATATATAGTAAATATTAGTAAGATGTGTCTATACATATATATATGTACAAAAATTTAATTTTAAAATTATAAATAATATATATATATATATATATATATCAAATATTAATAGGATGTGTCTATATATATAAATATATATATATATATATATAGTAAATATTAGTAAGATGTGTCTATACATATATATATGTACAAAAATTTAATTTTAAAATTAATTTTAGTTTTTATATTAAAAGTACTTAACATAAATTTTTTAATTGAAATTAGATTTTATAAATAATATATATATATATCAAATATTAATAAGATGTGTCTATATATATAAATATATATATATATAGTAAATATTAGTAAGATGTGTCTATACATATATATATGTACAAAAATTTAATTTTAAAATTAATTTTAGTTTTTATATTAAAAGCACTTAACATAAAATTTTTAATTGAAATTAGATTTTAAATCTAATATAATTTAATTTTAAAGTTAATAAAATCATCACCATCCAATAAATATAAAAGAGGGGGGTTCTCAAAACGAGAGTAAAAAATGAACTCGTGATGAATATATATTTCTACTTCTGGTTATAAAATAGATGAGTATTGGCTGAAGAGAGCTTGATATGCGTATCTAAAACGGTCCTAATTATCGGCTTTGAAACCGACGGTACCAATGACTTGTGGCATCTAATATTTTCTGTAAATAATATATATATATATATATATATATATATGCACTCTTATTTTCTGATTTTCCTTATAATTGAGCACTATGCTGGATTTCTTTTTCCAAAAAACAAATTATAATATGTAGTAATAACTAATAACAAAATAGTTCCTAAAATTTATACTAGGTAGGTCTGCTAGGACGCATGGTGCTATGGTTAGATTACTTAGTAAATACAGTTGTAAGTTACATACCACTGAACATTGAAGTTTCAATCCTCAGTAAGATTTAAAATAGTTTTTTAAATTACTTAAAAATTTTACCAAGTCATCGCTAACAATACAAGAGCATGCAAATATCATGTACTAAATAAAGTTTTCCATTCAGAATTATCTACAGATTCCTTAGTGGGGAAGGAAACTTCCCAAGTTGGATAAAATACACCTGAATAAGATCGGAGGTAACATAGAAAAGTTGCTAAAATAACACCAAAGATGAGGACAGTATTCTGAAGAATATCAGTAATATGAATAATGAATCCGCATCTCTAAACTGAAGAAACGTAAAAACATTTTAGTTAAATATTTGAAAACAGTATTGAATTTTATTTTGAATGTCATAAATAAATGTTTTGGATATTTTAAATAAAAATCAGCATGAATTCAATTTTACATGAAATGTATTTTTCAAAATTTGTTTTATATTTCCAGAACAGCAATTAAAGAAATCGATTTTGGATAAGTTGGCGCTTTCTTCATTGGTGATTTAAAAACTGTTTAAACTTATAAATTTTTTCATATTAATTTTCTAAAGTTGAAATTTATGAGCTTGTTATCATCATACACATCACTGCATTCACTTTTTCTGGATACATATGCAAGCAAACATGGGAGACAAACCGCATTCTTGTGAAGTATGTGGTTCCACTTTTGCAAGGAAGTCACATTTTTTAAGTCATATGAAAACACATACTGGAGAAAAACCACATTCTTGTGAAGTATGTGGTTCTTCTTTTGCACGGAAGTCAAATTTGCAGAGTCATATGAAGAGACATACGGGAGAGAAACCATATTCTTGTGAAGTATGTGATTCTTCTTTTGCATGGAAGTCAAGTTTGTTGGGTCATATGAAGAGACATACGGGAGAGAAACCATATTCTTGTGAAGTATGTGGTTCTTCTTTTGCACATAAGTCACATTTGTTGAGTCATATGAAAACACATACTGGAGAGAAACCATATTCTTGTAAAGTATGTGATTCTTCTTTTGCACAGAAGTCAACTTTGTTGAGTCATATGACAACACATACCGGAGACAAATTTCATTCTTGTGAAGTATGTGGATCTTCTTTTGCACAGAAATCACATTTGTTAAATCATATAAAGAGACATACGGGGGAGAAACCACATACTTGTGAAGTATGTTGTTCTTCTTTTGCACAGAAGTCACATTTATTGAATCATATGAAAACACATACTGGAGAGAAACCATATTCTTGTGAAATATTTGGTTCTTCTTTTTCATGGAAGTCAAGTTTGTTGAATCATATGAAAATACATACTGGAGACAAACCATATTCTTGTGAAGTATGTGGTACTTCTTTTGCACAGAAGTCACATTTGTTGACTCATATGAAGAGACATTCGGGAGAGAAACCACATACTTGTGAAGTATGTTGTTCTTCATTTGCACAGAGGTCAAATTTGTTGCGTCATATGAGAACACATACCGGAGATAAACCACATTCTTGTGAAGTATGTGGTTCTTCTTTTGCATGGAAGTCAAGTTTGTTTAATCATATGAAAATACATACAGGAGAGAAACCACATTCTTGTGAAGTATGTGGTCATTCTTTTGTATGGAAGACAAATTTGTTGAATCATGTGAAAACACACACGGGATATAAACCACATTCTTGTGAAGTATGTGGTTCATCTTTTGCACAGAAGTCGCATTTGTTGCGTCATATGAAAACACATATGGAAGGGAAACCACATTCTCTTTAAGTATGTGGCTTTCTTTTGCAAGGAAATCAAATTTGTTAAATCATATGTGAACACATCTGAGAGAAAGACCACATTCCTTTGACGTATATCGTTCTTCTTTTGCAGAGAAGTCAAATTTATTGAGTCATATGAAAACACATACTGTTGAGAAACCATATTCTTGTACAGTATGTGATTCTTCTTTTGCATGGAGTCAAATTTGTTGAGTCATATGACAACACATATGGTAGACAAACCACATTCATGGAAATGGACAAATGCCGGTTTTGCCACTCAGCAATTGTGAGCCCAAGCAACTGAATGGCTGCATGTCCAATCTTATTAGCAGATGGCCTTTACAATGCCCGTCACAACAAAGTATGTAAGTACATCCATTGGAAGATCTGTGGAGAGATGCAACTTGACAGAGCAACGGAAATCTGGGAACATGAACCACCACTAATAACATCAAACATAAAGGACATAGACATACAGGCGGGCAGATACATAAAAGACAAAACTATCAAACCGCATATTGTAATATAGAACAAACGATCCCTGGAAGACCAAGCTGTAACGAGATACAAATAGCAGCCATAAAGGGAGCAGCATCTATTCTTAAAAGAGCCCTCGGATATAAATTTAAATCATAACAGAATCAAGTGTTAGCTCCAGGAGGGAGCCCCTTGATATCTTAAAACTTACTGAAGTTAAATAAAAAAAAGAGAAACTGCATTCTTGTGAAGTATGTGGTTCTTTTTTTGAGTGGAAGTCAAATTAAAACATACAGGAGAGAAACCATATATGGCAAATATACCTGGTGAACCAAGTGCAATAGAGTTTGCATAGAAGGAACATTTGTTGTGTCATATACAAAAATATACTGAATACAAAACAACTTTAATAGAACATACAAATATTTTTATCTCTTATAGAGTTCAAGTGTGAGCCCCAGGTAAGGAGCACTGAGTACTTCGACTCATCAGGTTAATTCGACACTCCGTTTTTAAAAACTTCAAATTCCAATTCAAAAATTCAACATTGTTGTCAAAACTATTACCTCCACAAATTGACATTCTGTTGTCAAAACTATTAACTCCACAACTTGACATTCTGTTGTCAAAACTATTAACTCCACAACTTGACATTCTGTTGTCAAAACTATTAACTCCACAACTTGACACCCCGTTTCAAAACTATTAACTTCACAAATTGACATTCTGTTGTCAAAACTATTACCTCCACAAATTGACATTCTGTTGTCAAAACTATTAACTCCACAACTTGACATTCTGTTGTCAAAACTGTTAACTCCACAACTTAACATTCTGTTGTCAAAACTATTAACTCCAAAACTCAACATTTTTCAAGTTTACTTGCACATGCCTAAATACATAGCACATTTTCTTTTAATTCGTCCTCTATTCTGTACACGTTTTTGTTTTTTGATTCACCTGTTTCTTTTGCATAGAAATGGCGACATTCTGCACTGCTGTCATGACCGTTACCCATGAAATCAATTGGATGTTATCGTTTTAAGCTTCTTTTTATATTCTTGTTACACAACCGACCCTTTGAAGCACATAAACATGCTAGTTATGTAAGTTTCTATTTTCCCTACAAAGTCAAGTAAGAAAAACTAAAATGCCATATTTTTGTAATGTATGTGGCTTTTCTCTGGCGAGAGAAAATAATATGATCCTCATATGAAGCATATATATATATATATATATATATATATATATATAAGGGAGTTGGAGTATATGGTAGGTCAGGCACTTAATGATATTATTGAAAGAGGAGGTGGACGATTGAATTGTATTCAGGTTAGAAATGAATTAATTGGTAAAAACTTCAACTAGAAAATGTAAAAGGTAAAAAGTAAAGTAAGTTTGGTAAAAATTATTAGAAAAGTGAAAAAAGTGGCAAAACTTTTTTGTTTAATTGAGAATTGGAGGCCAAACATCAGAAATGTGAAATAAAAACTTTGCAAATAATTCACAAATGCTTCCAACGTTTGCACTCATTTTATACATGTCGGTCAGGGCATATTTCTTATAGTCTTTACTTTTTCATGATCAGGACGTAAACCCTCATTTGCATATGCTGTAGTAATGATGGAGATGTTAGTCGAACATTAGTTTTTGTTTTGCATTCACTTGCATTCCATATTCGCGACATCTTTACAACAGCTGAGCTTTACGTCATTATCTATCAGTGTTTGTTGTTCCATGGTTTTACGCTTTCGCATTATCAGAGGATCATCTGCTTTATTGACAACCCATTCCAAGTCAGCCACATTTTTATACAGCACCGAAATACCTCCGGGGCCAGATCAATGTCCAATGCTAATACGGAACCAAGCATATAAAATAGCAAATGTTGTCAACATTCATGAAGAAAATGATGGTCTTAATTGTCGCCACAGAACTTTTTCTAGTATGCGTTAGTGCGTTGCTTAAAAGCCATACACTGATTGAGAAGTGTCTGTTACCAACTTGATTACTTGTTCCCCACCTTGAAAATGTGAATAAAAATCGGAAATTCAAGCTTTTCACCAGTGCATAATGATTTTTTAAATTGTTTGTCAGAAATGTCTACTGTTAATGGCGGCTCATAAACTTAAATTTGTCCAGTGTAAAGTTTTAAAGTTGATCACTGTAATTTTTCAGTCTTTTTTTTTTTTGTTTGATTTCCTCTTCTGAAAGAATATAAAAAATAATTTGAATTTAAGTTTTAAATATAATCTGTACTGCTTTAATATATTTTAAATTAGATAGAATCATTAAAATGTTTCGGTAAATCGGCACAAGTAATTCAACAAGTTTTTTATGAATAAATATTAACTCACCTACTGATTAAAATTATTTTTATACTTTCTTCTCTCAATTCAGGATCATCACATTTCACCATTGAAAATAAAACATTTTAACAAAGTAATGCAAAGACATTATATTGGATATTTGTTTAATGTAATTTAATCCGAATCTCAATATATTTTTTTCTAATTCTGTCAATCATTTCATAAATATAAATTTGTTGATAGTGGAACTTGTTACTTTTTAATGTCAAACTAGCAAATAGCATAAATATTAACAATACAATTTATCAAATTATATAGTTTGTTGTGAGATTCTGTGGGTATGTACCAGGAGTACATAGATACATGAGCATGATGACCAATGTTAACCATCTTGCCTGGTTTAACGGCCCAATTTCCACAATACAAATCTAGGGTTCTTTATCTCTAGAAATGCAAACTTTGTATTCATGCGTTTACCTTATCTATAGAAATACCAACTGTATATGTACAGTATGGGAATCATTTGTACATTATTGACCCTTTTTCGTTTTGATGTACGTAGCAACTAATCGTGTGAAGATTTCTTTCTATTTCTTTTTCTAAAAGTGTAACAAGTCCACCTTAACAGCCAGTATTCGTATTTCTGTTGTCAACAAGCACATTATCTTAATAGTGCTCACACTTTTAAACTTGTGTAAAACATCAGCAAATTACTCCTCAAGAACATTACCATTCGCACCAATATCAAGAAAAATCCTGTGTGTCAGATATTCAGTCTCTTTTGTGATTGTCAAGTGGCGTTCAAGTCCCCTAGCTTTTTCAGAGTATTATTTCTATTTTCCTCCATTGATTTCTTGTAAATTAGTGTATCTTTTTCTGTCCTTCCACTTACTCCAATACAAAGAAGATTCTCCACATTTTCATTTTGTTTTTCATAGAATTTGTTTTTATTTTAGTTTTTGCTCTATCAATTTTGCATTGATCCAAATAGATATTTTTAGATCTATATTAGGTATAAGAACACCCATTGCCCTCTAATCCAAGAGAAAAGAGTTGAAATAGACATTTAAAAATGGGAGGCGTGAATTATTCGACCCCGTCTTTCCAAGCTCATCGAAAAATGTAATTCAAGCCCTACTTTTTTTCAATTAAAGGAGCAATGACCAAAGTTCCATTAAAAAAAAAGAAAAACAAATAACGTGGTTTAAAAAAAAGGTTTAAACTTAAAACTTTACAGGTAAAATTCTAAAAAAAAAACACTACCTTTTTTGTTTTAAATTTGAATATATTATTTATTGATATTTACTCTTCAATTTGTGAGTAAATTCATTATTTACTTTTCGGTGAGTAAATTAACTATTTACTTTTTAATAGACGCTTGAAAATGGGGGGGCGTGAATTAAAAAAAATGCTTGTCTAAAATATTATATTCGGTTTATTGGAAAGAACATAAAATTTCACATTGACCCTGAAAATATCGTAAAAATAGAACCAATAGAAAATTTTTGATAGATTTTTAAAGTTTAAAAATTGAAAAATATTGAGTTCGGAAAATTCATTACTGTTTTTAAAATAAAATAAAAATATTTCTATTACTTTTAAAACAACTTTAATCGTTTATTTTGGAAGTATAATCCATAAAGAAAATAAACAACCCCCTTTTAACAGAGAAATTACGAGATTTTTATATTTTATTCGCAGTTTCGTGTTAGGGGTGTCAAAAATTCCTACAAAAATTCTGATACACCTAAGTATACACTGCAATTCACTGGTCGCTGTGTTTACATGTACACGATAAACAAATCTACTTTTCTGCGACCAAAACTGCCACACCTCTATTATAATATAGTATTTGTTGGTGGGTATGCTAACAACGAATATCAGTTAAATTGGGGGCAAAGATCAGTTAAACGGGGTATTATTATGAAAGCCGTTCTTTCCAGAATTCCCAGAATTAATATGGGGAGGTTGGGAGGGTCTACTCTGAAAGCCATTCTTAACATGGGGCGGTTGAGGGTGTCTATTCCGAAAGCCGTTCTTAACATGAAATTACTCAAGGAAGTAAATTCGTAATTGTTTTGCTTTATACACATACACATTACTAATTTCTCTGTTGTGAAAAAAATCTGGATTTGTTTCCGCTAGGTGGCACTGTCGGTCGCATAGAAGTAGATTTGTTTATCGCGCGTGCATACAACATGGAGGCCAGCGAATTATAGTGCATAATACAGGTCTTTATATCTCGAAAATTACTTGTCTCTGCAAAATTTTAATGAGATTTTCTTATTCAGCATAGACGAAACCCTTAATAAGTCGTGATTTTAAAGTGAATTGTCGAGATAAACTTAATGTAAGAAATACCTTAAAAATATATTTATTATTTCACGAACATTACAATAAGCAGTATTCATTCAATAGTTTCACAAAAAATATAATTATAAAAATATATTTATTATTTCACGAACATTACAATAAGCAGTATTCATTCAATAGTTTTACCAAAAATATAATTATAAAAATATTCAATGTGGATTTAATGATAAAAATTATCACAAAAGTTTTCCTTACATTGTTTAATAACTATTTTTCTCTCAGAAAATATTCACATTCATTTCAAGTCACGTGTGACACTCTGTTCATAAAAATCAGTAATTTTAAATTTCACGCTATTCTCATGAGATCCTCATTTAACTAAGCCTCCATAATAAAGACTCGTTGCAAGAAAACTTTCACGTTTGAATATTTGAATTAATATTCCTAACACTTAAATAAATGTTGTTATTTCATCTTAATACAGTGATTTTGAGTTCTTGTCAAGTGTCGTTATTTTCTGGAGTTATTTCTATATTTTTATTGTATGTATGTAAGGGTGTGCCTACTGCCTTGGTGAAAACCTTCTATTAATCGACGATCTTGTTAAATTTACCTTTAACGGTCCTGAAGATACTCTACTACTTTCGACTTCAAGAGATTCCTGCACCTGCAACATCGGCCCTAAAAATTGATAGACCTCGATTGTGAATAGGTAAACACAGAGTCACACCCTTACAAGTTAGTAACTCTTCGGTCAGTTCCTGTCACCACTTCTGTGAGTTCTATAGGGTCAGAATTAAAAAAGAAATCATTATACATTTTGTACATTCATCTTAGTTTATTTTTAATCAGTTCATATGCCTGTCACGTTTGTACAGTGGCAACGTCACCAGCTTTGAATACTACAGTTTTTGGTTTCAATTCTAGCTGATGACACCCTAATATATTTTTTATTACTTCTGACATCACGACACTGTAATACAGGAAATCTGAACAAATTAAAACGTTATATTTAATCGTATTTTTTGAATGGGCAAAACCTGGCCCTTAGGCCCCCCACCCCGCTAGTAATAAAATAAAATGAACTTTTTGCCATTTTTTGGCTTCTGTAGAATTTATTCGCGACTTGTTGTCTCTTGTTTTGATCTTGTACTCAAATCTCGCTTTGGTGGTGGTGGTGGTGGGGGTGGGGGTAATTAAGCTTTTTATTTTGTATCAATATGTTAACACTTTACTTTATTAATTATCTTGGAAATTTATTTAACTTCTAAATTTAGCTGAATTTGTCAGTTTCTGAAGCCGCTGTAAAAACATTTTTCATTATAACTTTTTTTTTCACGTGTAATTTTTTAAATCTAATCTTTCAAACACGATAAAAAAATAATCAGAAATCTATAAAAATACGATCTGTTTCTATAAAATAAAAACAAAATACGATAAGGCGGCTTTCAAACTATGTTTATCGATCGAATTTAGGAAAACTCGTCTCTGGAAAACTCGTACCCGGAAAACTCGTCCCCTTTTACTAGGTAGGAAAACTGGTCCCTTATTGAATAAATATCGATTGAAAACACATTTTATGATCGTTCTTGAAGGAGATATTGTCTTTAAAATAGAATACACATCGCATAATATTAAAAAAATATAATTTTACTTGTTTACTGTTGTTTAAAAAAAAATTAAATTGATTTTTCTAAGTTTTCGTTTTCTACCTAGCTTTGAAAGTTTTTGGTGGTTCAATTTATTTTAAAGAGTATATTTAGTAAAAAAAAAACAAGTAATGTAGAGTGTTACTTTTTGCACAAAAAATGTCCGACATGAGATAATCACATCTTCGGAGTCTCGATAATCACTCAAAAATAGAAAATTAAAGAAAATACTAAGGTAGATATAGTTTAAAAACGAGCCCCCCTCCCGATAATAAATTTGTATATTTTTAGGTAATGTCCTAGATCACTGCTCGGAAAAAAATCCAAGTTACCGGACGTGGATACGGTTGATTATGTAACGAAACTGAACGAAAGACACGAAAACGAAACCATATATTTCTAAAATAAAATACTCTAGTTTTTAACATTTCCTGTGTTATTACAAAACAAAGAAAGAAGGAAAACACTTCTTGTATTATCAAATAATAAAACAGATATTTTATTTAGAAAATTTGGTACTTTACGGGAACGTGGGCCCTAGTGTTTTTATTTAATGATTACTCCTTCAAAGTGCATGCGCAAAAGGTTTTCTTTGGTTTATTTAATCACGAAAACTTGTTGAAGCATTATTTGATTATGTACGAAAAAACAATTTAACAAAAAGATAATATTTAGTGGAGGAAATAATAAATAAAAATTAAATTAAATTAAAATAAAAACAAGAACGAAATAAAAGTATGAATCAAATTCAGCCAAAGAAAAAAGAATTCAAAATAATAAAACGCGCGATTAAGAATAAAGTCTGAAAAGAAAGTGAAAGAAAATACTTTGAGGAAGCAATCATTAAAAAATAATACGTTTACTTTTAAACAAATGTTTTTATAATTATATATTGGTACATTTTGATACATAAAATGTTTTTATGATTATATATTGATGCATTTTGATACAATAAATGTTTTTATAATTATATATTGGTACATTTTGATACATAAAATGTTTTTATGATTATATATTGGTACATTTTGATACATTAAATGTTTTTATAATTATATATTGGTACATTTTGATACAATAAATATTTTTATAATTATATATTGGTACATTTTGATACAATAAATGTTTTATAATTATATATTGATATATTTTGATACAATAAATGGTTTTATAATTATATATTGATGCATTTTGATACAATAAATGTTTTTATAATCATATATTGATACATTTTGATGCAATAAATGTTTTTATAATTATATATTGATACATTTTGATACAATAAATGTTTTTATAATTATATATTGGTACATTTTGATACAATAAATGTTTTTATAATTATATATTGATACATTTTGATACAATAAATTTTTTTATAATTATATATTGATATATTTTGATACAATAAATATTTTTCTAATTATATATTGATACATTTTGAAACAATAAATGTTTTTATAATTATATATTGGTACATTTTGATACAATAAATATTTTTATAATTATATATTGATATATTTTGATACAATAAATATTTTTATAATTATATATTGATACATTTTAATACATTAAATGTTTTTATAATTATATATTGATACATTTTTATACATTAAATGTTTTATAATAATATATTGGTACATTTTGATACAATAAATGTTTTTATAATTATATATTGATGCATTTTGATACAATAAATATTTTTGTAATTATATATTGATACATTTTGATACATTAAATGTTTTTATAATTATATATTGATACATTTTAATACAACAAATGTTTTTATAATTATATATTGATACATTTTGATACATTAAATGTTTTTATAATTATATTGATGCATTTTGATACATTAAATATTTTTATAATTATATATTGATACATCTTGATACATTTAATGTTTTTACAATTATATATTAATATATTTTGATACATTTCATGTTTTTATAATTATATATTGATACATTTTGATACAATAAATGTTTTTATAATGATTTATTGATACATTTGGATACAATAAATGTTTTTATAATCATATATTGATACATTTTGATTCAATAAATGTTTTTATAATTATATATTGATACATTTTGAAACAATAAATGTTTTTGTAATTATATATTGGTACATTTTGATACAATAAATGTTTTTATGATTAGATATTGATATATTTTGATACAATAAATATTTTTATAATTATATATTGATATATTTTGATACAATAAATATTTTTATAATTATATATTGATACATTTTAATACATTAAATGTTTTTATAATTATATATTGATACATTTTTATACATTAAATGTTTTTATAATTATATATTGATACATTTTGATACAATAAATGTTTTTATAATTATATATTGATGCATTTTGATACAATAAATATTTTCATAATTATATATTGATACATTTTGATACATTAAATGTTTTTATAATTATATATTGATACATTTTGATGCAATAAATGTTTTTATAATTATATATTGATACATTTTGATACATTAAATGTTTTTATAATTATATATTGATGCATTTTGATACATTAAATATTTTTATAATTATATATTGATACATTTTGATACATTTAATGTTTTAATAATTATATATTAATATATTTTGATACATTTAATGTTTTTATAATTATATATTGATACATTGTGATACAATAAATGTTTTTATAATTATATATTGATACATTTTGATACAATAAATGTTTTTATAATTATATATTGATACATTTTGATACAATAAATGTTTTTATAATTATATATTGATGCACTTTGATACAATAAATGTTTTTATGATTATATATTGATATATTTTGATACAATAAATGTTTTATTATTATATATTGATGCATTTTGATACATTAAATGTTTTTATAATTATATATTGATAAAGTTTGATACATTAAATGTTTTTATAATAATTTATTGATGAGTTTTGATACAATAAATGTTTTTATAATTATATATTGATACATTTTGATACATTAAATGTTTTTATAATTATATATTGATGCATTTTGATCCAATAAATATGTTTATAATTATATAGTGATGCATTTTGATACAATAAATGTTTTATAATTATATATTGATAAATTTTGAAACAATAAATGTTTTTATAACAATATATTGATGAATTTTGATACATGAAATGTTTTTATTATAATATATTGATGCATTTTGATAAAATAAATGTTTTTATAATTATATATTGATACATTTTGATAAAATAAATGTTTTTATAATTATATATTGATGCATTTTGATACAATAAATGTTTTTATAATTATATATTGATACACTTTGATACATTAAATGTTTTTAATTATATATTGATGCATTTTGATACAATAAATCTTTTTATAATTATATATTGATACATTTTGATACAATAAATGTTTTTATAATTATATATTGATGCATTTTGATACATTTAATGTTTTTATAATTATATATTGATAAATTTTGATACAATAAATGTTTTTTATAATTATATATTGATACATTTTTATACAATAAATGTTTTTGTAATTATATATTGATACATTTTCATACATAAAATGTTTTTATAATTATATATTGGTATATTTTGGTACAATAAATATTTTTTTACTTATATATTGATACATTTTGATACATTAAATGTTGTTATAATTATACATTGGTACATTGTGATACAATAAATGTTTTTGTAATTATATATTAATATATTTTGATCCAATAAATGTTTTTATAATTATATATTGATGAATTTTTTATACAACAATGTTTTTATAATTATATATTGATACATTTTGATACAATAAGTATTTTTATAATTATATAATGATGCATTTTGATGCATTAAATGTTTTTATAATTATATATTGAAACATTTTGATACATTAAATGTTTTTACAATTAAATATTGATGCATTTTGATACAATAAATATTTTTATAATTATATATTGATACATTTTGATATATTAAATTTTTTTACAATTATATATTGATGCATTTTGATACAATAAATGTTTTTATAATTATATATTGATACATTTTGATACATTAAATGTTTTTAATTATATATTGATACATTTTGAGACAATAAATGTTTTTATAATTATATATTGATAAATTTTTATACAATAAATGTTTTTACAATTATATATTGATGCATTTTGATACAAACAATGTTTTTATAATTATATATTGATACATTTTGATACAATAAATGTTTTTATAATTATATATTGATGCATTTTGATACATTAAATATTTTTATGATCATATATTTATACATTTTGATACATTTAATGTGTTTATAATTATATATTGGTACATTTTGATAAAATAAATGTTTTTATAATTATATATCGATACATTTTTATATAATAAATGTTTTTATAATTATATATTGGTACATTTTAATACAATAAATGTTTTTATAATCATATATTCATACATTTTGATACAATAAATGTTTTTATAATTTTATCTTGAAGCATTTGGATACAATAAATGTTTTTATAATTATATATTGGTATATTTTGATAAAATAAATGTTTTTATAATTATATATTGATGCATTTTGATACATTCAATATTTTTATATTCATATATTGATACATTTTGATTAAATAAATGTTTTTATAATTATTTATTGGTACATTTTGATACAATAAATGTGTTTATAATTATATATTGATACATTTTTATACAATAAATGTTTTTATAATTATATATTGATGCATTTTGATACATTAAATATTTTTTTAATTATATATTGATACATTTTGATAAAAAAATGTTTATATAATTATATATTGGTACATTTTGATACAATAAATGTTTTTATAATTATATATTAATAAATTTTGATACAATAAATGTTTTTATAATTATATATTGATACATTTTGATACAATAAATGTTTTTATAATTATATATTGGAACATTTTGATACAATAAATGTGTTTATATTTTGTATATTGATACATTTTGATACAATAAATGTTTTTATAATTATATATTGATGCATTTTGATACATTAAATATTTATTTAATTATATATTGAGACATTTTGATACAATAAATGTTTTTATAATTGTATATTGGTACATTTTGAAACAATAAATGTATTTAGTATTATATATTGAGACATTGTGATACAATAAATGTTTTTATAATTATATATTGATGCATTTTGATACAATAAATGTTTTTATAATTATATATTGGTACATTTTGATACAATAAATGTTTTATAATTATATATTGATACATTTTTATACAACAAATGTTTTTATAATTATATTTTGATACATTTTGATACATTAAATGTGTTTATAATTATATATTGATGAATTTTGATACAATAAATATTTTTATAATTATATATTGATGCATTTTGATACAATAAAGGTGTTTATAATTATATATTAATACATTTTGATACAATAAATGTTCTTATAATAATATATTGATGCATCTTGATAAAATAAATGTTTTTATAATTATATATTGATACATTTTGATACAATAAATGTTTTTATAATTATATATTGATACATTTTGATACATTAAATGTTTTTAGTTATATATTGATACATTTTGAGACAATAAATGTTTTTATAATTATATATTGATAAATTTTTATACAATAAATGTTTTTACAATTATATATTGATGCATTTTGATACAAACAATGTTTTTATAATTATATATTGGTACATTTTGATACAATAAATGTTTTTATAATTATATATTGATACATTTTTATATAATAAATGTTTTTATAATTATATATTGGTACATTTTAATACAATAAATGTTTTTATAATCATATATTCATACATTTTGATACAGTAAATGTTTTTATAATTTTATCTTGAAGCATTTGGATACAATAAATGTTTTTATAATTATATATTGGTATATTTTGATACAATAAATGTTTTTATAATTATATATTGATGCATTTTGATACATTAAATATTTTTATATTCATATATTGATACATTTTGATAAAATAAATGTTTTTATAATTATTTATTGGTATATTTCGATACAATAAATGTGTTTATAATTATATATTGATACATTTTTATACAATAAATGTTTTTATAATTATATATTGATGCATTTTGATACATTAAATATTTTTTTAATTATATATTGATACATTTTGATAAAAAAATGTTTATATAATTATATATTGGTACATTTTGATACAATAAATGTTTTTATAATTATATATTAATAAATTTTGATACAATAAATGTTTTTATAATTATATATTGATACATTTTTATACAATAAATGTTTTTGTAATTATATATTGGAACATTTTGATACAATAAATGTGTTTATATTTATATATTGATACATTTTGATACAATAAATGTTTTTATAATTATATATTGATGCATTTTGATACATTAAATATTTATTTAATTATATATTGAGACATTTTGATACAATAAATGTTTTTATAATTGTATATTGGTACATTTTGAAATAATAAATGTATTTAGTATTATATATTGAGACATTGTGATACAATAAATGTTTTTATAATTATATATTGATGCATTTTGATACAATAAATGTTTTTATAATTATATATTGGTACATTTTGATACAATAAATGTTTTATAATTATATATTGATACATTTTTATACAACAAATGTTTTTATAATTATATTTTGATACATTTTGATACATTAAATGTGTTTTTAATTATATATTGATGAATTTTGATACAATAAATATTTTTATAATTATATATTGATGCATTTTGATACAATAAAGGTGTTTATAATTATATATTAATACATTTTGATACAATAAATGTTTTTATAATAATATATTGATGCATTTTGATAAAATAAATGTTTTTATAATTATATATTGATACATTTTGATACAATAAATGTTTTTATAATTATATATTGATGAATTTTGATACAATAAATGTTTTTATAATTATATATTGATACATTTTAATACATTAAATGTTTTTAATTATATATTGATGCATTTTGATACAATAAATGTTTTTGTAATAATATATTGATGCATTTGGATACATTTAATATTTTTATAATTAGATATTGATACATTTTGATACATTAAATGTTTTTATAATTATATATTGATACATTTTGATACAATAAATGTTTTTTATAATTATATATTGATACATTTTTATACAATAAATGTTTTTATAATTGTATATTGATACATTTTGATACATGAAATGTTTTTATAATTATATATTGGCACAATAAATATTTTTATAATTATGTATTGATACATTTTGATATATTAAATGTTTTTATAATTATATATTGGTACATTGTGATACAATAAATGTTTTTATAATTATATATTAATACATTTTGATACAATAAATTGTTTTATAATCATATATTGATATATTTTGATAAAAAAATGTTTTTATAATTATATATTGGTATATTTTGATACAATAAATGTTTTTATAATTATATATTAATTCCTTTTGATACAATAAATTTTTTCATAATGATATATTGATACATTTTGATACAATAAATGTTTTTATGATTATATATTGATGAATTTTTTTATACAATAAATGTTTTTATAATTATATATTGATGCATTTTGATACAATAAATATTTTTATAATAATATATTGATACATTTTGATACATTAAATATTTTTACAATTATATATAGATGCATTTAGATACAATAAATGTTGTTATAATTATATATTGATACATTTTGAGACATTAAATGTTTTTAATCATATATTGATACATTTTGATAAAATAAATGTTTTTGTAAATTATATATTGATACATTTTTATACATTAAATGTTTTTACAATTATATATTGATGCCTTTTGATACAATAAATGTTTTTATAATTATATATTAATACATTTTGATACAATAAATGTTTTTATAATTATATATTGATGCATTTTGATACATTAAATATTTTTATAATCATATATTATACATTTTGATACAATAAATGTTTTTATAATTATATATTGGTACATTTTGATACAATAAATGTTTTTATGACTATTTATTGACAAATTTTGATACAATAAATGTTTTTATAATTATATATTTATGCATTTTGATACATTAAATATTTTATAATCATATATTGATACATTTTGATACAATAAATGTTTTTATAATCATATATTGGTACATTTTGATACCATAAATATTTTCAAAATTATATATTAATACATTTTAATACAATAAATGTTTTCATAATTATATATTTATACATTTTGATACAATATATGTTTTTATATTTATATATTGATACATTTTTATACCCAAAAATGTTTTTATAATTATATATTGGTACATTTAGATACAATAAATGTTTTTATAATTATATATTGATGCATTTTGATACATTAAATATTTCTATAAACATATATTGATACATTTTGATACATAAATGTTTTTAGAATTATATATTTGTACATTTTGATACAATAAATGTGTTTATTATTCTATATTGATGAATTTTATACAATAAATGTTTTTATAATTATATATTGATGCATTTTGATACATTAAATGTTTTTATAATAATATATTGACGCATTTTGATACAATAAATGTTTTTATAATTATATATTGATGCATTTTGATACAATAAAGGTTTTTATAATTATATATTAATACATTTTGATACAATAAATGTTTTTATAATAATATATTGATGCATTTTGATACATGAAATATTTTTATAATTATATATTGATGCATTTTGATACAATAAATGTTTTTATAATTATATACTGATACATTTTTATACAATAAATGTTTTTTATAATTATATATTGATGCATTTTGATACAATAAATGTTTTTATAATTATATATTGATACATTTTGATACATAAAATGTTTTTATAATTATATATTGATGCATTTTGATACGTTAAATGTTTTTATAATTATATATTGATACATTTTGATACATTAAATGTTTTTATAATTATATATTGATGCATTTTTATACAATAAATGTTTTTATAATTATATATTGATACACTTTGATACATTAAATGTTTTTATAATTATATATTGATGACTTTTTGATACAATAAATGTTTTTATAATTATATATTAATACATTTTTATACAATAAATGTTTTTAAAATAATATATTAATGCATTTTGATACATTAAATGTTTCTGTATTTATATATTGATGCATTTTGATACAATAAATGTTTTTATAATTATATATTGATACATTTTGATACAATAAATGTTTTTATAATAATATATTGATGCATTTTGATAAAATAAATGTTGTTATAATTATATATTGATACATATTGATACATTAAATGTTTTTAATTTTATATTGATGCATTTAGATACAATAAATGTTTTTATAATAATATATTGATGCATTTGGATACATTTAATGTTTTTATAATCAGATATTGATACATTTTGATACATTAAATGTTTTTATAATTATATATTGATACATTTTGATACAATAAATGTTTTTTGTAATTATATATTGATACATTTTTATACAATAAATGTGTTTATAATTGTATATTGATACATTTTGATACATGAAATGTTTTTATAATTATATATTGGCACATTTTGGTACAATAAATATTTTTATAATAATATATTGATACATTTTGATATATTAAATGCTTTTATAATTATATATTGGTACATTGTGATACAATAAATGTTTTTATAATTATATATTAATACATTTTGATACAATAAATGGTTTTATAATTATATATTGATGCATTTTGATAAAAAAATGTTTTTATAATTATATATTGGTATATTTTGATACAATAAATGTTTTTATAATTATATATTAATTCCTTTTGATACAATAAATTTTTTTCATAATTATATATTGATACATTTTGATACAATAAATGTTTTTATGATTATATATTGATGAATTTTTTTATACAATAAATGTTTTTGTAATTATATATTGATGTATTTTGATACAATAAATGTTTTTTTAATTATATATTGATACATTTTGATACAATAAATGTTTTTATAATTATATATTGATGCATTTTGATGCATTAAATGTTTTTATAATTATATATTGGTACATTTTGATGCAATAAATGTTTTTATAATAATATATTGATACATTTTGATACATTAAATGTTTTACAATTATATATTGATGCATTTGGATACAATAAATGTTGTTATAATCATATATTGATACATTTTGAGACATTAAATGTTTTTAATCATACATTGATGCATTTTGATACAATAAATGTTTTTTAAAATTATATATTGATGCATTTTGATACATTAAATATTTATTTAATTATATATTGAGACATTTTGATACAATAAATGTTTTTATAATTATATATTGATACATTTTAATACAATAAATGTTTTCATAATTATATATTTATACATTTTAATACAATGAATGTTTTTATATTTATATATTGATACATTTTTATACAATCAATGTTTTTATTATTATATATTGGTACATTTTGATACAATAAATGTTTTTATAATTATATATTGTTGCATTTTGATACATTCAATATTTTTATAAACATATATTGATACATTTTGATACAATAAATGTGTTTATAATTATATATTGGTACATTTTGATACAATAAATGTGCTTATAATTATATATTGATGCATTTTTATACAATAAATGTGTTTATAATAATATATTGATACATTGTTATACATCAAATGTTTTTATAATTATATATTGATGCATTTTTATACATTAAATGTGTTTATAATTATATATTGATGCATTTTGATACAATAAATGTTTTTATAATTATATATTAATACATTTTTATACAATAAATGTTTTTATAAAAATATATTGATGCAATTTGATACATGAAATGTTTTTATAAAAATATATATTAATGCATTTTGATACAATAAATGTTTTTTTAATGTATATTGATACATTTTGATGCAATTAATGTTTTTATAATTATATATTGATGCATTTTGATACATTTTATGTTTTTATAATTGTATATTGATACATTTTGATACATTAAATGTGTTTATTATTATATATTGATACATTTTGATACAATAAATTTTTTTTTATAATTGTATATTGATACATTTTTATACAAGAAATGTTTTTATAATTATATATTGATACATTTTGATACATGAAATTTTTTTATAATTATATATTGGTACATTTTAATACAATAAATATTTTTTAATTATATATTGATACATTTTGATACATTAAATGTTTTTATAATAATAAATTGGTACATTGTGATACAATAAATGTTTTTACAATTATATATTAATACATTTTGATACAATAAATGGTTTTATAATTATATATTTACACATTTTTATGCATTAAATGTTTTTATAATTATATTTGGTACATTTTGATAATATAAATGTTTTTATAATTATATATTAATTCCTTTTGATACAATAAATGTTTTCATAATTATATATTGATACATTTTGATACAATAAATGTTTTCATGATTATATATTGATGAATTTTTTTATACAATAAATGTTTTTATGATTATATATTGATGCATTTTGATACAACAAATGGTTTTATAATAATATATTAATACATTTTGATACAATACATGTATTTATAATAATATATTTATGCATTTTGATGCATTAAATGTTTTTATAATTATATATTGATACATTTTGATGCAATAAATGTTTTTTTAATTATATATTGATACATTTTGATACATTACAGGTTTTTACAATTATATATTGATGCATTTTTATACAATAAATGTTTTTATAATTATATATTGATACATTTTTATACAATAAATATTTTTATAATTATATATTGATGCATTTTGATACATTAAATATTTTTATAATCATATATTGATACATTTTGATACAATAAATGTTTTTATAATAATATATTGGTACATTTTGATACAATAAATGTTTTTATAATTATATATTGGTAAATTTTGATGCAATATATGTTTTTAGAATTATTTATTGATACATTTTGATACAATAAATGTTTTTATAATTATATATTGAAACATTTTTATACAATAAATGTTTTTATAATTATATATTGATACATTTTGATACAATAAATGTTTTTATAATTATATATTAGTACATTTTAATACAATAAATGTTTTTATAATTATATATTGATACATTTTGATACAATAAATGTTGTTATAATCATATATTGATACATTTTTATACAATAAATTTTTTTATAATTATATATTGGTACATTTCGATACAATAAATGTTTTTATAATTATATATTGATACATTTTTATAAAATAAATGTTTTTATAATTGTATATTGATGCATTTTGATACATTAAATATTTTTTTAATTATATATTGAGACATTTTGATACAATAAATGTTTTTATAATTATATATTGGTACATTTTAATACAATAAATGTTGTTATAATTATATATTGAGACATTTTGATACAATAAATGTTTTTATAATTATATATTGATACATTTTGATACTAAAATATTTTTATAATTATATATTTATACATTTTGATAGAATAAATTTTTTTTGTAATTATATATTGATACATTTAGAAACAATAAATGTGTTTATAATTATATATTGGTACATTTTGATACATTAAATATTTTTATAATTATATATCGATACATTTTGAAACAATAAATGTTTTTATAATTATATATTGATACATTTTGATACATTAAATTTTTTTATAATTATATATTGATACATTTTGATACAATAAATGTTTTTAGAATTATATATTGGTAGATTTGGATACAATAAATGTTTTTATAATTATATATTGGTACATTTTGATACATTACATGTTTTTATAATTATATATTAGTACATTTTTAAACAATAAATGTTTTTATAATTATATATTGGTACATTTTGATACATTAAATGTTTTTATAATTATATATTGATACATTTTGATACAATAAATGTATTTATAATTATATATTGATACATTTTGATACAATTAATGTGTTTATAATTATATATTGATACATTTTGAAACAATAAATGTTTTAGTAATTATATATTGATACATTTTTATACAATAAATGTTTTTATAATTATATATTGATACATTTTGATACATTTAATGTTTTTATAATTTTATATTGATGACTTTTTGATACAATAAATGTTTTTATAATTATATATTAATACATTTTTATACAATAAAAGTTTTTATAATAATATATTAATGCCTTTTGATACATTAAATGTTTTTATATTTATATATTAATGCATTTTGATACAATAAATGTTTGTATAATTATATATTGATACATTTTGATACAATAATTTTTTTTATTATTATATATTGATACATTTGATACATTAAATATTTTTAATTATATATTGATGAATTTTGATACAATAAATGTTTTTATAATAATATATTGATGCATTTGGATACATTTAATGTTTTTATAATTAGATATTGATACATTTTGATACATTAAATGTTTTTATAATTATATATTGATACATTTTGATATAATAAATGTTTTTTATAATTATATATTGATACATTTTTATACAATAAATGTTTTCATAATTATATATTGATACATTTTGATACATGAAATGTTTTTATAATTATATATTGGTACATTTTGGTACAATAAATATTTTTATGATTATATATTGATACATTTTGATATATTAAATGTTTATATAATTATATATTGGTACATTGTGATACAATAAATGTTTTTATAATTATATATTAATACATTTTGATAAAATAAATGGTTTTATAATTATATATTGATACATTTTGATAAATAAATGTTTTTATAATTATATATTGGTATATATTGATACAATAAATGTTTTTATAATTATATATTAATTCCTTTTGATACAATAAATTTTTTTCATAATTATATATTGATACATTTTGATACAATAAATGTTTTTATAATTATATATTGAAACATTTTTATACAATAAATGTTTTTATAATTATATATTGATACATTTTGATACAATAAATGTTTTTATAATGATATATTGGTACATTTTGATACAATAAATGTTTTTATAATTATATATTGATACATTTTGATACAATAAATGTTTTTATAATAATATATTGATGCATTTTTATACAATAAATGTTTTTATAATTATATATTGGTACATTTTGATACAATAAATGTTTTTATAATTATATATTGATACATTTTAATCCATTAAATATTTTTATAATTGTATATTGATGCATTTTGATACATTAAATATTTTTTTAATTATATATTGAGACATTTTGATACAATAAATATTTTTATAATTATATATTGGTACATTTTGATACAATAAATGTTGTTATAATTATATATTGAGACATTTTGATACAATAAATGTTTTTATAATTATATATTGATACATTTTGATACAAAAATATTTTTATAATTATATATTTATACATTTTGATAGAATAAATTTTTTTTGTAATTATATATTGATACATTTTGAAACAATAAATGTGTTTATAATTATATATTGGTACATTTTGATACATTAAATATTTTTATAATTATATATCGATACATTTTGAAACAATAAATGTTTTTATAATGTATATTGATACATTTTGATACATTAAATGTTTTTTTAATTATATATTGATACATTTTGATACAATAAATGTTTTTAGAATTATATATTGGTAGATTTGGATACAATAAATGTTTTTATAATTATATATTGGTACATTTTGATACATTACATGATTTTATAATTATATATTAGTACATTTTTATACAATGAATGTTTTTATAATTATATATTGGTACATTTTGATACATTAAATGTTTTTATAATTATATATTGATACATTTTGATACAATAAATGTATTTATAATTATATATTGATACATTTTGATACAATTAATGTATTTATAATTATATATTGATACATTTTGAAACAATAAATGTTTTAGTAATTATATATTGATACATTTTTATACAATAAATGTTTTTATAATTATATATTGATACATTTTGATACATTTAATGTTTTTATAATTATATATTGATGACTTTTTGATACAATAAATGTTTTTATAATTATATATTAATACATTTTTATACAATAAATGTTTTTATAATAATATATTAATGCATTTTGATACATTAAATTATTTTTATATTTATATATTAATGCATTTTGATACAATAAATGTTTGTATAATTATATATTGATACATTTTGATACAATAAATGTTTTTATAATTATATATTGATGCATTTTGATACAATAAATGTTTTTATTATTATATATTGTTACATTTTGATACATTAAATGTTTTTAATTATATATTGATGAATTTTGATACAATAAATGTTTTTATAATAATATATTGATGCATTTGGGTACATTTAATGTTTTTATAATTAGATATTGATACATTTTGATACATTAAATGTTTTTATAATTATATATTGATACATTTTGATACAATAAATGTTTTTTATAATTATATATTGATACATTTTTATACAATAAATGTTTTCATAATTATATATTGATACATTTTGATACATGAAATGTTTTTATAATTATATATTGGTACATTTTGGTACAATAAATATTTTTATAATTATATATTGATACATTTTGATATATTAAATGTTTATATAATTATATATTGGTACATTGTGATACAATAAATGTTTTTATAATTATATATTGATACATTTTGATAAAATAAATGGTTTTATAATTATATATTGATACATTTTGATAAATAAATGTTTTTATAATTATATATTGGTATATTTTGATACAATAACTGTTTTTATAATTATATATTAATTCCTTTTGATACAATAAATTTTTTTCATAATTATATATTGATACATTTTGATACAATAAATGTTTTTATGATTATATATTGATGAATTTTTTTATACAATAAATGTTTTTATAATTATATATTGATGCATTTTGATACAATAAATGTTTTTATAATTATATATTGATGCATTTTGATACAATAAATGTTTTTATGATTATATATTGATGCATTTTGATGCATTAAATGTGTTTATAATTATATATTGGTACAATTTGATGCAATAAATGTTTTTATAATTATATATTGATACATCGTGATACATTAAATGTTTTTACAATTATATATTAATGCATTTTGATACAATAAATGTTGGTGTAATTATATATTGATACATTTTGAGACATTAAATGTTTTTGATCATATAATGATGCATTTTGATACATTAAATGTTTTTTAAAATTATATATTGATACGTTTTGATACATTAAATGTTTTTACAATTATATATTGATGCATTTTTATACAATAACTGTTTTTATAATTATATATTGATACATTTCGATACAATAAATGTTTTTATAATTATATATTGATGCATTTTGATACATTAAATATTTTTATAATCATATATTATACATTTTGATACAATAAATGTTTTTATAATTATATATTGGTACATTTTGATGCAAGAAATGTTTTTATAATTATATATTAATACATTTTTATTCAATAAATGTTTTTATAATTGTATATTGGTACATTTTGATACAATAAATGTTTTTATAATTATATATTGATACATTTTAATACAATAAATGTTTTTATGATTATTTATTGATACACTTTGATACAATAAATGTTTTTATAATTATATATTGATGCATTATGTTACATTAAATATTTTTATAATCATATATTGATACATTTTGATACAATAAATGTTTTTATAATTATATATTGGTACATTTTGATACAATAAATGTTTTTATAATTATATATTGATACATTTTAATACAATAAATGTTTTCATAATTATATATTTATACATTTTAATACAATATATGTTTTTATATTTATATATTGATACATTTTTATACAATAAATGTTTTTATAATTATATATTGGTACATTTTGATACAATAAATGTTTTTATAATAATATATTGATGCATTTTGATACATTAAATATTTTTATAAACATATATTGATACATTTTGATACATAAATGTTTTTATAATTATATATTGGTACATTTTGATACAATAAATGTGTTTATAATTATTATATTGATGCATTTTTATACATTAAATATGTTTATAATTATATATTGATGCATTTTGATACAATAAATACTTTTATAATTTTATATTAATACATTTTTATACAATAAATGTTTTTATAATAATATATTGATGCATTTTTATACATGAAATATTTTTATAATAATATATTGATGCATTTTGATACAATAAATGTTTTTATAATTATATATTGATACATTTTGATGCAATAAATGTTTTTATAATTATATATTGATGCATTTTTATACATTTTATGTTTTTATAATTATATATTGATACATTTTTATACATTAAATGTGTTTATAATTATATATTGATACATTTTGATACAATAAATTTTTTTTTATAATTATATATTGATACATTTTTATACAACAAATGTTTTTATAATTATATATTGATACATTTTGATACATGAAATGTTTTTATAATTATATATTGGTACATTTTGGTACAATAAATATTTTTTTAATTATATATTGATACATTTTGATACATTAAATGTTTTTATAATAATAAATTGGTACATTGTGATACAATAAATATTTTTATAATCATATATTAATACATTTTGATACAATAAATGGTTTTATAATTATATATTGACACATTTTGATACATTAAATGTTTTTATAATTATATATTGGTATATTTTGATACAATAACTGTTTTTATAATTATATATTAATTCCTTTTGATACAATACATGTTTTAATAATTATATATTGATACATTTCGATACAATAAATGTTTTCATGATTATATATTGATGAATTTTTTTATACAATAAATGTTTTTATAATTATATATTGATGCATTTTGATACAATAAATTGTTTTATAATTATATATTAATACATTTTGATACAATACATGTATTTATAATTATATATTGATGCATTTTGATGCATTAAATGTTTTTATAATTGTATCTTGATACATTTTTATGCAGTAAATTTTTTTAAATTATATATTGATACATTTTGATACATTAAATGTTTTTACAATTATATATTGATGCATTTTGATACAATAAATGTTTTTATAATTATATATTGATACATTTTGATACATTAAATGTTTTTAATTATATATTGATGCATTTTGATACAATAAATGTTTCTATAATTATATATTGATACATTTTGATACATTAAATGTTTTACAATCATATATTGATGCATTTTGATACAATAAATGTTTTTATAATTATATATTGATACATTTTTATACAATAAATATTTTTATAATTATATATTGTTGCATTTTGATACATTAAATATTTTTATAATCATATATTGATACATTTTGATATAATAAATGTTTTTATATTTATATATTGATACATTTTGATACAATAAATGTTTTTATAATTATATATTGATGCATTTTGATACATTAAATATTTATTTAATTATCTTTTGAGACATTGTCATACAATAAATGTTTTTATAATTGTATATTCGTACATTTTGAAACAATAAATGTATTTAGTATTATATATTGAGACATTTTGATACAATAAATGTTTTTATAATTATATATTGGAACATTTTGATACAATAAATGTGTTTATAATTATATATTGGTACATTTTGATACAATAAATGTTTTATAATTATATATTGATACATTTTAAAAAAACAAATGTTTTTATAATTATATATTGATACATTTTTATACAATAAATGTTTTTGTAATAATATATTGATGCATTTTGATACATGAAATATTTATATAATTATATATTGATGCATTTTGATACAATAAATGTTTTTATAATTATATATTGATACATTTTTATACAATAAATGTTTTTATAATTATATATTGATGCATTTTGATACAATAAATGTTTTTATAATTATATATTGATACATTTTGATACATAAAATGTTTTTATAATTATATATTGATGCATTTTGATATATTAAATGTTTTTATAATTATATATTGATACATTTTTATACATTAAATGTTTTTTTAATTATATATTGATGCATTTTGATACAATAAATGTTTTTATAATTATATATTGATACATTTTGATACATTAAATGTTTTTATAATTATATATTGATGACTTTTTGATACAATAAATGTTTTTATAATTATATATTAATACATTTTTATACAACAAATGTTTTTAAAATAATATATTAATGCATTTTGATACATTAAATGTTTTTATATTTATATATTGATGCATTTTGATACAATAAATGTTTTTATAATTATATATTGATACATTTTGATACAATAAATGTTTTTATAATAATATATTGATGAATTTTGATACAATAAATGTTTTTATAATTATATATTGATACATTTTGATACATTAAATGTTTTTAATTATATATTGATGCATTTTGATACAATAAATGTTTTTATAATAATATATTGATGCATTTGGATACATTTAATGTTTTTATAATCAGATATTGATACATTTTGATACATAAAATGTGTTAATAATTATATATTGATACATTTTGATACAATAAATGTTTTTTATTATTATATATTGATACATTTTTATACAATAAATGTTTTTATAATTGTATATTGATACATTTTGATACATGAAATGTTTTTATAATTATATATTGGCACATTTTGGTACAATAAATATTTTTATAATTATATATTGATACATTTTGATATATTAAATGCTTTTTTAATTATATATTGGTACATTTTGATACAATAAATGTTTTTATAATTCTATATTAATACATTTTGATACAATAAATTGTTTTATAATTATATATGGATGCATTTTGATAAAAAAATGTTTTTATAATTATATATTGGTATATTTTGATACAATAAATGTTTTTATAATTATATATTAATTCCTTTTGATACAATACATTTTTTCATAATTATATATTGATACATTTTGATACAATAAATTTTTTTATGATTATATATTGATGAATTTTTTTATACAATAAATGTTTTTATAATTATATATTGATGCATTTTGATACAATAAATGTTTTTATAATTATATATTGATACATTTTGATACAATAAATGTTTTTATAATTATATATTGATGCATTTTGATGCATTCAATGTGTTTAGGATTATATATTGGTACATTTTGATGCAATAAATGTTTTTATAATAATATATTGATACATTTTGATACATTAACTGTTTTTACAATTATATATTGATGCATTGTGATACAATAAATGTTGTTATAATTATATATTGATACATTTTGAGACATTAAATGTTTTTAATCATATATTGATGCATTTTGATAAAATAAATGTTTTTTAAAATTATATATTGATACATTTGGATACATTAAATGTTTTTACAATTATATATTGATGCCTTTTGATACAATAAATGTTTTTATAATTATATATTAATACATTTTTATACAATAAATGTTTTTATAATTATATATTGATGCATTTCGATACATTAAATATTTTTATCATCATATATTATACATTTTGATACAATAAATGTTTTTATAATTATATATTGGTACATTTTAATACAATAAATGTTTTTATAATTATATATTGATACATTTTTATACAATAAATGTATTTATAATTATATATTTGTACATTTTGATACAATAAATATTTTTATGATTATTTATTGATACATTTTGATACAATAAATGTTTTTATAATTATATATTGATGCATTTTGATACATTAAAATTTTTATAATCATATATTGATACATTTTGATACCATAAATGTTTTTTATAATCATATATTGGTACATTTTGATACAATAAATGTTTTTATAATTATATATTGATACATTTTAATACAATAAATGTTTTCATAATTATATATTTATACATTTTTATACAATAAATGTTTTTATATTTATATATTGATACATTTTTATACAATAAATGTTTTTATAATTATATATTGGTACATTTTGATACAATAAATGTTTTTATAATTATATATTGTTGCATTTTGATACATTAAATATTTTTATAAACATATATTGATAAATTTTGATACAATAAATGTTTTTATAATTATACATTGGTACATTTTGATACAATAAATGTGTTTATAATTATATATTGATGCATTTTTATACAATAAATGTGTTTATAATTATATATATAGATACATTTTTATACATTAAATGTTTTTATAATTATATATTGATGAATTTTTATACATTAAATGTGTTTATAATTATATATTGATGCATTTTGATACAATAAATGTTTTTATAATTATATATTGATGCATTTTGATACATGAAATGTTTTTATAAAAATATATAGTGATGCATTTTGATACAATAAATGTTTTTATAATTATATATTGATGCATTTTGATACAATAAATGTTTTTATAATTATATATTGATACATTTTGATACATTAAATGTTTTTATAATTATATATTGATACATTTTGATACAATACATTTTTTTTATAATTGTATATTGATACATTTTTATACAATAAATGTTTTTGTGATTATATATAGATACATTTTGATACATGAAATGTTTTTATAATTATATATTGGTACATTTTGGTACAATAAATATTTTTTTTATTATATATTGATACATTTTTATACATTAAATGTATTTATAATAATAAATTGGTACATTGTGATACAATAAATGTTTTTATAATTATATATTAATACATTTTGATACAATAAATTGTTTTATAATTATATATTGACACATTTTGATACATTAAATGTTTTTATAATTATATTTGGTACATTTTGATAAAATAAATGTTTTTATAATTATATATTAATTCCTTTTGATACAATAAATGTTTTCATAATTATATATTGATACATTTTGATACAATAAATGTTTTCATGATTATATATTGATGAATTTTTTTATACAATAAATGTTTTTATAATTATATATTGATGCATTTTGATACAATAAATGGTGTTATAATTATATATTAATACATTTTGATACAATACATGTATTTATAATTATATATTGATGCATTTTGATGCATTAAATGTTTTTATAATTATATATTGATACATTTTGATGCAATAAATGTTTTTTTAATTATATATTGATACATTTTAATACATTAAATGGTTTTACAATTATATATTGATGCATTTTTATACAAGAAATGTTTTTATAATTTTATATTGATACATTTTTATACAATAAATATTTTTATAATGGTATATTGATGCATGTTGATACATTAAATATTTTTATAATCATATATTGATACATTTTGATACAATAAATGTTTTTATAATTATATATTGATACATTTTTATACAATAAATGTTTTTATAATTATATATTGGTACATTTTGATACAATAAATGATTATTTATATATTGATGAATTTTGATACATTAAATATTTTTATAATCATATATTGATACATTTTGATACAATAAATGTTTTTATAATAATATATTGGTACATTTTGTTACAATAAATGTTTTTATAATTATATATTGGTAACTTTTGATGCAATAAATGTTTTTAGAATTATTTATTGATACATGTTGATACAATAAATGTTTTTATAATGCTATATTGAAACATTTTTATACAATAAATGTTTTTATAATTATATATTGATACATTTTAATACAATAAATGTTTTTATATTTATATATTGATACATTTTGATACAATAAATGTTGTTATAATCATATATTGATACATTTTGATAAATAAATGTTTTTATAATTATATATTGGTACATTTTGATACAATAAATGTTTTTTTAATTATATATTGATACATTTTTATACAATAAATGTTTTTATAATTGTATTTTGATGCATTTTGATACATTAAATATTTTTTTAATTATATATTGAGACATTTTGATACAATAAATGTTTTTATAAGTATATATTGGTACATTTTGATACAATAAATGTTGTTATAATTATATATTGAGACATTTTCATACAATAAATGTTTTTATAATTATATATTGATACATTTTGATACAAAAATATTTTTATAATTATATATTTATACATTTTGATAGAATAATTTTTTTTTGTAATTATATATTGATACATTTTGAAACAATAAATGTGTTTATAATTATATATTGGTACATTTTGATACATTAAATATTTTTATAATTATGTATTGATACATTTTGAAACAATAAATGTTTTTTATAATTATATATTGATACATTTTGATACATTAAATGTTTTTATAATTATATATTGATACATTTTGATACAATACATGTTTTTAGAATTATATATTGGTAGATTTATATACAATAAATGTTTTTATAATTATATATTGGTACATTTTGCTACATTACATGCTTTTATAATTATATATTGGTACATTTTGATACATTAAATGTTTTTATAATTATATATTGATACATTTTGATACAATAAATGTATTTATTATTATATATTGATACATTTTGATACAATTAATGTTTTTATAATTATATATTTATACATTTTGAAACAATGTTTTAGAAATTATATATTGATACATTTTTCTACAATAAATGTTTTTATAATTATATATTGATACATTTTGATACATTTAATGTTTTTATAATTATATATTGATGACTTTTTGATACAATAAATGTTTTTATAATTATATAGTAATACATTTTTATACAATAAATGTTTTTATAACAATATATTAATGCATTTTGATACATTAAATGTTTTTATATTTATATATTAATGCATTTTGATACAATAAATGTTTGTATAATTATATATTGATACATTTTGATACAATAAATGTTTTTATAATTATATATTGATACACTTTGATACATTAAATGTGTTTAATTATATATTGATGAATTTTGATACAATAAATGTTTTTATAATAATATATTGATGCATTTGGATACATTTAATTTTTTTATAATTAGATATTGATACATTTTGATACATTAAATGTTTTTATAATTATATATTGATACATGTTGATACAATAAATGTTTTTTACAATTATATATTGATACATTTTTATACAATAAATGTTTTTATAATTATATATTGATACATTTTGATACATGAAATGTTTTTGTAATTATATATTGGTACATTTTGGTACAATAAATATTTTTATAATTATATATTGATACATTTTGATATATTAAATGTCTATATAATTATATATTGGTACATTGTGATACAATAAATGTTTTTATAATTATATATTAATACATTTTGATAAAAAAAATGATTTTATAATTATATATTGATACATTTTGATAAATAAATGTTTTTATAATTATATATTGGTATATTTTGATACAATAACAGTTTTTATAATTATATATTAATTCCTTTTGATACAATAAATTTTTTTCATAATTATATATTGATACATTTTGATACAATAAATGTTTTTATGATTATATATTGATGAATTTTTTTATACAATAAATGTTTTTTGAATTATATATTGATGCATTTTGATATATAAAATGTTTTTATAATTATATATTGATGCATTTTGATACAATAAATGTTTTTATAATTATATATTGATGCATTTTGATGCATTAAATGTGTTTGTAATTATATATTGGTACATTTTGATGCAATTAATGTTTTTATAATTATATATTGATACATTTTAATACAATAAATGTTTTTATAATTATATATTTATACATTTTGATACAATAAATGTTTTTATATTTATATATTGATACATATTTATACAATAAATGTTTTTATAATTATATATTAATGCATTTTGATACAATAAATGTTTTTATAATTATATATTGATGCATTTTGATACATTAAATATTTTTATAATCATATATTATACATTTTGATACAATAAATGTTTTTATAATTATATATTGGTACATTTAATGCAAGAAATGTTTTTATAGTTATATATTGATACATTTTTATACAATAAATGTTTTTATAATTGTATATTGGTAAATTTTGAAACAATAAATGTGTTTATGATTATTTATTGATACACTTTGATACAATAAATGTTTTTATAATTATATATTGATGCATTATGATACATTAAATATTTTTATAATCATATATTGATACATTTTGATACAATAAATGTTTTTATAATTATATATTGGTACATTTTGATACAATAAATGTTTTTATAATTATATATTGATACATTTTAATACAATAAATGTTTTTATAATTATATATTTATACATTTTGATACAATAAATGTTTTTATATTTATATATTGATACATATTTATACAATAAATGTTTTTATAATTATATATTGGTACATTTTGATACAATAAATGTTGTTATAATTATATATTGATGCATTTTGATACATTAAATATTTTTATAAACATATATTTATACATTTTGATATAATAAATGTTTTTATAATTATATATTGGTACATTTTGATACAATAAATGTGTTTATAATTATATATTGATGCATTCTGATACAATAAATGTTTTTATAATTATATATTGATACATTTTTATACATTAAATGTTTTTATAGTTATATATTGATGCATTTTTATACATTAAATGTGTTTATAATTATATATTGATGCATTTTGATACAATAAATGTTTTTATAATTATATATTAATACATTTTAAACAATAAATGTTTTTATAATAATATATTGATGCATTTTGATACATGAAATGTTTTTATATTAATATATTGATCATTTTGATGCAATAAATGATTTATAATTATATATTGATACATTTTGATACAATAAATGTTTTTATAATTATATATTGATGCATTTTGATACAATAAATGTTTTTATAATTATATATTGATACATTTTGATACATTAAATTTTTTTGATTATATATTGATGCATTTTGATACAAGGAATATTTTTATGATTATATATTGATACATTTTTATACAATAAATGGTTTTATAATTATATATTGATGCATTTTTATACATTCATGTTTTTATAATTATATATTGATACATTTTGATACATTAAATGTGTTTACAATTATATATTGATACATTTTGATACAATAAATTTTTTTTATAATCATATATTGATACATTTTTATACAATAAATATTTTTATAATTATATATTGATACAGTTTGATACATGAAATGTTTTTATAATTATATATTGGTAAATTTTGGTACAATAAATTTTTTAAAATTATATATTGATACATTTTGATACATTAAATGTTTTTATAATTATAAATTGGTACATTGTGATACAATAAATGTTTTTATAATTATATATTAATACATTTTTATACAATAAATGGTTTTATAATTATATATTGATACATTTTTATACATTAAATGTTTTTGTAATTATATATTGGTACATTTTGATACAATAAATGTTTGTATAATTATATATTAATTCCTTTTGATACAATAAATGTTTTCATAATTATATATTGATACATTTTTATACAATAAATTTTTTCATGATTATACATTGATGAATTTTTTATACAATAAATGTTTTTATAATTATATATTGAGACATTTTGATGCAATAAATGTTTTTTTAATTATATATTGATACATTTTGATACATTAAATGTTTTTACAATTATATATTGATGCATTTTGATACAATAAATGTTTTTATAATTATATATTGATACATTTTTATACAATAAATATTTGTATAATTATATATTGATGCATTTTGATACATTAAATATTTTTATAATATATATTGATACATTTTGATACAATAAATGTTTTTATAATTATCTATTTATACATTTTGATACAATAAATGTTTTTATAATTATATATTGATACATTTTTATACAATAAATATTTTTATAATTATATATTGGTACATTTTGATACAATAAATGTTTTTATAATTATATATTGATGAATTTTGATACATTAAATATTTTTATAATCATATATTGATACATGTTGATACAATAAATATTTTCATAATAATATATTGATACATTTTGATACAATAAATGTTTTTATAATTATATATTGATGCATGTTGATACATTAAATTTTTTTTTAATTATATATTGAGACATTTTGATACAATAAATGTTTTTATAATTATATATTGGTAAATTTTGATGCAATAAATGTTTTTATAATTATTTATTGATACATTTTGATACAATAAATGTTTTTATAATTATATATTGAAACATTTTTATACAATAAATGTTTTTATAATTATATATTGATACATTTTGATACAATCAATGTTTTTATAATTATATATTGGTACATTTTGATACTATAAATGTTTTTATAATTATATATTGATACATTTTGATACAATAAATGTTTTTATAATTATATATTGGTACATTTTAATACAATAAATGTTTTTATAATTATATATTGATACAATAAATGTTGTTATAATCATATGTTTATACATTTTTATACAATAAATGTTTTTATTGTTATATATTGGTACATTTTGATACATCAAAAAATTTTTTAATTATATATTGATACATTTTGATACAATAAATGTTTTTATAAATATATATTGGTACATTTTTATACAATAAATGTTTTTATAATTATATATTGAGACATTTTGATACAATAAATGTTTTTACAATTATATATTGATACATTTAGATACAAAAATATCTTTATCATTATATATTTATACATTTTGATAGAATAAATTTTTTTTGTAATTATATATTGATACATTTTGAAACAATAAATGTGTTTATAATTATATATTGGTACATTTTGATACATTAAATATTTTTATAATTATATATTGATACATTTTGAAACAATAAATGTTTTTATAATTATATATTGATACATTTTGATACATTAAATTTTTTTATAATTATATATTGATACATTTTGATACAATAAATGTTTTTATAATTATATATTTGTAGATTTTGATACAATAAATGTTTTTATAATTATATATTGGTACATTTTGATACATTAAATGTTTTTATAATTATATATTAGTACATTTTTTTAACAATAAATGTTTTTATAATTATATATTGGTACATTTTGATACAATTAATGTTTTTATAAGTATATATTGATACATTTTGATACAATAAATGTATTTATAATTATATATTGATACATTTTGATACAATTGATGTTTTTATAATTATATATTGATACATTTTGAAACAATAAATGTTTTGGTAATTATATATTGATACATTTTGATACAATAAATGTTTTTATAATTATATATTGATACATTTTGATACATTTAATGTTTTTATAATTATATATTGATGACTTTTTGATACAATAAATGTTTTTATAATTATATATTAATACATTTTTATACAATAAATGTTTTTATAATAATATATTAATGCATTTTGATACATTAAATATTTTTATATTTATATATTAATACATTTTGATACAATAAATGGGTTTATAATTATATATTGATACATTTTGATACATTAAATGTTTTTATAATTATATTTTGTACATTTTGATACAATAAATGTTTTTATTATTATATATTAATTCCTTTTGATACAATAAATTTTTTCATAATTATATATTGATAAATTTTGATACAATAAATGTTTTCATGATTATATATTGATGAATCTTTTTATACAATAAATGTTTTTATAATTATATATTGATTCATTTTGATACAATAAATGGTTTTATAATTATATATTGATACATTTTGATACAATACATGTATTTATAATTATATATTGATGCATTTTGATGCATTAAATGTTTTTATAATTATATATTGAGACATTTTGATGCAATAAATGTTTTTTAATTATATATTGATACATTTTGATACATTAAATGTTTTTACAATTATATATTGATGCATTTTGATACAATAAATGTTTTTATAATTATATATTGATACACTTTGATACATTAAATGTTTTTAATTATATATTGATGCATTTTGATACAATAAATCTTTTTATAATTATATATTGATACATTTTGATACAATAAATGCTTCTATAATTATATATTGATACATTTTGATACATTAAATGGTTTTACAATTATATATTGATGCATTTTGATACAATAAATGTTTTTATAATTATATATTGATACATTTTTATACAATAAATGTTTTTATAATTATATATTGATGCATTTTGATACATTGAATATTTTTATAATCATATATTGATACATTTTGATACAATAAATGTTTTTATAATTATATATTTATACATTTTGATACAATAAATGTTTTTATAATTATATATTGATACATTTGTATACAATGAATGTTTTTAATTATATATTGGTACATTTTCATACAATAAATGTTTTTATAATTATATATTGATGAATTTTGATACATTAAATATTTTTATAATCATATATTGATACATTTTGATACAATAAATGTTTTTTATAATTATATATTGATACATTTTGATACAATAAATGTGTTTATAATTATATATTGATACATTTTTATACAATAAATGTTTTTATAATTATATATTGATGCATGTTGATACATTAAATATTTTTTTAATTATATATTGAGACATTTTGATACAATAAATGTTTTTATAATTATATATTGGTACATTTTGATGCAATAAATGTTTTTATAAATATTTATTGATACATTTTGATACAATAAATGTTTTTATAATTATATATTGAAACATTTTTATACAATAAATGTTTTTATAATTATATATTGATACATTTTGATACAATAAATGTTTTTATAATTATATATTGGTACATTTTGATACAATAAATGTTTTTATAATTATATATTGATACATTTTGATACAATAAATGTTTTTATAATTATATATTAGTACATTTTGATACAATAAATGTTTTTATAATTATATATTGATACATTTTGATACAATAAATGTTGTTATAATCATATATTGATACATTTTTATACAATAAATGTTTTTATAATAATATATTGGTACATTTTGATACAATAAATGTTTTTATAATTATATATTGATACATTTTTATACAATAAATGTTTTTATAATTGTATATTGATGCATTTTGATACATTAAATATTTTTATAATTATATATTGATACATTTTGATACAATAAATGTTTTTACAATTATATATTGATACATTTTGATACAATAAATGTTTTTATAATTATGTATTGATACATTTTGATACAATAAATGTTTTTATAATTATATATTGATACATTTTTATACAATAAATGTTTTTATGATTATATATTAATACATTTTGATACAATAAATGTTTTTGTAATTATATATTGATACATTTTGATACAATAAATGTTTTTATAATTATATATTAATACATTTTGATACAATAAATGTTTTTATAATTATATATTGATACATTTTGATACAATAAATGTTTGGGTTTCAAATATTTTTCTGTTCGGAAAAAAATCTTGTTTTTACTTATTTGCCGCGTTATTTGTCCAAAAACAAAGTGGAGTTATCGCTCTCTAACAATAGCCACCGTCTGCATACAGCACAAGTGCCCTCGTAATAACTTTTAAATGATTACCCCTCCCCATGTTAAGAATGGCTTTCGAAATAATAACGTTATTATTTCAGCGCGGTACCAAAATTACATAATACTGTGTTTTCTTTTTTGTTGTTTCGTAATAACACAAGAATTATTTAAACTGAATTAATTCTTCTAAATAAAATAATTGCGTTCTTGGGTTTGTATTACTGTACACATAGATTCGAAAAGTTGTCAAAAAACAAATATATAACAAATAAATGTTATCAAAGGCAAGATAAGTTACTTTTCTACCAAAATGGATATATTTTTCGTGTTGTTATTCAATGTAACATGTTTATTCAGCTCGAAAACCATACCGTGTTTACCGATGTATTGGAACATTCAAGATGGTGTCTTATTCTCTCTTTAACACGGTAAGTGTGGGAAAAGATATTATGAATAAAAAACCGGATAAAATACGGTTAGAACTCGCCCAATATATGTTACCGTGACATAGGTTGACATATATTCGGCGGGTTTTTAATAGTATTTTGTATAGTTTTTTTTAAATTTATAACACCTTTTTCCATACTTATAGTGTTAAAGAGGATGTGATACGCCATCTTGAATTTTCGAATACATCGGTAAACACTGTATGTTTTTCGAGCTGAATAAATATGTTACATTGAATAAAAACACAAAAAATATATCCAGTTTGGCAGAAAAGTAACTTATCTTGCCTTTGATAACATTTATTTGTTATATATTTGTTTTTTGACAACTTTTTCGAATCTATGTGTACAGTAATACAAACCCATAAAATGTGTTTTCAATCGATACTTATTCAATAAGGGACCAGTTTTCCTAGCAAAAAGGGGGTATTTTTCCAGATACGAGTTTTCCGGGTACGGGTTTTCTGGAGACGAGTTTTCCGGGCACCGGCTCTAGACAAAAATGTCGGGTTTTTGTACTTTTGGGGAAAATTTAAAATTTAAAATTCTATTAAAAATAGTAGAAAAAACTTTTACATTATTCTGCTTTCTATATGATAAAATTCAGGGTTTTATCTTTCTGGGGGAAAACAATTGATTTTAATAATTTAATTTCGTTTAAAAACAACTTACCTATACTAAAATGTAGCTGAGGGTGGAGGGAGGGCAGTGTCAGAAATTTCGTGAAAATAGTGAATAATTCCACCCCATCTTTCCAAGCTTATAACTCCTCGAAAAATGTAATTCAAGCCCTAATTTTTTTTTTCAATTAAAGGAGTAAGGACCAAGGTTTTATTTAAAAAAAAAAACAAAACAAAACAATGTGTTTTTTTTTTTTTAAAAGGTTTTAAACTTCGGACTTTACAGGTAAATTTCTAAAAAAGTGATTTTTTTTTGTTTTAAATTTGAATATATTATTTATTGACCTTTTCTCTTCAATTTGTGATATATAAAACTATTAAACATAAATTAATTATTTACTTTTTAATAGACATTTAAAAATGAGAGGCGTAAATTATTCGACCCCCTATCTTTCTAAGCTTATAACTCCTCGAAAAATGTAATTCAAGCCCTAATTTTTTTTTCAATTAAAGGAGCAAGGACCAAGGTTTCATTTAAAAAAAAAAAAGACAAAAAGAAACAATGTGTTCTTATAAAATAAGGGTTTAAACTTCGGACTTTACAGGTAAATTTCTAAAAAAGTGATTTTTTTTTTGTTTTAAATTTGAATATATTATTTATTGACCTTTTCTCTTCAATTTGTGATATATAAAACTATTAAACATAAATTAATTATTTACTTTTTAAGAGAAAGTTGAAAATGGGGGGGGCGTGAAAATGGGGGGGCGTGAAAATGGGGGGGCGTGAATTTAAAAAAAACGTTTGTCTAAAATATTATATTCGGTTTATTGGAAAGAACATAAAATTTCACATTGACCCTGAAAATATCGTAAAAATAGAATCAATAGAAAAATTTTGATAGATTTTTAAAATTTAAAAATATTGAGTTTAAAAATTGAAAAATATTGAGTTCGGAAAATTCATTACTGTTTTAAAAAAAAATAAAAATATTTTTATTACTTTTAAAACAACTGTAATAGTTTATTTTGGAAGTATAATCCATAAAGAAAATAAATAACCCACTTTTAACAGAGAAATTACGAGATTTTTATATTGTATTCGCAGTTTCGTGTTAGGGGTGTCAAAAATTCCTACAAAAATTCTGATACTGCTAAAAAATTTTTTGCACAAACAAGGTGTATTTTTAATTCAATATCTTAAGATTTTAATTTACTAATTATCTTTGAAATAGTCCCAGAAAACTAATATTTATCTTTCAAGTTTCTGACGACGCCGTAAAAATATTTTTCAGAATAACTTTTTTTTAATTTAGGCACGTAGTTCTTTTTCAATATCTTCATTTTTAATGCGTTTGGTAAACTGCACAAGCTCCAGATTAACTTTAGGCTTTAATCTTTCAAACACAATAAAAAATAACCAGGAATCTAAAATAAATAAATAAATAAATTAATTAAAATACGAAAATACGGCTTTAAAAACTATCAGTTTCCGCTATTAAATTGCACGTGTATGAATTAGAGAATTAATAAAGATGAAACTTGTAATCTGTTCTCTCTCATGTAAATATTAAAACGTTAAATAAAATAATACTAATTTTATCCGTGATATTCACCAAATAGATCGGCTCTTTTTTGAAATGATTTTTTTTTTATTTTTCCTCTTCAATTTTGTTTTCTGCGAACTTGCTCTCCCGTTCGTCATCTTGAATGTTAACTTGAACTTGTAAAGCCAATCACATTTGAAAAATCGTTTCCTTTATAAAAGCAGATAAAGTTAATCGAAAGCAGATTATAAAACAAAAGCGTAAGTATTACTACATGGATTTAGTATTGATTTTTGCGCATTTGCAGAATACGTTAAAAATGTAAGGGAGTTAACTACATTTACTAAACGAATAATCGTAATGAAAATGTTGATTTATTCTTGAAAAATTTTTTCGGTGTTGATTGTTTTTTGTTATCAATATTGACTTAAAAATTTAAAAAACAAAACAACAACAAAAAAACAACGGTCAATGTCTAGAAAACCTTTAAACGTTTTGGTAAATTATTACTTACTTTCCATCTTAATAATCGTTAGGCACTACCAAATGATTGGGAAGAACGGAGCACATAATCCCGTGACGTCAACCTTGTCTTAACTATACGAAATATGGAACAGCAGAAGCGACTTCATGATTTTTAAAACCTTTGTTTATCTTCTTCAAACTGCAATTAATAATCAATCTTTGTTATAATTTTGTTAGGTTTTAAGATTTACACAGTTTAATTATTAATAATATTATTATAGGCACCGCCAAAACTGGGGGGGGGGGGCAGGTCAGTACTTTTTGACGGACCGTCTTTTTAAAAATCTACCAAAAATCAGGTAATTATCCGATCAATACGAAATTTTCAGCGATTATTAGGAGAAGAATGAACTTTATAACAGTGTACTTATTTTTCATAAACCATATTTATATATATATATTTTTTTGCTTACAAAACCCCCCCTTGTTTTGAAGTGGGAACAAATATGCTTAAAATAATCATCTGAAACTGAAATCAACATATTGTGTTGTTGTAAGGGACATAATTATAGATTCAAAAAAAAAAAAAATTGTTTGCATACCTTATTTTGACGTCTGAATATCAGAACTTCGATTGTGTTTAATTATCCCGCTTTTGAGTTTTGAAGTGTGAAATTCGGTGAATATGTTAAGTAAAATAATTAATTTAAGTTAAGCAAAACAAAAAAAAATTTTTTAAATATTTATACGAAAAAAGCTATTTTAAAATTTTTGATAAATAAATTAACAATTTTTTTTAGCGAGCCGAATAATGCATGACCATTATTAAACAGGGCATGCTTTGAATAATCGATACCAAAAAAAAAATTCGATAAATATTGTGCCCTTTGTGTTAAAAATAGCATCATTTTTTCGATCCCGTTTGAAAACGTTTGCCGCCTTTCGACTACGGTGGACCAAACGCGCTGAAATAATTTTTTTTTATTCTGCTTTAAATTGCCCCCCCCCCATTTTGGGGAGCCTGGCCCCCACACACATACACATTAAAAACCAAACGCATACAAATGGTCACCCATCTGGTACTGGCCAGCCTCAGCTTAATAATACATTGAAATTTTCGTCACTGAAAAATAAGTTTTTTTTTGGCCTGTTTGGTCTTCCATAGTTTGCTTTTTATCAAAGGAAAACGTAAACAGAGTCGATCTGAACTCTACGTCAACGCGCAATATCTGGTTACCTATATGAATAAGTGGAATTATTTGAAATTCAGGTACTTGTATTATAATATTTTTTCATATTCTCTTAGAAAAT